>NW_005371636.1:199016-218631 GCF_000412655.1 Myotis brandtii
GGGGGGGGGGAGGGGGCGGGGAGGGATGGAGGGGGAGAGAGAAATAGCAAGAAATAATGTGATCCATTACTTAGTATGTGAGAAGGTGCTGAGTGTTGGGAAATAAACTCAGATTGTGTGAGGGAGGCTGGGACTGTGGGGCAGGCACTTTCCATTTCAAATAGTGAGGTTGGGCCCTGGCCGGTGTGGCTCAGTGGATAAGACCATCGGCCTGCAGACTGAAGGGTCCCAGGTTCGATTCAGATCAAGGGGACATGCCTGGGTTGCAGGCTCGATCCCCAGTGCGGGGCGTGCAGGAGGCAGCCGATCCATGATTCTCGCTCATCATGGATGCTTGTATCTCTCTCTCTCCCTTCCTCTCTGAAATCAATAAAAATAAATAAAACATTAAAAAATGCGAAAATGCATCCTCGTGCTGCTATTCTTGCGGCTGCAGGGTCTCCATCGCCCGCCTGGGTCACATTACACGTTTACTCCTTTTTCAGGTCGTGAAATATGTGTCGGACGCAGTTGCCGCCTCGCCTCGCCTCCGTTCACACGGCAGATGTGTTCTCACACCCCCGCACGGCGCGATCTCCAGCTCCACTAATGCATGTGCTGATCTCGGCTATAAATTACGTACCGTACATAACCAACTATGTGTTTCTTTAAAAAAAAAAAAAAAGATGAATAGGAAGGTGTGGAGATTTATCAGAATTTATTGTTATGTTAAAAGCTTTCTAAAATCTCCCCCAAATCTCCAGCGAACATAAAAGGGGCACGTTTGGCTTCTGACCCGTCTCTCTGATCCAGGATCTTATTCAAGTCGGAGAAAGTGGGTCAGAGCACAAAACATAAAGGCTCTGGATCTCAGGGAATTCCCACTCTGCACAGCACGTCCTCATGCGACGACTCCAGGTTTAACATTACGGACACCACGCCCGGCCGGTGTGGCTCAGTGGTTGAGCACCAACCTATGAACCAGGAGGTCAGGGTTCGATTCCCGGTCAGGGCACAGGCCTGGGTTGGGGGCTCGATCCCCAGTGTGGGGCGTGCAGGAGGCAGCCGATCTGTGATTCTCTCTCATCATGGATGCTTCTCTCTCTCTCTCCCCCTCTCCCTTCCTCTCTGAAATCCATAAAAATATATTTAAAAAGTAAAAAAGGGCAAGAAACCAACACAGGTGCGAGGCTGCTGAGGGACCCCAGGTAAGAGGCCTGGAAAGAAAGGCTCGAGCCTCAGGAGGCGGCGGCTAAAGAAAGATGGAGCTGTCAGGGCTGGGGCTTAGGAAGCGGTTTCTGGGACGCCTTCCAAGTGCATTATCTAAAGAGGAGCCGATCCAAATGGAACCGCTATCACTGCCCACGTTCTGTTTATTTCACGGTATCGGGGAATGTTCGCGCCGGAAGGTATCTCAGACCCGGTGGCACTGCAGGCTGACTCATGTTACAGGGGCCCCAGGAGGTTAAGGAGTGGACAGTCAAGAAAAACACAGCCCACGACTGGCGAATCTAGAAACGTTCAAAACCAGGGTTTTTTTCCTTTTTTTACAAAAAAAAAACATTTGCTGAAACTGGTTTGGCTCAGTGGATGGAGCGTCGGCCTGCGGACTGAAGGGTCCCAGGTTCGATTCTGGTCAAGGGCATGTACCTTGGTTGCGGGCACATCGCCAGTGGGGGGTGTGCAGGAGGCAGCTGGTCGATGTTTCTCTCTCATCGATGTTTCTCTCTATCCCTCTCCCTTCCTCTCTGTAAAAAATCAATAAAATATATTTTTTTAAAAATATTTTATGGAATATATTTATATTCAGAAAGTTTCTCCATTTGTATGTGCTCATTCGAGTCTTTTGCACAACTAGATTGGATATGATTCTTTACTGACACATAGAAGTTTGTTTTTTTATATTCTAGATTCTAAATTCTTGGATGGTTCACATGTATTGCAAATATGGTGTCTTTTTTTTTTAATATATATTTTATTGATTTTTTACAGAGAGGAAGGGAGGGGGATAGAGACTGGGGATGTGCCCGCAACCAAGGTACATGCCCTTGACCAGATTCGAACCGGGGACCCTTGAGTCCATAGGCCGACGCTCTATCCACTGAGCCAAACTGGTTAGGGCAAATATGGTGTCTTTTAATGGCCAAAAGTTTTTTATTTCAATGGACTCAAAGGAGTTAGCTATTCGTTTATGTCTTAGGAAACGTGTTTCTATCTTCAAAGTAGTGAACATGTCAGTTTGGCCCAGCCGGTGTGGCTCAGTGGTTAAAAATTTCCTAACTTAATTTTTACAACATCCTGTTATACATCATTATTAATAACGAACTACAACATTTGCTAATGACTGATGACTATCATCGTGTTGCATTCATTTCCCTTACGCGCCTTACGCGCAGGCGCACCATTTCTCTCCACTAATACCAGCAGCGAATATTTTAGCAGTCGATTATGTGCTTTTTGTAACTATATAAAAGAAAAACTTATTGCGTCGGACGGAACTTGCTCTAATGATACGACTCTAGTCGTGGAGTTCTGATGGTCAGGGGGAAGGAGTCAGTTAGATCAAGCATGTCAAACTCGCGGCCTGCAGGCGGCATACGGCCCACAATGAATATTTTTGCAGCCCATCCAATATAACGGTATGCAAGAAACGTTTTAATAAAAATTTCCTAACTTAATTTTTACATCCTGTTATACATCATTATTAATAACGAGCTACAACATTTGCTAATGACTGATGACTATCATCGTGTTGCATTCATTTCCCTTATGCGCCTTACGCGCAGGCACACAATTTCTCTCCACTAATATTCGCAGCGAATATTTTAGCAGCCGATGGCCACGTCATTCTGTCATTCGTCTTGGACTGACTTGTTTGGCGTGCGAAACAGGAAATATTTCGCTTTCGAAGAACGAGAAAAATAGGTTTATTTGCGTGACGCCTATTCATTTGTGTAGTTATTCAGTATCCGGTAAGTCAATGTTCAAGAACAAATATTCATTTTTACTAGAATGTTCTATTACTTTATGTTAGCGATGACTCACTTACTTCAGCCCTTTGTATTCAGCACGTCTCTACCGAAATAAACCCACGTTTCTATGAACGTGGAAGCTTTTGTGTGTTTTTTGCGGCCCACGTACACTGACACCTTGTTGATTTGGCCCGCGTTAGCCTTTGCGTTTGACATGCTTGAGTGCGATCTTCTACCCGCCCACTCCATCCTTGACCCCCACAGAATGTGACCTTCACAACTGACTTTGGACACAGACAGGTGGCACGGTCTCACCTTGACAGATAAAGACACCAAAGGGCACTAATCCTCCACGGAGGGGGCCCACCCTCACCTGCTTGAACAGCTGCAGGTTCACGGCCGTCTCCAGGAACTGCTTCATCGGGCTGGAGCGGTGCCTCACAAAGCTCTCCTCACAGAAGGTGACCGGCTCCCCCTGGAGGGAGAGAGGAGGTCAGGGTGTCCGTAGGCGGGAAACCGGACAACCAGGGGGTCCGGGCTGCCTGTCGCTACTTGAGCCAACTCAGCACAGACAGGGCTGAATCCTCCACAGATGAGCGTTCATTCCAATAAAGCCGGCAGCGTGGGAGAGCCGCCGTCGGAAATGGTTAGGGGCAAACACAGACTATTGGGGACTAGCTACGACCTCACTGCCCAACAACAGAGCCCCCCCCCAGCCCGCATGGCCGTTCCCCATGCCTGTGATCCCTGCGTCCCCGTCATCTTTGTCCTCCTACCCTACAGAGGCAGCTGGCTATGGGGGGCTGCAGAGCAGATTTTTGTGGGTGACCTGCTGCTGTGGAGGTCAGGGTTCGATTCCCGGTCAGGGCACATGCCTGGGTTGTGGGCTCGATCCCCAGTAGGGAGTGTGCAGGAGGCAGCGATTCATGATTCTCTCTCATCATTGATGTTTCTATCTCTCTCTCCCTCTCCCTTCCTCTCTGAAATCAATAAAAATATATATTTTTAAAAAAGCAGCCCTAGCCTGTTTGGCTCAGTGGATAGAACGTCGGCCTGAGGACTGAAGGATCCCAGGTTCGATTCCGGTCAAGGGCATGTCCCTTGGTTTCGGACACATCCCTAGTAGGGAGTGTGCAGGAGGCAGCTGATCGATGTTTCTCTCTATCGATGTTTCTAACTCTCTATCCCTCTCCCTTCCACTCTGAAAAAAATCAATAAAATAAAAAATAATAATAAAAAAAAGCAAATGCAAATTGAAATCGCGACGCAAGGCAGGCTCACGGGTTTGTATCTCAGCGCGTCTCGGTAGCATCCGAACAGAGCGGCCTGCGCCCTGAGGAAGGCCCGGGCCACCCCGTCCCCCGTGGCCGTGGACTGCTTCTTCAGCTTCGTCTTCAGGGCCGAGACCTGCGGGACAGAGAGGAGCCGTTACATCAGCGGTTCTCAACCTCCTGGCCCTTTAAATACAGTTCCTCATGTTGTGACCCAACCATAAAATTATTTTCGTGGCTGCTTCATCACTGTCATGTTGCTACTGTGATGAATCGTCATGTAAATATCTGATATGCAGAATGGTCTTAGGCGACCCCTGTGAAAGGGTCGTTCGACCGCCAAAGGGGTTGCGACCCACAGGTTGAGAACCGCTGCGTTACATGAACACCTCGGGAACTGGTCCGGGGAGGCTCGGGCCCCATCAGTAGGCAGGCTGACCCCGGCGCCTGCGGGTCTCCCACCCCCACCCACCAGCTCGGCCTCCTCCCCGCAGCTTCTCCCCAGAACGGCGGGAGCGCCTGCTGGCCCGTTAATTGAGGGAAAGCTGGGACCCAGAGTCACGGGCTGATGCACACGGCTCCGTGCGCTCCCTTCTCCTGTCTCCCGAGGCCTCTTGACATCAACGAGCTTTAATTGTTTTACAGGAAACTGCTCGGGAGCCACTTCTGTGCCCATTTTTTTAGCCATTACAACAGGTGTCTACCCGTCTTGAGAGGTGTCTACCCTCCATTTCTGCCCTAAAAGGCTCCTGGTTCCAGGCCCTCTGGGATCCCTTCCCATTGAATCTTATTTTTGGAAGCCTCGCCTACATATGGGATTTTCGGATCCCCCCGACCCACCCGCCAGCTCGGCCTCCTCCCCGCAGCTTCTCCCCTGAACGCGGGAGCGCCTGCTGGCCCGTTAATTGAGGGAAAGCTGGGACCCAGAGTCAGGTGCTGATGCACACGGCTCCGTGCGCTCCCTTCTCGCGTCTCCTGAGGCCTCTTGACATCAACGAGCTTTAATTGTTTTACAGGAAACTGCTCAGGAGCCGCTTCTGTGCCCATTTTTTTAGCCATTACAACAGGTGTCTACCCGTCTGGAGAGGTGTCTACCCTCCATTTCTGCCCTAAAAAGCTCCTGGTTCCAGGTCCTCCGGGATCCCTTCCCATTGAATCTTATTTTTGGAAGCCTCGCCTACATATGGGATTTTCGGATCCCTTGCTGAATAGTTCTGAGCATCTATAATAATCAAAGCGCCATATGCTAATTAGACCAGACGTCCTTCCGGGCATCCTTCCTTCCGGACAAAGCCGCAGCGGGGCGAGGGCCGCGGCAGAATTTCGTGCATCGGGCCTCTAGTTATGACATAAGAAAGGGGAATGAAGGTAAAGTTATTGAGAACCTACGGTGAGTAGAGAACTGTGTTGTGCAAATGGTATACCCGGTCTCGTTTAAATATGTTTTTATTGATGTCAGAGAGGAAGGGAGAGGGAGAGAGGGAGAGGGAGAGAGAGAGAGAGAGAGAGAGAGAGGGAGGGAGAAACATCAACAATGAGAGAGCATCATGGATCGGCTGCCTCCTGCACGCCCCACACTGGGGATCGAGCAGGCGGCAACCGGGGCTCGTGCCCTGACCTGGAATCGAACTGTGACCTCCTGGTTCCTAGGTCGATGCTCAACCACTGAGCCACACCGGCCAGGCAAGAAGGAATATTTTTATTTCCTGACACAAGCGGTCCTGACTCCTCTTGTCGATGTCGGTTGTCACAGAAGGGTCAACCTAATTAACAACTCAACTTTGAATAATGCTAATGAGAGAGGAACACAGCATCCGAGGAAAGACCAGCTCTACAGGTGACAAACCTTCACAGGAGTGACATTTTCCAGGGAAAAGTCACGGTGACTCTGATCTGATCAAAGGGAGGGACCCCCACTGGGTCCAATTATACCCACAGTTTGGAGTAAATGATTGAGTCTGGATATTCATCATCTAGGCAGCAAGGCCTGTGTCGTGTGGGTTGCCTCCCAATAGCTGATCTTTCCCATTTCTACCCAAGCCCCCGAGATGCAGATGAAAGTTGTGTTTTTTTTTTAAGGAATCTGCCTTTTATTTCACGTGTGAATTTGAACAGGGTGGAGATGGGACGTGATTAACATTTTATTTTACTTGTTTAAAATATACTTGTATTGATTTCGGCGGGGAAGGAAGAGGGAGAGGGAGAGAGAAACATCCATGATGAGAGAGAATCATGGACCGGCTGCCTCCTGCACGCCCCACACTGTGGATCCAGCCCCCAACCCAGGCGTGTGCCCTGATCAGGGAATCGAACCCTGACCTCCAGGTTCATAGATCGATGCTCAACCACTGAGCTACGCCGGCCGGGCATCACTGCTTAATTTGTGCTGATTTAGTCTGGGCTTCACCTAGAAATTTCAGGGGCCTCCTTGTACTGTTAGACACAATGAGGATTTTAGCAGAACTGAACTGTGGCAAACCTGGGACGAATGGAATATTCTCTGGGGCCCTTTTTTTTTTCTTGATGACAACGTAACCTATTAAACCTTCATGTTGGATTAGAGGAAAGAGCCAAAGACTTCACCAAGTCTGTTGACTATCTTTAGCTGGGAGAGTGCCGTTTGTTTATCTACTTAACGTTTTTTTTTAAAAAAGCTCATTTAAAACATTCTATGAAAAAGCCCATTCTTTCCCAAACTTATTCCCACATTAATTAACTCACTCGAATGCAACTATCTAAACAATTTATTTAAAGTCAGCGTTGTTGTTGTTGTTGTTCCTAGATCTTTAGTCTTTTCATGGTTTTTGGTGACTGAGAACAATTCTTGCCTTTCTTTTTTTTAAATATTTTTTTTATTGATTTCAGAGAGGAAGGAAGAGGGAGAGAGAGATAGAAACATCCATGATGAGAGAGAATCATGGACCGGCTGCCTCCTGCACGCCCCCTATTGGGGACCAGGCTCGAAACCTGGACATGTGCCCTTGACCGGGAATCGAACCGGTTCAGAGGTCAATGCACTGAGCCACACCGGCTAGGGTGCCTTTTCTTTGTATCACAATAAAAACATCAACCTGTTCCTTCAGGGGCAGCCGAGAGCCTCGAGGGGAGATGCCCGGGATTTTAAACGACTCATTGTATGTCAAGGCCTCTTCAGTGCTTCCGTACGACAGGCACTTCACACACACGTACCGTCCTCCTGTACAGAACGCACCGTGGTTCCAGCGAACTGCACGAGGACTCTTACACGTACCTATTTTCTACACACCCTCCTTATACGACACAGGAAATCATTTTCCAATAGGGCTACAGGCCAGATGAGAATGAGTGGTTCCGACAGTGCAGAAAATCCGGATGTACATCCAATAGGCCATCGTGACGTTTCCGTAACAAGATTGGAAAGGAGAGAAGCTTGGATATGGAATCTTAGAAGCGTTAACTCATGGCCCGGGGAGTCACGGTTATGGGAGAGGGACCGCGGTCTTCCGTGTGGGGCATGCATCCGAGGGTCAAAACCCGTATCACCTAAAGCTCTAAAAACACCATTAATAGCACATTCTCTGCGCCTTCATCTTCAAAACAGGAGACCTGACCTGTCTCAGAGTATATTATTATTATTATTATTATTATTATTATTATTATTGGTATTAACATTCCCATTTGATAATAGAAGATGGTTGGGCACAGATAAAATACAGGATATTTTGATTTACTGAGTTAAAATGAAAGACAGGGGCCCTGACCGGTTTGGCTCAGTGGATAGAGTGTCGGTCTGCGGACTGAAGGGTCCCGGGTTCAATTCTGGTCAAGGGCATGTACCCTGGTTGCAGGCACATCCCCAGTAGGGAGTGTGCAGGAGGCAGCTGATCGATGTTTCTCTCTCATCGATGTTTCTAACTCTCTATCCCTCTCCCTCTCCCTTCCTCTCTGTAAAAAATTAATAAAATACAAAATCGACACATAAAAAAAAAAATGAAAGACAGGGAAGCAATATAGGTCCAAATTCACCTGCCTAGTAATGGACTTTCCGACGCACGTAACTGTCAGATGCCCACTCTAACCTGCTTTCAGGTACAAGAGCGAGCTGACCGTGGTTTTATCTTAACAGTCCCCTGGAGACGGATTTCCTGCATCTCGTCCTGATTCTAATTCGCTTCATTTCCCAGCAGGCGGGTCGCCCTATTTATTTCTGAAATAATAACCACGGTTCAAGGTACCTGTCCAAGTGTCAATGACGATAAAAATTAAAACGCGCAGTAATAGCTTAGAAACACAGTATTTTAAGTGAGTGTGTAATTGACACGAAATGTGTGTTGATATTTGGAATTGGGGGGGGGGGGCAGGGGAGGTGTCTCCATAGTGCATTTTCTTAAACTAAAGTGACCTCATTTGAGATTTCACATGTTCTGTTTAATCAAACTGGTTCTTCTCCCACCCCTGGCTTCAGAACATAACACAGTAACACGAACTTCAACTGGTATTGTTTCTAGCCCTAACATGGCCTTTTTTTTTATTTCCAAACACTCAAACTACATCTGTTTGAAAGTCTCCATATTTGGCACAGCCAATAAAAAAATAAAATCACACACAAAAATTAAAAAAAAAACTAAAACTAAAATCACAATGCCCTCACAGGCCAACATGGCGACAGCCTCTCTGAATGGACCCCCAGCTTTTAAAAGCGACCCCGCGTAATAATCCGTATCGTTAAAATCACTCCCAATCCAACCTGCGCTCCGTTGGCTTTGAGCGCCCCAAATCTGTAGTGAAATGATGAAATCGAAAAACAAGTGTTCGTGTCAGAAGACAGAACGGGAGTTTCTCCCCCAGCCCCACCCCCCACCCCCTTAAGGGACACAAAGGGTCGCTGGACGCCTGGCCCTGATTTATTTCTCCAATTTTGAATTCCTTGAGTAACGGAACTGCTACTGGCAGGGTCGTATTTCTCACAGTCCATAAATCTCCAATATTATGTGTGAATATTGGAATGAAGCCATTAAGAAGATTACAGCGTGCGACGCAGCAGAGGGTCCCCGGGAAAAAAGACGGGTAATTCAGGACAACTGTGACCACTGACCCGGGGCCAGCGCGGCCACTGGGCAGGCGGGCACCTAATCGGGAGCACATGGGCCCGGGGCCTTCCGGACCCGGAGCGCAATTTAAGGGCCCGCTGCACGGTTTTAAAAGGCCCCCGTTGAACTATCAGTTAATTTATTAAACAGCCAAACAAGGCCAGTAGTCCTATGTTTCAGGCTTCGGGTCTAGTTTACGAGCTCCCCATCACACACAGAAGTCAGGATGGTTTTTGACATCACTGAAAACACGGACAGTGACAGGACATAGGGCTTGAGACTTGATCCTGTCATCCTGAAAGCGGAGGATGCAGCTAACTGGGCGAGAGATGGTTAAGCAGTCGTCTGAAATGATTTTAAGACAATGAGTAGGACTTCAAACATCGCAGGCTCGCGGTCTTAGCCCTAGCGCTACCTGGGAGCTATTTCAATTTCTTCTTTCTTCATATTTGTAAGTCCCTGGCCCTTAGCTTCACACACACACACACACACACACACACACACACACATATTTCTGTCTACACCACCTCGCAATGGCCTTCTTAGCAATATTTTTCACTGTTCCACTTATGCCTAGTTAACTGTGGCTATAAGATGGTCTCTCGTGTCCTTGTACACTGTGTGAATATTGGTTAACTCCTCGTATTTAACTCGATGTTTTCATATCAAGCTAATTCTCCTAGGGAAGTACTACTTCTTTACTTAAAAAAGAATCACCCATCAAAACAATTACCGTTAAAGATTCTTTTCCTCAAAGAAAGAATGAGGCATTGTTACAGTGACTAAAAATTTTATTATGACACACACACACACAAAAACGCATTGATTTCTTTCTCATTTTTCTTCCTCTTCCTCCTCCTTTTTTTTTTTAAATAAACAATCCTTTCTCCTTAGAGTATTAAGAGCAGGGAATACATGCACATAAGGAAGACATTCTTAAAAGTTGGGGCTTTGTTTTTGTAATTATTTCTCTATCCAGTGAAGGATACTTTGATGGCTTTCCAAATGAATAACTCTAATCATTTCTAGCAGCTTCTGCAAAATTTTTATAATGAGGCAATCTAGTCATAATGAGCTCAAAACATAATAAAATTCTGCACTGAGAGGGGTGCGGATTTGTTCGTACGTAGCCTTAATGGTAAGATAAAGAGGTTCGATTTCATTTGCTTCAAGGTCAGCAAGCATTCGAGGTTATTTATTTATACCCATAAATAACCTGATTTGGACTTAAAAATATCCTATTTTCCTATCACTAGCCATAAACACAATCAGGTTAAGTTTCACTGTATTCTTTTGAGTACGACGTTTTTTAAATTCCATTTTTCAAACTCCCTAATCCTGACTTCAAAATACTTGCCATATTACAGGGGGAAAAAAATATATTCTGGAGGTTTTGTTTATTCTCCAATTTTAATACCTCCGAAGAGAATGAATTTTAAAAAAAAGAGGGGGAGGGAGCAGTATTTTTTTTAACCTAGGACTGTGTTATAAAGATATTTTTCAACCACCACTCAGAAACAATCCCAACCTGCATTTTTTTGGCCCTGTCATCAGAAATACCAAAGCCATAAAATGTACTTTTGGAGGCTATTTAACATGGAATACAGAATCTACCCTGTTATAAGCTGTAGACACACACGTGTGCGTACACACACACACACACACACACACACACACACCCTTTGCGAGATCAAAGACCAGGAGAGAGCCGGCACTTAATTCATCAGCCTTCCCCGACCAGAGACAGTTTTCGTCATTTCAAAAGGCTCAGATGTCTTTTATGACAAGCCGGGCCTGCAGTTTAATTTACAAAACAGAATCCCAAGCCAGCGAAGTCTCGGCGAGGCCCGGGCCCGGGCCGCACGGCGTGGGTTTCCCTCCCCGCCGCCCCCAGCAGGCCCGGGAAGATGAAACACGCAAACCGAAATAATTTAGGGAAAACAAATAAATGTTTCAGGAACGTCGAGGGGGATCAAAGGCAGCATTTGCTGACCCCGCCGGTCCCCGCATTTCTGATGAGATTGACCGGGGCCATCGGATCATTAATTAAAAGGAGCGGCGCTGGCAGGTGGCGGGGACGCGCTGCCGGTAATTGGCTCCCTTCTCTTTCCTTCAAAAACTCTCTCTCTCTCGTTCTTTGGCAAGACATGCCACCAGGCAGACAGAAATGCCTACTTTGTAAGATAATGATGAGGATGAGAGGGAGAGGCGCCCGTTTCAAGAAACGCTGCCTAATGAAGGCGCCCGGCTTTTTAATTATGGTCCTGCGTCTCCCCAGCGGCCAAGGAGGGAAACAGGACACGCAGACCCGCACGGATGCCTCGCACACGCGCGGCCCCTTGATCTCCGAGTTTATGAAAGTGGGGGGACTCGCTCCCGGGAACTCGGGGCGCAGGAGAAGCCATGGATGTACGGATCCATGGGCACCACCAAGGGCCCTCCCGGACTCACCACATCACTGGGGAGGTTGTCCAAGTCGTGAAACGGGGACTCCAAAGTGTTCGTGTCCACGTTTAACATCACCACGTCCTCCAGCGATTTGTTCTTCACTCTCTGTTGAAAACACACGGTGATCAATGAGACAGCTCAGTGCATCGTCCCTCCAGAATCTGCCGAGCTTGGAAATGTAGGGAAAAGTATCTGAAGGCATGAGTCTGGGGCAGTGGTCGGCAAACTCATTAGTCAACAGAGCCAAATATCAACAGTACAAAGATTGAAATTTCTTTTGAGAGCCAAATTTTTTAAACTTAAACTATATAGGTAGGTACATTGTTATTCACTTAATTAGGGTCCTCCTAAGGCTTAGGAAGGGCCACACCCAAGGGGCCAAAGAGCCGCATGTGGCTCGTGAGCCACAGTTTGCTGACCACGGGTCTAGGGGGAAGAATTAAGGGAAAGTCCTGCGTCATAAAAAGAATGCAAACAACTTTGCTTTATGAGGAAAAATAGCTCCAATCTGACCATTCAAAAAGGTTGGGTTGAAAATGCTTAACTAGAATGTTTGCTCATCTCAACATACTGATGCAGTTTGGAGACAATGACCATGATTTAGCTGCCAAAGATATCTCACGACGAAGACGTACAAAGTGGGCATGGTTATGTTGAACTGTGAAAAGTTATCTTCTTTCAATTTGGTCAACTGGATTTCGGTCTTTGATACAGGAACGTGGGTCCGGTCCTATACCTATTTTTTTTTTAGCATAAATCATAATGTAGGTCTAAGATAAGCCAACCGAAGTTTATAGCAGTCAATGTTTTCTCTATATTTCCATTTCGATTTGGTATAAGTTTATGATGACGACAAAGTCAAATAAAAAAAAAAGACAGAGAGGGAAGTAATATGGAAGTCATTCTTAGTATTTATCCCATGAATTTCAACATAAAAGATCAGATTTCATAGCCTATCAAATTAACCAGTTGACTTATTTATTTGTTTGACAGCTTAGTCAATTGGCCAAATTATCTCAATATGTATACAAATAATAGTGAATTAGAATTTCATCAAATTTTTCATCCTTAAAGAAAGAAAATATTTACAGTTTATGTTTCCTATTTAATTTAATATGTATACTTAAATCATATAATTCTATCGGTCTTTAATAAGTGATAGCACCTAATCTTATTCCCTAATGCAAATAAGGTGTTCATTAATAAAATTTATCCACCAACTCAGAACTCCATAATTGTATAGGTCAACTAGCAATAGGTCAATTAACTTCAGCATCATATTTTTAAAGTGACATTCTAGAATAATAGCCATTTTTGAGAATTATGAAATACTTTAAATTTGAAATTGGCCAGACCAATTATTTTGTTTTAAAGTTGGGCAGGACTAAAATTTCTCTGATTCATTTAGAATTTCAAATCTCTGCGTATTAGATAGAATTTTAAATTTGCTAGCAAAATGGTCGTCTTTAGTACAGAATTCTCCTGTGTGAAGAAAGCCTTAATGTCCATGTGGAATATGGACTTGCAGGGCAACACATGATTCTAAAAATCTATCTTGTAAAAGACATAATAAATCTAAAGTAAGACTCAGAACATGGCCATTTCTAAGAAATTAACAGAGAATCACTTAGAATAGCGATACTATGACAAAAACATTTATAAATACACTCATTTCCTTTCCTTTCCATGTGTACACATTTCTGTAAAGAAGTTTACATTCATAAATATGTAGTTATCTACAAATGATAGCGTAACTACAAAATAACCTGTTTTATAAGCAAAAATATATTTATATGAGTGGCATTTTTGAGGGAAAACTATGTCATAATTTTGATTTCCATCTTCAATTCTAAGTTGTCCTTTTCACAGAAACTGCCAAGTTAATCCACAAACCTGATACGTTTTTTTAAAAGAATGAAAACAGCCTAAAATAATGACTATGTGACCCCAAAATGTTTTGTGATGACACCAACAATAAACTCTGAATAAAGGAAGTCAGTGTTAATATGAAAAGTAGTCTTTTTTTGCAGTTGTTAGTTTTAAAAGGTCCGACAAAAGCTGGATGTTAAATTTTGTTCACCCAAAAAGGATGGGAAATGTATTTATTTTAAGAAATCAACACATTCAGAGCCCCTAAAATAAAAGCAATTTTATATTTTTAAAAATATACTATAATTTAAATATCTTTTTCTAAAGTTGGAGTCATGTGAGGATTTTACCTATGTTTTCCCTCCAAACCAGGCTTCAGCTATTGTTTCTTCTAAATAGAAGTGGCGAGTCATACTGCCTATAAAATGGTTCCACTTTCATATTCCTTATATCATAAAATTCATGCTTGTTTAGATGGAAAAAGAATAAGGAAATACAAAAAGATGATTTTTCCTTTTACTTCAAAAATAAGAAAATGAGCCCGGCTGGGGTGTGGCTCGGTGGTTGAGCATCAGCCCAACAAAGGAACCAAAGAGTCACGGTTCGATTGCCGGTCAGGGCACATGCCTGGGTTATGGACTCCATCCCCAGTGGGGGGCGTGCAGGAGGCAGCCAATCCATGATTCCCCCTCATCATTGATGCTTCTCTCTCTCTCTCTCTCTCTCACTCTCTCTCTCTCGATGCTTCTCCTCTCTCTCTCTCTCACTCTCTCTCTCTCTCTCTCTCTCTCTCTCCCTGTCCCTTCTTTTCTGAAATCAATAAAAATATAATAAAAATAAAAATAGAGCACAAGGTGTTGAAGGTGGTCAGCCTGCCTCCCATCCTCGCGAGAGGACGCTTCCGGGCAATGAGGCTAGAGTGGATGGACAGGAGCATCGATGCTGGAAGATGCCACCAAGGCTGCAGCCCCCTGGGCTTGTGCAACAGGGTAAGCATGTTCTACAGAATCCTCTGTGCGCTCACACGGTCCACATGACCCTCCCATTGGCGGCCTCGACTCATTTATTCCTAATCGCTTACAGGCCTTAGCCAGCCTTGGGTTCATCCCTCAAGTCTAATTTTTCAGGCAGAACAAAATGTCCTTATCCTTTATTTTGGAAAGAGAGCTCCACTGTCAAAAGAGACTGCTAGCCATCTTTTATACCCAGGATTGCATAAAAAGAATTAAAAGGGAGATTTAAAAGGTCATTCATTTCATGGCTTTGAACGACTATGTTTACAAGTCTTGAACTGCCTTGACTGAAAGAGAATAAGAGAATATGTGATTCTTCCTTAAAAAAAAATCCGTTGTAACTGCAGCCAATTAAGATGCGAAAAATTACTCCCTTCAGCCTCACCTAGAAAACATGTAAGTAGATATACCTACGTTTTAATTATAATGACATTTATATAAAATTTAAAAATTTGGTGAAAAAAATCTGCCAATAATGACACGGTAAGAATGGAATTGGAGCTTGCGTATCATCTCGTAATAGATTAAGGAGAAAGTTACTAAACGGTGCCCAACTAGTATAAAACATACCTACCGTTCCTGTTGTACTGTCTCACTCACGATGAAACCAAATAATGGTTCATTAAGAACTAAAAGTTTTCCAGATTTAAAACTAACCATGTGATTTCTACCATATGTAACCTATTTTCATGGGTTTCCTGCCATTGAAGGTGCTCATTTCGTATAAAAATTAAAATGATGTTACTTCAATGTTACCTTTTTAAAAATGGCCAAGTGAGTATGATATTAAACTAGTCACTGCTCTGTACTAGTCAACTGATATTCTTCCAAAGCACAACTGTGTTAACTATGATTTTTATCAATGAATTGATCACTATCGTCTGACGGATACTCACCTCTATGAGGCTAGAGTGTACTCCAATCAGGTATGGCATCGGAGCGCTGAATTTAAAAAACGGTACATTCATAGTTGATTAAAACTGAAACAACATACGCAGTTCTGCATGCTTAAACTATTACTTAAACGCACAGTGCTAACGTAGCATAGTCTAGGTATGTTAAATTATTTTCTATATACAATTCAAATTGAAAGTTAAGGTTGATTTATATAAAAAAATCACAAAATCATTTCTAAGTAAATCGAGAAGCGGAATACCTTAAAAAAACTTTACCGATTAAGAATATTAGGGTCGAGGTCATAACCTGAGTTGAATCTTTTCCATATACTTCATGTCAAATATATCACAAATAATCATCAAATGTATTCATATTTCTTTTGTACTTCTTGTTATCCAATTAGATCCTCAGTCCTATGATTTTCTTAATATATCATTTTTTCACCCCTACATCAGCAACATTTTTTGAGTCAGTCAGTACCAAATACTTATGGAGCCCTACTATGCACCGGGCAAAGTTCTTCCTCACTGCCATCATCCTATTTCTGTCCTGTCCTTCCACTCGTGTGCCCTTGTCTTTTCATTCAAATATCATCCTTTCCTTTTTATCCCACATTTATATTTATTAATAGAATAATTTTAACAAATTAGAAAATATGCAAATAAGTTTAAGAATAATATTATATTAAACTAATTAAAATATGGAAAGCCCACCAGGTGCCCTGGTCCAGGGCCTTGGGTCCGACAAGTAAACAATATGGACCGAATATACTCCCCTGGGGGTCATATGGAAAGCCCACCAGGTGCCCTGGTCTAGGGCCTTGGGTCCGACAGTAAACAATATGGACCGAATATACTCCCCTGGGGGTCTCATACTCTAGCGGAGAATAGAGTCATTCAATAATTTTTGTAGCACATACCATCAGACGCACCACTAACTCAAAAACAGTTCTCACGAAACAGAAGAAGGAAATTATTCAACTTGACATTGCAAAATTAAAATTCTACTTGACAAGAAACCATGAGAATGGGCAGATGTCTACAAAGGTGACAGGAAATACCCAAATACACAGCTACTTAAAAATAAAACACTTTTCAATATGTTCGTACTGACTTCAGAGAGAGGAAGGGAGAGGGAGAGAGAGACAGAAACATCCATGATGAGAGAGAAGCATGGATCGGCTGCCTCCTGCACGCCCCACACTGGGGACTAAACCGGTGACCTCTTGGTTTATGGGTCAATGCTCAACCACTGAGCTCGCGAAATCTGCCCCTTTTGGGGGAAGAAGACATCGCCTTCAAAGGTGAACCAGCCATAGGTGAACGAGGAAGAACAACTATCATTTTATTGGTGCTGGAGTTGCCCCGCCTCCCGGGTGTGTAAGGACTCACACAGGCGAAGCCCTTCCGCCAACATCACAGACTCGCCCGGGTTCGAGACCTCTCTGTTGAGACGTGACATGCGCCCCTTGTGTACCGAACTGTTAACCTGCTAACCGACCACAGGGGGTCGTTCAGTAGATCGCTAGAACTAAGTCACCTTGCAGAACTGATGCCCGTGGACTAGCAACTCCCAGCCCTGGCCGGTTTGGCTCAGTGGATGGAGCACCGGCCCTAGACTGAAGGGTCCTGGGTTCGATTCCAGTCAAGGGCAAGTACTTGGGTTGGGCATGTGCGGGAGGCAACCAATGGATGTGTCTCATCGATGTGTCTCTCTCTCTGTCTCTCCCCCTCCCTTTCACTCTCTCTAAAACTGAATGGGAAAATATCCTTGGGTGAGAATGAACAACAAAAACAAACAGAAACTCCCCATTTTCTCCTCATACTGGGAGATGGAGGGGAAGAGGCAGATGGTGTCACATGACCCTAGGAGCCCCTCCCCATCCGGGTAGGCCAGTGGTCGGCAAACTGCGGCTCGCGAGCCACATGTGGCTCTTTGGCCCCTTGAGTGTGGCTCTTCCACAAAATACCGACTTCTGCACTTGGGCCACAAAGTTTCAATCGAACTGTACGTGCGCGCCCACACGTGGTATTTTGTGGAAGAGCCACACTCAAGGGGCCAAAGAGCCGCATGTGGCTCGTGAGCCGCAGTTTGCCGACCACTGGGGTAGGCCATGGGGACCTCTTCCTCCTATGTGACTCCTAGGTGTCCCCATCCATGTCCCCTTTATACACCTCTGACATTCACCTCGCAGAATTACAGTGTTACACTGTGCCCTGCGTGTGTGTGCATGTGCGTGTGTGCGTGCATGTGTGTGTGTGTGCGTGCGTGTGCACATTGGTGTGAATTCCTTCCCATCTGGGAACCCCGCAAGGGCAGACGTTAAGTCTTATTCCTGACATGACAGACGCACGGCTTGGCAAACAGGTGCTCGCTACACGGTGGACGTACAAATGGACGAGGGAGTGAATGGAGGCGCCAGCACCCTGGGGAGCCTTTACCGGCGGACCCCGAGGCGAGGTTCCCCCACGGGCACGGGGTGGCAGCCCGGCCCTCACAGCCTACGCCATCAGAGACACCCAGTGCGAAAGCAAAGGCCCTTCCAGGCGCGAGGAGGGCCCTGGGGTTGGGAGGGTGGGCGCATACACCCCACCGCTCTCGCTTCCTGCTGCTATTTCTGAAGTGGCATCTAAACCATGGACTGGCAGGCGTGGCCTCTGACATCCGTCTCCCTTCCGCATGCCCACCAGTCTGACTAGAACCGTCCGCAAGGACACAGAGAGGGAAGTCACGCTCCCCAGAAAGTAGCTGGGTCCGTAGAATTCTCTGACATGGAAGACAGCTCACATCTTCGAGGGCTGGACCTCAATACACGGCTATGTCCTCCTGCCCCACCCCCTGAGCCCATCCTCGTGGCCTGGACGCTCAGAAGTGTTGGTCATCTCCCCTGCACCCCCCACCCAGGGCCAGGGGACAGTCTGGCGTGAGAACTTGTCCCAGAGGCTCCTGAAGGGGCTGGAACCCAGTCAGAAAACTCCAGAGACGAAGCCAGGAAACAAGCTCCCTCCGTTACCATGGAAACAGCAGGAAGAAGGACTGGGGGGCTGGCTTAGCGAAGACTGGGATGGCCCCCCAGGAAAGCACTGCTTGGCCCCTTCTTAAAAGCATGTTCCACACTTGTTGCTAATCCCCAAAGCAGGATCCGGCGCGTCTGGGCACGTATGTGCACATCAAGCTTCCCGTGGCTCAGTGGGTGAGTGTCAACCTAGGAACCAGGAGGTCAGGGTTCGATTCCCGGCCAAGGGCACAGGCCAGAGGTGCCAGCTCGATCCCCAGTAAGGGTGTACAGGAGGCAGCCGATCCACAATTCTCTCTCATCATGGATGTTTCTATCTCTCTCTCCCTCTCTGAAATCATATTTAAAGGAAGATGAGGAGGAGGAGGAGGAGGAGGAGGAGAATAGGGAGAATAAGAAGGAGGAGAAGGAGAAGGAGAAGGAGAAGGAGAAGGAGAAGAAGGAGGAGAGGAAGGAGAGGAAGAAGGAAAAGAAGAGGAAGAGGAAGAGGAACTGGGCTTTCTCCCACGTGACCCCGGGTCCGGGAGCCGCCGGGAGCCGGCGGGGGCGCTCACCAGCAGTAGTCCAGCAGGTGCGGCGGCAGCACGGGGATGTAGATGTGCTGCCAGAACATGGGGTAGAGCAGCGCGGCCGATCCGTGCAGGCAGGCAGTCAACTGCGAGATGGAAAGGGACACACAGTGAGGAGCAGGCTCCCTACAAACACAACACCATCCCCCCCGCCCCTGTTCCCCAAGACGATCATAACACATCCCAACTGCTCTTGTGACCTCCACCCTATGACCTCTACCAATTCCACACACAACACGCCTTCCATTTCGGAAGCGCCCCTCCCTGAAAACACACAGCCTGTCAGCAGCTTAGGAGGTTCTTGGGGGTCTCAGGGAGACATGTGTCTGAAAATACAGTGTTTGGGGGTCAACACGAAGCCCATGGACACAAAGATCAGGTGGGCGCCGTAGGGGAAACGGTGGGACCCGACGGCTGGGCATGGCTGGGACTCGTGCTCCGCGATGAGACGTGGAGGGAGGGGGGGGAGGCTCCGGAGGGAGATCGTTAGGGCAAATTGCCAAAGCGTGAAA
>NW_005371636.1:218813-235531 GCF_000412655.1 Myotis brandtii
CTGCCCGCCAGCTGGGGCCTCCGCAGCGTGTGGACCGCGGGGCGCGGTACCCAGAGACGCTGCTCGCTGACACATGGGATGTCACTATTGACCAGCGCGGGCCGCGCCTGGCAGCTGGGCCGCAGGAAGCCAGGAATATCATCATCCCCTCCTTCGGCTCCTCCTTCCCGACGCCCGTTTGGGGGCCCAGCTGCGGATCAAGACAGCTGCCCGGACGTGGCTGCGATTGCAAAGGGAATTGCCATTTTAATTGTTTTGATTTGGCGAGTGGCTAATTAAATCTTTTCAACGCCTCACGTAAAGATACCTCCCCTCTCTATTCCCCCCTTCTTCCGTCCTATGGACCCGCAGCAGAATTCTTCCCGTGATTTTCTGTGCATTTTAAATTCCATTCCTGTAAGCGGGGAGTCGTCTTTCTTCCCCAGTGTTTACAGCAATAAATGAATCAGCATGCATCATCGTTTTAAAGGGTTGCTAGGGTCTGCCTTTCAAGGCGACTGAGGAAATCATTTTGCCCAGCTTGGGAATCAGATTTGAGAAATAAAACCATCTGAAAACGGGCCACAGACTTCCTATTAAGCATCATTTCTCTTTCATTAGAGAGGGAATGAAAATTTTACACACAGTAATCAAATTAATTTAAAAATTAAATGCATACAAAGCAGTTTAGTATTTTCTTATTGAATATACTGGGGTGACACTGGTTAATAAGATCATATAGGTTTCGGGGGTACAAATCTACACCATCATCTGTGTATTGTATTGTGTGTTCAGCAGCCCCAAGTCGAGTCTCCTTCCATCACCACTGATCCCCCCTTTTCCCTCTGCTCCCTCCCCCACCCCCTTCCCCTCTCAATTCAATCTCAATAGCAGCACTGTCTATATTCAAGTGCCAAGTAGCTCTACAGAATTAAAAAAATTAATTAAGATAATCTAGTCGGGAACCAAAAACATACACATTTTGATTAAAAGCCTATTCCTCTTCATCACGTGTGTTCTGTCTTTTGCCAATTAGATTTGTCATTAGTGACATGTGAAAAAACGATCGATTTTGGTTCCGTTTAGAATAAATACCATTGACGGGTTTTAGTGCTTCACCCTTGCAAGCCTTCACAGCTCATCGACAGCCGTCTTTCAATCAACACTCGTTTCAAATTCCTTCATTCCAACACGCCATAGGCCACTAGGAGGCATGCAAATGCTTCCATTTAGCGATTGCGGACCATGGACTCCCTTATCTCCCGTATCTGAGCCAGAGGATAATAAAAACGGGGTTCATCTAGCCAGCGTCGCCTTCCCCGAGAGCTTTCGGGCACTCCCTGGGTGGAAAGCAGGCATCCCCCCGACTGTGCGAACCCTCCTCCCACGGGAAGGGTTAAGGAAAAGGCAGCTCTTTTGCTCACTTCCTCCATTTCTCCAGACATGGCTTTGAAAACCCCTCCTTTCACCCCTTGAGAAGGACGGTGGCCCGGGTGTGTGTGGTGCAGAAACACAATGAACAGGGTAACAGAGGAAGAAACACATTCTCAAGGTGAGGGATGTACTCAGGGTCACTTATCTTCCGGGCCACACCCAGAACCCAAAGTCCGCGGGTACACGTCACCTAGATCCGTCCCCGACGCCCCCAGGAGTCATCCTTCATGGCCGTTATGAATGAGGCACAAGAGCAGCTGGAGCGTTGGACCGGCTTCCGGAAGAATGAGCTCCCAATGCTAAGCAGTCACCACCTCTGATGACGGTCAGCACGCAGGCTCTGTCCCTGACGCTAAGACAGCGCTAACTGTCCCGACCAATCCTGTCCCTGCACCCCTCTGAGAGCCGAGCCAACGAAGGGAAATAAACAATGCGGTTTAGAAGAAGTTTGGTTAGAAGAACAAAGTCCTAGCAGGAAATAAGCTCAGTTTAAAAGCCAGCGAGAGGGAGAAGTTTCTTGCTTTTTAGTTATTCATGACCTACTGGATCCTGAACCTTCAAGGGCAGCGACAATCACATTTTGGGGCTAGATTACCCGAGGTTCCGCCTGGCTGGTGACGAGGCCAGGAAGCTACACTGCTTTTCCTTTTTTTAAAATATATTTTTATTGATGTCAGAGAGGAAGGGAGAGGGAGAGAGAGAGAGAGAGAAACATCCATGATGAGAGAGAATCATGGATCAGCTGCCTCCTGGGGATCAAGCCCACCACCTAGGCATGTGCCCTTGACCGGGAATCCAACCGTGACCTATTGGTTCATAGGTCAGCGCTCAACCACTGAGCCACGCCGGCCGGGCCACAGTGCTTTTCTGGTATCTTCCAGCTGCTTCTTTCATCATCCCTGCTGCTTCTCGTGAAGTTCAAAGAGGAACAAATTGACCAAATAATGGTTTAAGAGAAGAAAAAAACCCTCCCCATCTGGGTCCAGTGGCATGTGAATATCTCCCCGCACCTGTAACCCCACAAAGCTCCCTCAAAGTGCTGACTAATGCGAGATCAAACCCCCGGGAACACCGATTCCCCACACACTGCGATTGTAGAGTCAGCACAGGTGGAAGCCACGGGAAGAGACGAGAAGTCCACGGGAGAAACCTGACCACGAAGGCGGGGGACAGTGACCGTGGTCATGGGACAAAGGCACCTGGAACTTCCGGTCCCAGGCCCCCAGGTCGAATGTCACTGACGATAACTACAAGAGCAAACGTCTCTAGGACGCTGACCATGTGCCCGCACTCCTCTGAGAACCTAACATTCTCACATCTGTGACCACTATTCCCACCGACGGACCAGGGCACGATGGCAAAGGTAGACCAGTTGCCCAAGATCACACACCTCGCAAGCGGCCAAGCCAGGACTCCAGCCCAGGCAGGCCCAATCGAGAACCTTTCTTTCCGACTGCCTTCCCACATACAAAGGTCCGAAATGCCCACCCTTCTGAGACCCTGAGTCACATCTACTGACGGAAAACATTTTATCCGAACGACATGACGGAGAGTGAGTCTGTGGGGTGGACAGCCGGACAAGCACGAGACAGGAGGAGAATTTTCCTGTCTTAGAAGTTCCCTCCGATGAACCTCCAGCCGTACCTGCCAACAAAGTGCCACCTGACCACCCCAGTGGTGACCTTGAACCAGGAAGTCACGGTTCAATTCCCAGTCAAGGGCACCTGCCCGGGTTGCAGTCTTGATCCCCAGTGTGGGGTGTGCAGGAGGCAGCCGACCCATGGCTCTCTGTCACCCGGTCCTATCTCCACACCCCTGTCCCTCTCCCTTAGCTCTGAATGGAAATACACGTCACACAACACCCTGGGAAGGAGAATTAGCAGGGACCGAGTCAGCTGACATCACTGGTTGCTATGGGCTTCGGAGAGAATGAAAAATCTAAAATTCCTAGCATCTCCCTCCCTGAGGGGTCTCAATGACGACATGCAACGGCACCCCTCGGCTGCAGCTCGGCAAACACGAGGGGGGACGTGCGCTCGGATAATCTTCGCAAAGAAGTGGGCCTGGGTCACGCCTGTTCCCTCGCCAACCGTTCAGTTCCTGATCTCCAGCAAGATGCTCCCAGCTTTGGGGTTCGGGCTCAGTGCCCACAAAGGTGACCCCAGTGAGAGACAAGTCACGGATCCTCAAGATCCAGATGGAGAGGTTCAAGCCCCCCCGACTCCCCTTTAGCCCAACCAAGCCTGTGAAATCCCCATCTTCACGGCCGATTTTCCAGGGATCACAGAGCTTTCTGCTGGCAGGTGCCCTGGACGGAATTAGCGAGAGGAGGAGCGAAAGCATATGCCTGGCTGCCCGGGGGCATCTCCCACAAAGGCAGACATTACAGTTTATTAACACGATTCCAGCACGCGCGGCATACTGCTCGCTGGGCGTGTTCCCGAAGGGGCGGGCGCCCTCGCTCCAATCTCTGGAACTAACGTGCTTATGGCTTCGGGAGGGAGATGTTTACCAACTAAACGTGGGTCCGGACAGGAGCCCCCGATTAGAGATCGGCTTCAGAGAGAGGCACCCCGCTCCCCCGCTGCAGGCCAGGGAGGCCCACCCTCGTTAGCAGAAGACTGACAGTGTGATGGGGAGGCCCTGTCAGACGCTGGCCGATGGGACAAGACGCACAGCCCCGGCCGGCTGCTCAGAGGAGGTCTGAGGGACCGTGACAGACGCGGATGACAGCGCTGCACGCCCAACCGCCTTGAGACGCGGGGACATGACTTTCGACAGCCGTGTTCCCGGCTCCGGTCGTAAAGCAGCAAGGAGTCGAGGGATCTACGCGTGTACGATCATGATGGATCCTCTGCTCTGATGTTCCGCAAGCCCCGCCGAGGTGCACCCACCCACCCCCGCCCCCCCGTGGGGACATGCCTGTCTGTTGCATGGATGACACCCCACATTCTCCTTCAGGGTTTCCAGGACGCCCCGCCCCCCAGCCGTGTGTACTTGACAATGGAAGTGTCGACAGAATAAACATGGAGGTGCTATGTCCTAGTGCCGTGGTCGGCAAACTGCGGCTCGCGAGCCACACTCGGCTCTTTGGCCCCTTGAGTGTGGCTCTTCCTAAGCCTTAGGAGGACCCTAATTAAGTTAATAACAATGTACCTACTGATATAGTTTAAGTTTAAAAAACTTGGCTCTCAAAAGAAATTCCAATCGCTGTACTGTTGATATTTGGCTCTGCTGACTAATGAGTTTGCCGACCACTGACTGTCCTAGTGCATGAAACTCAAACACATAAAAATATAATAATGGGTCCCAGGAAAACACTACACTTATAATAAGGGGGGTGGGGGCGACACATTAACATTTTATTTTATTTTATTTTAAATATGCTTTTATTTATTTCAGAGAGGAAGGGAGAGGAAGCGAGAGATAGAAACATCAATGATGAGAGAGAATCATGGATCGGCTGCCTCCTGCACGCCCCACACTGGGGATCGAGCCCACAACTGGGCATGTGCCCTGACCAGGAATCGAACCGTGACCTCCTGGTTCATAGGTTAATGCTCAACCACTGAGCCACACCAGCTGGGCCATAACAACACTCTTAATATTTTTGCTAACATATCTCAGAACTAGTTTTTTTATGTTAAAGTTCATCTCTATAAAGATGATGAAAAAGTACAATTTTAACTACAAACAGTAGGTAAAGAAAACAGAGCCTCGAGTAACTGAATTCTCTAACTGTGCGTCAGCGCTAAAACCCCCAGCAAGCTATAAGGCGGACAAGCGTGATTAGAATAAAATTATGAACGTCAAAGGGTAAAAAACGCAAACACAATTCCTCAAATGACAATCAAATAGTGAATGTAAACACACCTTAACTCATATGTGTTCTTTCAAGAATTAAAATTTTGGCTGTAGATTTTTAGAACAGGTAGTACAATTCATTGCGTTAAGATGAAGTGCATTCTAGTCTTTATGGCATAGAAAGAAATATAAGACTATGAAAACCTTTACAACAAGTCATTTCACAGACACTTTACTCTTTCCTTGGATGTCTCTGAGGTTTCACTAAATTCTTTCTAAAATCAGTTCCTTCCTAATTTACATACGGTCCTGGTCTCTGACCTTAAGTGTTACCGTGCGTAGGATTCGTGGCAGATCTAGACACGAATTTCCAAGAGAGAGAGACCCAGGTGAAGCGGCTTCCCCCACCTAAGACGGGTAGCAGATCCTGACCGTGAACTTGATCTGTGTGTCTGTGATCAGCCCTACGCCCCAGAGAGGGAACTTAGAGATGACACTGCCATCCAGCTTTCTCGAACGGCCATAAACCATTGGCATTGGGTTTAGTACCTCGAACATGGGAAACAACTCCCTGAGCGAGACCACGCCTTTAGTAAAACAATTTATTTTTTTAATTCAGATAAAGTTAAAGGGCGGGTCTGTTACTCTTTAAACTGCATTATCTAGTCCCTTAGAAAATTATAGCTGACAATCATTGAAGAATCATTGGTTCTTATGTAGATGGAATTCTTAGCACTTCGCCTGTATGCATATGTATGCATATGTATGTAGTGTATGCATGTATGTATATGTATATGTGTGTACATGTGTATGTATGTATATGTGTGTGTACATGTTCAAAAAAGGATGAGGATGAAGAGAAGAGGGAGAAGAAAGAAGACTGGTTTTACCGCAGTGGTCAATTTAAAAAATGGCAGAAAAGCAAATTTATACCGATTCAGACTGAATTTCTCGATATCGCTTTAAGAAAATGCAAGAAATCACCTTTGTCGCTGCCTGTTACATCCTCCACGCTTCCTCCTTTAAGTGCAAGTGATGTGTCTTTCAAGATGTAAAATAATATATCTCCAATTTTTTTTGAAAAAGTGAGCATATCGATATTTCAATTCAAAAATCTGAAAACCGTGGTTTTTCGATTATAGAGTCACGGGAACAACCCAAAATTAGAAGCAGAAAACCCTGGACCACATGACCTGTCTCCGGTGAGCTCTGGGGCCTGTGGGTGGGCATGTAACCCCTCTGATACCACCTCTCTCGCCATTCAATACGATACCGACCTCCTAGAAAGATCCTGAAACTCTCTCTACTCGAAAATACCAAACTTCATTTCTATTTCTACGACAGAACAAAACATGTATATGTTACCTCCTTTTTACCAGCTACCCAAATGCTTAAGACAGCAAGCTCATGCCATCTTAAATAATGGGTTTTAATAAATATCTCACGTATTAGGCTAAATATCTATTTAAGTGGATATTTAAAATTTTTAAGTCCATCAAAAATATTAAAAATTGCAATATCGAAAGCAGGGGGGAAAAAAACCAGGAAATGTAGCAAAAGACTTGTGACTCTTTTTCTATGGCCCAAAGACACTCCGATTCTCACCGCCTTCAAGAGCTTCCATAGCCCGTTTCAGGGAGCGGCGAACAACGTGTGATTAATAATATTAAAAAAATGCTGCTTTGACTTTTAAGTTATTATCTGTCTGAAGAGCCCCTCCAAGTCCCAGCTCCTATAGAATCTTCCAGCAAACCCGCGCTTGGCAACAAAGAGGCACCCACCTACTGCCCGGTTGGGAGAGCGGCTATTCTCCTGGGGCCCGGGTCCCTTTCAGGCAAGCGCCCGGGGAACAAGCCACAAGTGAATAATCACCCTCTCATAATAGCTCTTCAGAATTCTTTCTCTGGCAGAAGGCAGTCAAATGAACCCGGGAGAGTTAACAAGAAAAATGGAGGGGGAGGAAAAGAAAAAAAACACGCACAACTCTCATCTCCCGGATCAGAAAAAAAATAATTAACCCGACTTAATGCATCGCAGGCCGCCTTCCATAAATCAGACTTTTGTCCTTCAAGAGCCGCGGGACAACCACTTATCAGACACGGGCCGCGGATATTGTCTCCCGGGACAAGGGGAACCTGTCCGAGTTCCGCAGAGGCGCGCGGCCTCTTTGTGATGCGCGGGATGCAGGGGGGGGGGGGCCTTTGTGATGCGCGCGACAAGGTTGCCTAGGAGACGGGGTGGTACTCACGGTGCTGAGCTTGCTGGAGGTGATGAGGATACGCCGCTCGTGCAGCATGCTGGCGTACAGCTGCAGCATGTTGCTCACGTCCACGGCCACGAAGTACTCGGTGAGGTTCCTCTGCTCGCGAGAAAAACCACAGTGTGCGCGTTAGGGTGCGTGGGGATGATCGAGGAACACGTCTTACACAGTTAATGGTCTTTTTAAAATATATATATATATATTTTCATTGACTTTTTTAGAGAGAGGGTCAGGGAGAGGGAAAGGGAGAAGGAGATAGAAACATGTTTGAGAGAGAAGCATCATCTATGGGCTGCCTCCTGCATGCCCGCCCACTGGGGATCGAGCCCAAAACCCAGGCATGTGCCCTGACTGGGGTGTTTCATGGGTCGATGCTCAACCACTGAGCTATACCAGCTGGGCCCGTACCTGGATTGCAGGTTCAATTCAGGGCCCCAGTCAAGGTGTGTGCGGGAGGCAACCAGTCCATGTGTCTCTCTCGCACAGATGTTTCTCTCTCTTCCTCTCCCTCTTCCTCTCTGTCAACCAATCAGGGTCTCTCTCACCTAGATGTTTCTCCCTCTCCCTCTCCCTCTCTCTCTACCAATCAATGTGTCTCTCTCACATAGATGTTTCTCTCTCTTTCTTTCTCTCTCCCCCCTTCCTCCCTCCCACCCTCTCTTCCACGCTCTCTAAAAATCAATGGGGAAAAAAATATATCCTCTGGCGAGGATTAACAAAAAATAAATAAAATGAAAATTCTGAAGGGAAGGGTCCAGGGTCATATCAGTCAAGGCATGAGGGGTCGGCTGCCAGGAGGACAGAGCAGGGCGGCCCGGCCTTGCAGGAGCAGCACGCGGACTTGAGGCCTGTGAGGTGCCCTGAGCCTCTGGGTGGCCCCCCTCAGGCCCACATTCAGAGCCACGAGCGGAGACCTGCCCCAGGAGCTCTCTGGACGCGTCTGCACTGGCAACACCATCCACACACCGTCTGGGTTTGACACGAGAAATTTCACAACTGATTTCTTGGGCTTATTCACGTGTCACACGTGTGCTTTTCGGACACAAACCACTTAGGAGCTTTGGAAACAGGTTTGGAGGAAGAGTGGAGTTCCGAGGAAATAATAAATATTCCGGGAAGTGTTCTTTTCCCGTTGATGTTTCCCTCACGTGCGATCGAGTTGCTTCTACCGGTTCATTTTATCTTCCCAAGGGGAGCAGACCAGAAATCACGCAGGAAAAATACTCCCTTTCCACACTGCGTCCAAAAGCATCTTTCCGCTGACACTCAGCAATGTACACTTTCCTACGCAGTATTAACTGGGAATAAATATTAAAGCACTAAGAATATTTCTAATATTGCCCTAACCGGTTTGGCTCAGTGGATAGAGCATCGGCCTGCGGACTCAAGGGTCCCAGGTTTGATTCCGGTCAAGGGTATGTACCTTGGTTGTGGGCACATCCCCAGTAGGGGGTGTGCAGGAGGCAGCTGATCGATGTTTCTCTCTCATCGATGTTTCTAACTCTCTATCCCTCTCCCTTCCTCTCTGTAAAAAATCAATAAAATATATATATTTTCTAAAAAGAATATTTCTAATATTGGCTACAACCAATTGGGACATCAAATGCAAAACTTAGCAACTTTTACAATTTCTTGTTAATACCCCTCAGGCCTTACGAAGCATGCTATCGCTTCAGTGAGAATCCAGAACTCAGGCACGAGACACCTAAGAGCTGAACAGAGATAGAAGCAGGGATCTCAGATACTCCGGTCAGTTCACGGAGGTGGCTATTTGTGTGGAAATATTTCCGACTGCGGTAGCCATTCCCCACCCATAGAAGTCCTCCCATGAGAAACGCTCCCTCCCTGATCCTCACTGAAATATACGATCCCCTGAACTATCTCAAATGATGGAAATACTGGTTCTCACACCATTCTCCTGACCACACCCTGATATTCAGAAGCGGGTAAAGTAGCAGGAACATAAAGGAGAGAGAGAGAGAGAGAGAGAGAGAGAGAGAAAGAGAGAGAGAGAGAGAGAGAGAACCACGTTACTCCTTATTTCTTCATTATTTCTCAGAACCACAGATAGTTACTACATCTTCTATGTCTTTACACAGGGACCCTTAAACAGGAAATCCACACAGGAAATAGAATAAAAAGCATAAGCAGAATAAACTTACACTCTCGGGGATGGTTGGGAGTCCGGTTACGTCGGGGGCGATGAAGTAGGAGTGCTAATGGACAGGAGGAAGCACACGGGGGGAGGAGGGTTACAACGGGGCAGCATCGCATACCACGTGGGGTAAAAAGAAGAAAAACTATAGCGACTGGGTTTGTAGATACCGAGGACCAATGCTCAGGATTTGTTGAATTTGAGAGATTATGTCAATGAGGTTTAAAGGAGCTTCAGCAATCACTTTCTCATATAAAGAACTAAGTGTTGGCCCTGGCTGGTTTGGCTCAGTGGATAGAGCATCGGCCTGTGGACTGAAGGGTCCTGGGTTCGATTCCCCATTAGGGCACATGCCCGGGTTGTGGGCTCAATCCCCAGTAGGGGGCGTGCAGGAGGCAGCCGATCCATGATTCTCTCTCATCATGGATGTTTTTCTCTCCCTCTCCCTTTCTCTCTGAAATCAATAAAATTTTTTTAAAAATTAAGTGGTTGAAAATATTGAATTTTACAAAGTCCTAAATACAGTTGAGAACAAAAAGCATATCGCTGTAAGATAGATATCTCTTCATTTTTGTATATACTTATACTATATATTTATATATTTAAAAACACGTTTAGTTTAGGCAGACTGCACAATAAGGTTTGCTTCCCCAAAAAATATATCAAAATCTAAGATTTCCTATGGACAGCCACCACAGATTTCTCTGGTACATCTCCGTCGCTGTACGATTTAGAAAGCGGCAAGCAAACGATGTTTCGGCCTTTAAAACTTCCTAAAAATACAGTGACTCGTTTCAAAATGTTGTGGCCTTCATACATCCCCTCAACGAATACGAATTAGCTTCGATATCTGAAGCAACACCACAGGTCTCAGCCGGATCGGAATAAAAAGCACACCGTGTACGCCGGCCCGTTCCCCATCCCGCATCTACCACCCGGAATCAGAGTCCCAGTGAATCACTAGAATTGTTTTATTTTCTGTTCATAGCAATCTCCAAAATCACTTTACTATCTTCATCACAGATGGACATGTTTAATACTGTTTTAGGATTAAAGATGGGGGTGGGGGAGCCATTCGAGCCAATACTGAGCTCCGTTGAACTAGCGAGACAAGGCTAGTTCCCACAGACCATGTATAATTTTCCAGGACAGGAGAACAAGATGAGAGAGACCGCAAGGCCTCCAGGGACCTTGTGACCAAAAAAAAAAAAAAAAAGTGACGGAACTCTCACTCCTAAAATGCACTTCAACATCACTACTTCTGACAATGGAGAATATGCGTGGATTTGGTCTCTGCTGACTGCTTTTACTTGGAGGGGTTTTCAAAAGAACTGAATTTCACACAACTGAGCTTTAAAAAGGAGTATAAACAGAAAATATATCCCACGTGATTAATTTCCTTCCGAGAGACCCATTCCCCATTTCCCACAGACGGGAGTGAATCTTAAAGACACAGTGAAAGGATCATTTTCCCAATGTGATAGTGATTTTGAGAAGTTGATGCCCTTGGAACTCACCGGTGCTAGGGAGGGCTGATCTCTCAGAACTTGCTCACTGGCAATAAATATCTCTTGGTTCTTATGATATATGAGAGAAAAAAATGAATATTTTTACTTTCAAGGGGGAAGTCTGCACCGCCACTGGCTGCGTCGCCGAGACAAACCCGCGTTAGCCACACTGTCCACTGAAAACATTTGAAGAGCAATGATGATAAATGTGATTTTAAATGCAGCTCTGCTCATTGTATGGATAATCTGAAAGGACTTATTTTCATTCTCTCCTGAGAGTAGAGAACACTGTGGGTAGGTAACGATTCTGAAAGACGGTTTCAAAATAACCATTTACATGAGATATTCCACTTTCACAGCCTCGCTGCGATATTCTAGCGGCCATAACATCAAGTCTTGAAGAATCCATGTGCTGGAACATGGAGATTGTAAGAAATAGGAGACTGTAAGAGGACCAGAGTGCCTCCTCAAGAGTTCTCACATTTTTCTAACGGAAATTCTGGAAACAAAAATTTCTTTCTATTTGAGGAGGAACAAAATTCCTAACTCATAAAACTAGAACGGCTACCAGTAGTTCAAAATAAATAATTTAATCACAACTTTTGCCCCTCGTTAACAGCACGGGGCTGGGCGCGTGACTCCTCACCTGCTCTGAAATCAAATGAAATTTCAAAATAAGCTTTATACAAAGTTAAGGCACTATTTCATTCACCTGCTGAATGTACCAACACTTAAGATATTGTATTGAGAATAGGTGCAAAGATTTGAAAGCTATCAGAGACTACTGATTCAAAATATTACAAAAAGACAAAAAACAAAAACCCCACTGATTTAACAACTACCAAGATACACATCCAACGTATTAGGTGAGGATGGTTAAAGCAGGTCCAAAAGCCTCACTGTCCTAAGTCTCAGTGTGATGTTCGTTCTAGCACTGACGCTTTCCTGGGAGCAGAGGTGAATGTAGGACGAAGTTCCCTAAAGGTGCATGTGTTCTTAAATGAGATGCATCTATAACGCCCACAAATCAATTAACTGCCTGCGTACTTACCACACTCAGATTGACAGGGCTGTTTGCCTTGGGGACTGGGTGGTTATAGAGCGCTGTGAGAACTGCATTCAAATCATTTTCCTACAGTAAACAAAGAGGTAAATTTTATAAATCAAATATATATTGAGCAAATATGATGAAAACGATTCGATAAAGTCAGCCACCGTGCCTTCTCATGTTAGGCTGGCTCTGTACAACTGATTTCCACAGAAATGCTCTAAATACCCAAAATTCAAATATTTCAATCTAATCTAGAAAAGACATTCCTATGGCTTTATCCAGAAAGAATAACAGCAATCCTTATATTTATTATAAATATATATTTGGCAACATTTAATTCTTATAAAATATACTGTTATCTAAGGAAAGAAATTATTTAAAGCATTAAATCCAAGAACAAGGGAATGGCATAAAAACAGCAATACAATTTATCAGATTACTGAAAGCTTCCACCTCCTATTTTAATTTTAAAATCTCAAACCTAATTTTTTAAGGAATAAGAATAACTTAAGATATCATACTAAGATCCAACACAGAGGTTATCCTAAATATTTCTTTTCTAAGTAGCAACTGGTCCCTACCCGACCCACAAAAAAAAAATGGAATTAAATAAATTATATAACAGATCTACCTCCTAGATTTTTATAATTAAAATGTATCTTGATGTGCACACTTACTCTTTCTGATTTACTCACGCAAATCCAGTAATAGATATAGAAAGGCAGCTTTTTAAATATATAGTTATTTTTATTCTCTCTTAAAATGTTTAGGTTGGGAGAATAAACGAAAGGAAAGGCAATTCTTCAAGGACGGTAACAACTAATTTTGAGGGATGTGGACACGGGACACGGCTTCTCACAAGGTTTCTTTGAACTTGGCCATCAAATTTAATTCCGATCACTATGAACGTCTGCAAAGGCGTGCACTCCCAGCTGCCTATCTGGAATTCTCTTTAGAACAACCAAAAAAGAAGACAACAAAGACTTTATCCCTTTACCATTTCAACAATGAAATATACCACAGAATATTCCGGATGATATCGATGCTCTGGCTATATAAAGTTCCTATGGCCACATGAATTTTGTCAAAGTCCAGCTTTTAAAAATCCTTGGTACCTGCCCACTGTAGGTTGCGTAAGGATAACTTGAATTATAAAATCTAAATATCCATCTAAATAACCCGGGGGAGTCGATTAAAAATAAAAATAATAAAAATTAAAGATTTCCTTCTGGTTACTCATACCGTGAACTGATAATATTTTTCCTCTAATAAAGGACACAAATGTAGTGTTATGTCCTCTTCTCGGAAAACCAAAATTATATGGATTGCACAATTCTTCAAAACAATTAAATATGAATTACCGTATTACTCAGCAGTTCTACTTCTGAGTATATTCTCAAAAGATCTGAATGCAGGGACTCAAACATATATTTGCACACCCATGCACATAGCAGCCTTGTTGACCATAGCCAACAGGTGAACAAACCCAAGTGTTCAACTAAGATGCATGAACAAGCAAAATCTGGTCTGTGCATACACTGGGATAGTATTTAGTATTAACAGGAAAGAAGCCGAAACCGGTTTGGCTCAGTGGATAGAGCGTCGGCCTGCGGACTGAAAGGTCCCAGGTTCGATTCCGGTCAAGGGCATGTACCTGGGTTGCGGGCACATCCTCAGTGGGAGATGGGCAGGAGGCAGCTGATCGATGTTTCTCTCTCATCGATGTTTCTAACTCTCTATCTCTCTCCCTTCCTCTCTGTAAAAAATCAATAAAATATATTTAAAAAAATAGATTGAAAAGCAAAATAAATGGACAAGCAGAACAGAAACAGACTCATAGATACAGAGAACATTTTGACAGCTGCCAGATGGGAGGGAGGTTGGAGGGTGAATGGGTGAAAAAGGTGGAGAGATTAAGAAGTACAAATTTGTAGTTACAGAATAGTCATGGGGATGTTAAAGTACAACATAGGGAATATAGTCAATAATATTCTAAAAGCTATGTATGGTGTCAGATGGGTAATAGATTTTTTGGGGTGATCACTTACTAAGTTATGTAATGTCTCATCACTGGCTTGTACACCTCAAATGAATATAATATTGTAATATATATTGAGCAAATATGATGAAAACGATTCGATAAAGTCAGCCACCGTGCCTTCTCATGTTAGGCTGGCTCTGTACAACTGATTTCCACAGAAATGGAGTGTTCGCCGTGGGCGACATATACGCAATGGCTGCTGCCAGGGGCGTGGGGGAGGGGAACGGGCAGTGATGGCTTCACGGGCACCAAGCGTCCGTTTGGGAAGATAAAAACTTTTTAGAGATGGTAGGGTGGGTGGCTGCAGAGCAGTGTGAATGCACTTCATGACACAGAACTGTACCCTGAAAAATGGTTTAAAACAGTGCATTTTATGTCATATGTATTTTACCTCAATAAAAAAGTGGGGGAGCCCTAACCGGTTTGGCTCAGTGGATAGAGCATCAGCCTGCGGACTCAAGGGTCCCAGGTTCGATTCCAGTCAAGGGCATGTACCTTGGTTGCGGGCACATCCCCAGTGCGGGGTGTGCAGGAGGCAGCTGATCGATGTTTCTCTCTCATCGATGTTTCTAACTCTCTATCCCTCTCCCTTCCTCTCTGTAAAAAATCAATAAAATATATATATATTTTTTAAAAGTGGGGGAAAAACATTGCTTACCTGTTCCTTAGCCAAGTAATCTGCCAGCGTATTCAGAAGCTTGTAATAGACTTCAAACCATGGCAGGTAGCTGCAAAAAAAGTAATAATAACAGTAACTGAAAAATGTCTATATTATCTAGAATCAAGAAACAAGATGACCAGATGAACATTAAATTGATAGCATTTCAAACCGTTTGATCCCGGAAGGCAGGAACGCACTAAACCTGTGTTCTCCTGACTGTTACAGGGAAACGGAATATTATCTGTTATTCGTTTTCATAACGTGATCAGAATCCAAAGCTCTGTTTGTAACTCATATCAGCTCACCTTGCTGGGGCAAGAAATGTTATTCTCGCGTTTTTATTTTTGTGGCCTCTTAGAAAATGTCCAAACAATACACGTTCCACGCAATTCATCTGTAAGTAATGGTTAAGCTCTTAATCGGATTATCCGTAAGTTAAGATACTTTCCCACTAAATTTTAGTCCCAAACACCATCAAAACCTAGCTCTTGCCACCAACCACAAAGACCCTAGGAAAAAAAAAAAGTTTTTAAATGTATCCCATATCTACTATGGACTGAACGAGGGATTTCACTCAAGGTTTTATAAAACGAAAAGTGTCGTTTCTTTAACAGAATATCCGTGACGCTCACAGCCTGGTAACGTCTATATAGACATAAACCAAACACGTTAGGACCAATTCTTTTAAAACAAAAGGCAGGAGACGCTTCAAAAGTTCGTTATAAGATTAGCTCCTTCACTTTTTGTCGAGGCTTCGGCAGAAGGCAGATGTATAGAGAGAACCCCGAGTCCATTTCTGCGGCCGGAGGAAGACTCCCCCCCAACACACACACACACACACACACACACACACACACACGTGCTTCCACTCCCGAGCTGATAAAACTTTTACATTCCCAAGTCAAAGGTTAAATCAAGGAAAGGAAGTGTTTTGTGTCAAGTGGTCCGGGCACCGCTAAGCGTAGTAGGGACCAGCGGGACCCTGACGCGGGGGCATCAAATAAAACCGAGGAAACGGCCTTTCCTAGCGGAACGTCTCATGTCCAGGGGCTGTTTTTTTTCTATCTGGAAAATTGACACAAAATGTGTAAAATTGGAACATTCTGCTTCCAAGGGATTTGCCCAGAGGAAGAGTGTGAAAGCTCCAAGTGTGGTATGATCTTAGAAAAGGAAAGAAATTCTGACATAGGCTAAACATTGGATGAACCATGAAAACGTGAGTAGTGACATAAGCCAGGCACAGAAGGACAAAGACTGTCTGAGTCTAGTTATGGGAGGCACAGAGTCACATGTGGCCCATGGGAGCCGTCATGTCCCAGTGAAGGGTGGGCAGTGGAGCCGGGAGGAAGGGTGGCCTCTGGGTAGTGGGGCCCCTCGAGTGTCCCAGTGGCGTGTTCGCCGTGGGCGACATAAACGCAATGGCTGCTGCCAGGGGCGTGGGGGAGGGGAACGGGCAGTGATGGCTTCACGGGCACCAAGCGTCCGTTTGGGAAGATAAAAACGTTTTAGAGATGATAGTGTGGGTGGCTGCAGAACAGTGTGAGTGCACTTCATGACACAGAACTGTACCCTGAAAAATGGTTTAAAACAGTGCATTTTATGTCATATGTATTTTACCTCAATAAAAAAGTGGGGGAGCCCAAACCGGTTTGGCTCAGTGGGTAGAGCGTCGGCCTGCGGACTCAAGGGTCCCGGGTTCGATTCCGGTCAAGGGCATGTACCTTGGTTGCGGACACATACCCAGTAGGGGATGTGCAGGAGGCAGGTGATCGATGTTTCTCTCTCATCGATGTTTCTAACTCTCTATCCCTCTCCCTTCCTCTCT
>NW_005371636.1:236997-239111 GCF_000412655.1 Myotis brandtii
CTAGAAAGGCCTCAGCACCAATCCGTCTTCCTGATGAGGGCATTTCCCTCTGAACCTCGGCGACAATTTTATAGTCGTAAAAGCATGTTAATCCCGTTAGGAAAAGATGTCATTTGGGCTTTTTTTTTTCTTTTTTTTTTCAGCCGGCATATGAAAGCAATTATGACTATAAACAATGGGCTAAGACTTAAATGAGTCATATCTTAGGGTATTTCTGAGATCTCGTTCAACGAGGGTAGACGTGTCGTAGAAAGAGCCCGAGATACCACTGGGGCTGAAAACTCAAAATTCAATATCCATGTTTATAGAAATAAACTGAAATCCTAATATTTCTGCTTTTTAGTGAACAAATCACCTCGATTTACTTTCAAGTCACATCGTAACATAAAATCCAGGAGAGAGAGAGAGAGAAAGAAAAACCCTCATTTTTACAGCATCGTGGGCCAATTTTCTGGCTTGGAACTCGAAGGTGAATTCAAGTTGCTTTTAAGTCTTAGAAGAGCATCATCCAGGGATGGAGAAAAGAGGCTGGAAAGCATTTTGTACACATTTTCTGGCTCAGAAATGTAAGGAATAGAATAAGGAATATATGTGAGTGTACATAGGTTTGGGGGGGGGGAGAGAAGGGAAAAAGAGAGAAACTTGATTATAAATGTGAATTGAGAGGATGTGTATATGAGCCCGTTGTACACGTCTCGAAACTTCTATCCATTTGATTTTTTTTTAATGAAAAGATTTAAAAATTCTCCGAAGAAAATCGGGGAGCCCACCCATCTCTGGTCTTTCCACGAGGGCACACCTGGGTCGGGAGAGCGCATAAGGGAAGACTCCCCTTCAAACCCCAGCCTCTGAACTTCCATCATGAAGCAAAATGATGGAAGGAGCCCTCCCCACCCGTCTCCCACACGGACACTGCCCGCCCCCACTGCCCAACCGACTGGCTTCAAATCAGGAGAACCAACCCGCCGTTGGCAGCGTCGCACCTTCTGGATAAAACATCCATTTTCCGGACAATCGTTATCCCGGTGAGAATGCTGTGCCTGAAGAAGGCATGGAGGCAAACGCACAGAGTGGACCTCGACTCTGGGCCGACATGTTCTTTGCAAATATTTTTAGTTACTAAATGTTATTTCTTTTCCTATACACATTTCCACAGACTCTAGTTTGGCCCATGTCCATATTTTTTTAAATATATTTTTATTGATTTCAGAGAGAGGGGGAGTGGGAGAGGAAGAGGGAGAGGGAGAGGGAGGGAGAGAAAGAGAGAGAGAGAGAGAGAGAAACATCCATGATGAGAGAGATTCATTTTCCCCCCGTAAGTGCTCACCTGAGGATGCATAAGCAGATCCTGCCGCCAGAGGTGAGCCTGCAGAAGCCAAATCTCTGCTTGCTTTCGATGTCCGTCAGCACGAAGGCGAAGTGCTGCCCCACTTGATTCTGAGACACCCTGGAACACAGGACAGCCCGCAGCTCAGCCTTGGGCAAGAACAGCCACACAGAAAAGCAAGGGCAAGAGCACTGGTGTGTGTGGCATCGGCTTCTCCTGTCCAGTGAGTTGGTTCTTCGAGCCAGAACCACGTGCCAGGAACAAAATGAGTGTCAGACGCGTGAGCTTGAACTAAGTCATGCGCCAAATATCCAAGTCGGCGGTGACACCTTCCACGCCAAGCAACCCTGCACGTGCTAATCCCTTCCCAGGGAGGCATCAGGACACGTGTACGTGGGCAGCTTTTAATAATGTTCACACCTGGAGAAACGCCCAAGGCTCACGGCACCCCTCCTAGCTCCTCTTCCTCCATCGTGTCCTCGCGATTCGTGTGAAAACTGTGCCGTTGGCAGGTACATTAGTTCCCCCGAAAGCAGGTAACGCGAGGCTGTCACCAGCATCGATTACTAGCATCCCTTAGCCCATCTCTCCGAATCCTGTCTTCAGTATTGTAAAAGGCCCGGCCGGTGTGGCTCAGGGGTTGAGCATCAACCTAGGAACCAGGAGGTCAGGTTTGATTCCCGGTCAGGGCACAGGCCCGGGTCGTGGGCTCCATCCCCAGTGGGGGGCTTGCAGGAGGCAGCCGATCCATGACTCTCTCTCATCATGGATGTTTCTCTCTCTCTCT
>NW_005371636.1:239331-239972 GCF_000412655.1 Myotis brandtii
CTCATCCTGAGCGAAATATTTTCCTAAAATATATTTTCGTTTAGAATCCCCTCCTACCAGGTTCTTAAAAAAAAACAAAAACAAAAAAACACACCACTGATAATAGGGTGTGAAACCCCCATGAAAAACAATCAATGATCTGCTATTGTGCTCCAAGGGCTGGGTACCCTGCGACATTCCCACAGCACCCAGGGGTGTATCCAGCACAATACACGTGGCGTGAGACTTTCCGACGCGCCCGGAGAGCTGCCCTGTGGCATCCGTGGACAGGGCCCTGTTTCTACAGAGCTCTTCTCAGAGGGGACAACTCGCGGCCAGGTTCACAGCATCACACCGGTGGCCCTTTCAATCACGGGGGGAGAAACAGAAGCCAGGACGTGTCCATCTCATTTTAAAAGACGCCCTTCTAACGCCGAAACCGGTTTGGCTCAGTGGATAGAGCGTCGGCCTGTGGACTGGAGGGTCCCAGGTTTGATTCTGGTCAAGGGCATGTACCTGGGTTGCGGGCACATCCCCAGTAGGGGGTGTGCAGGAGGCAGCTGAACGGTGTTTCTCTCTCATCGATGTTTCTAACTCTCTATCTCTCTCCCTTCCTCTCTGTAAAAAATCAATAAAATATATATTTTTTTAAAAAGACGCCC
>NW_005371636.1:241609-245072 GCF_000412655.1 Myotis brandtii
GATAGATAGATAGATAGATAGATAGATAATAGATAATGATAGATGATAGATAGGTAGGTAGATAGATAGATAGATAGATAGATAGATAGATAGAAAGAAAATAGATAATGATAGATGATAGAAAAATAGATTGATAGAAAAATAGATAGAAAAAGATAGATGGTAGATAGAAAAATGATAGATAGATAGATAGATAGATAGACGGTAGATAGAAAAATAGATGATAGATAGATAGATAGATAGATAGATAATACCCTTCTAAGGCTCTGATAAGGTCTGATTAAGACCGGGCCCCTGAGGCACAAAAGGGAGAAATGGAACCCTCAGAGGTGCCCTAACCAGCCACAGGAGGGGAAAGGACAGGTCTCAGGGATGGAAAGCCTTCCTCCTTCCAGGTCCGACTTCATGTTGAGCCAACCGTCTGTTGCTGTTGTTGGAGGCGATACAGAGAAAGGACATTTCACTGTATTTTTTTTTAACGCCATCGTTTCTACGTCCTCGCTGAGACAGGTAAAGGGACTTCAGCGATGGCTCAGACGTACCTTTCGACGTCGAAGGGGAAACAGAACTTGGGCACGCTCTTCAGGACTTCCTGCGAAGGCAAATCGGAAAAACAAACACAAAAAGCTTTAGGATGTGTATAAAGACGCAGTTAAACCTTTCCTGAGACATGGGGGGGGGGGGGGGGGGGGGTCATTTCTTAAGCAGAACTGGCCCAGGTTGGGCGACGACCTAATTGATTATTAAGAAGGAAGGAGGGGTGTGTGAGGGCAGATTGCAGGGACAATGGCCCGGGGCCCCAGGCGGCAGAGAGGTCTGGCCTGAAGGGTATTAACACCCTTCACATCCCTGCTGCGGTCCCCTCAACAAGGCCATATGGATTTTACAAGAAGCGCCCGCACCATATGGGGAGGCTACTGGTCCCACAGACCAGCCACGGGGACTTCTGACAGATCCTGGCCCAGAAATAGAAATGTTGATAGAGAGAAAAATAGATAGATAGATAGTAGATAGAAAAATAGATAGATGATAGATAGATAGTAGATGGAAAAATAGATAGAAAAAGATAGACAGTAGAGAGAAAAATAGATAGATAGATAGTAGATAGAAAAATAGATAGATGATAGATAGATAGTAGATGGAAAAATAGATAGAAAAAGATAGACAGTAGAGAGAAAAATAGATAGATAGATAGTAGATAGAAAAATAGATAGATGATAGATAGATAGTAGATGGAAAAATAGATAGAAAAAGATAGACAGTAGAGAGAAAAATAGATAGATAGATAGTAGATAGAAAAATAGATAGATGATAGATAGATAGTAGATGGAAAAATAGATAGAAAAAGATAGACAGTAGAGAGAAAAATAGATAGATAGATAGTAGATAGAAAAATAGATAGATGATAGATAGATAGTAGATGGAAAAATAGATAGAAAAAGATAGACAGTAGAGAGAACACACGCACCACACACATGCGCGCGCGCGCGCACACACACACACACACACACACACACACACACACACACGCAGGCCCTGCTGCAACACAGCCTCAGCTCGCTTCCCAACTGGCAGAAGCGCGCCTCGGGGGACAAGCCTTTAAACCTCAGCGCTCTTTAAAATTCAACCAGCCAGCAGGCCCCCAGCCCAGCGCATAAACAGCCCAGACAAAAAAAGCCCCTCTCGGCTTCTGTCGGTGACAAAGCCGCCCAGCAGTGGCCTGTGTCTCCCCTGACATGCTGCAACACAGCCTCAGCTCGCTTCCCAACTGGCAGAAGCGCGCCTCGGGGGACAAGCCTTTAAACCTCAGCGCTCTTTAAAATTCAACCAGCCAGCAGGCCCCCAGCCCAGCGCATAAACAGCCCAGACAAAAAAAGCCCCTCTCGGCTTCTGTCGGTGACAAAGCCGCCCAGCAGTGGCCTGTGTCTCCCCTGACAGGGGAAGCCGGGCTCACACAGATCAATAGATGGGAGTCCTCCCTAGCTCCCTGGGCTCCTGTTTCTGCCTTAATTACAGGTGCTATTCACACTGAAGTTAAAAAAAAAAAACGAGAGAGGGGGGGGAGGGGAAGGGAGAAGGAGAGAGAGGGAGAAAGAGGTAGAGGGAGGGAGAGAAAGTATTGGAGGGAGAAATAAGACACATGAAATTCGTTTTGGGGGGATGCTTTTAACAATACTGTTAATTAAAAGTTGTACTTCTGCATTGATTGGAAGTGTTCATACATCTGATCTTTCCACCACACAGTGTTTTGGGTCACACACACACACACACACACACACACACACAAGAGAGAGACTTTGCAGCCAAAGAAACACGCTGATGGGACCCAACCCCTGGGAAACTCGGCAGCAGGCACCCCGAGTTATAGCTCACCCCGAGTTATAGCTCGAATGAAACCTCCCGTGTCTGTCTAAAACCCAGCCTTTCTGCCTAAAACAGCACAGCTTCTAGGTGGCCCCTGTGAAAATCAAGGTTCTCATTAAGCGTAGAGAGTAGCCTCATTCAGGCCGAAACCTGCCTTGAGCTTCCATTTGTCCTAAAATAATTTTCCGAGCGTTCAGAAATCACACACACACGCGCAGTTAGAACAGAACGCACATATTTAAATGGCCGGCCGTTTGGCCCCAAATAGAAAAAAAGGCCTGTTTTTGTCACATCCGAAAAACAGCTTCAGATGAAGTCTGAGTCCTTCGCTTAAACTTCAGAATGGAAGAGAGAACATCTGACAAGTTCAAAGCCAGGGGGTGTTGCGAGAGATTTGTGAGCCTTTTCCTGTTAAAAAAGAAAAGGGCCACTATCTTCATGCAGTAGCCACAGCCCCTGCACCCCCCAAAAATACCTTCCCTGTGACCTCCTTACCCTTAAAACCTACACCCCGAGAAACCATCGATCTCCCAGCAGCTAAACCCTATAGGGAACGGGGGAGAGCGTGTTCTAAAGTAGAACCTCTCAGGTTCTGTTAAAATGTGGAGGGCGGTCGCGTTCCCGTGAGAAATAAAACATTGTGAAACCCCAACGCTGGGGCCTCAGAGAACTCCCAGCACCCCGGGTCCCCGAGGCCGCGAGAAGAGCATCGGGTAGGATACCAGCCTCTGTCCTCAGGGCGGGGCCCTGGCCCGCGCAGGAAGGTGGGCCTGGGAAAGTGGGACCCGCATCTGGGGGAAGCGAACGGTTTTACTCCTGGCAACGTTCTGCCAAGTGCAAAGAGAAGCCCGGCTAACCTGAAACCATTTAAATGACTGAGACGGAACCGGATCGTGGCCAATGAGAGCAGTTCTGGGGCCATCGCGCATCCTTAGCTTGAGCTGCGAACGTGAAGCCACTGACCACACTTACTGCCCCATAACACCATCGAGACCCTTCCCTGCAAAAGGGCTCTATCGTTTCTGTGAAGATAGGTAGGTAGATAGATAGATGATAGATAGATAGATAGATAGATAGATAGATAGATAGATAGATAATA
>NW_005371636.1:246108-268275 GCF_000412655.1 Myotis brandtii
GGGGGGGGAGGGGAAGGGAGAAGGAGAGAGAGGGAGAAAGAGGTAGAGGGAGGGAGAGAAAGTATTGGAGGGAGAAATAAGACACATGAAATTCGTTTTGGGGGGATGCTTTTAACAATACTGTTAATTAAAAGTTGTACTTCTGCATTGATTGGAAGTGTTCATACATCTGATCTTTCCACCACACAGTGTTTTGGGTCACACACACACACACACACACACACACACACACACACTTCCAGGCCGACACCCACAGATGATGTAAAGGTTTAAGGTAATACTCTTCAAGCGTTAGTTTCCCCCTGTTTTCTACAGGTTTTTGTTTTGTTGTTGTTGTTTTTTTGTTTTGTTTTGTTTTTTTACAAAACATCCAATTTCCTTAACCGAGAAAAATGATTTGGGTTTGCAATATCCTCTTAGTTCTCTGGACTATTTTATTTTTATGCGGAAAGAACACGTGGACGACGTTAAAAACCAAGCTACCAAAAAGGAGGAAAGGGAACATCAATTATGAACAAACAGCAAAATGGAACGGGCAGTAACACGTCTACCGGCATGCACCCCACAAACAACACCCCCACGATCGGGTAAGCGAGCGCAGGGCTGACAAAAAGCAAACGCTGCCTCTTTGGGCCTCAGTCCCATATCCGTCCCCATAAGGATGAGGATCAAGTGGATCTTGCGAGAGAAAAAGAGAGTCAACTGCGGGTGTGGCCACGGTGGATTCAATCTTTGTCCTCTGAGGTGACCATCCGGCATTATACATCGATCCACCGACAGGGGAAACAAGCATTTAAGAATCTACTTTTTTTTAAGCTGAAAATGTCAAGCATGTCTCCTAATTCTAGTTCAATAACGACAAAGGTCCTCAATCTGTCTCTCCCTCTCCCTTCTTCTCTGAAATCAATTAAAAAATAAAATAAAAAGAAAGTATAACCATCCGTTGGGAGGGTTTTTCAAAACACACTTGAGCGTCTGTATCATCTATAAGCACCGGACAGCCATCAGGGTCTGGACTCCACAATGTCGGCCCAATGACAAGGCAGACAGACTTGTTCTTGGGGACAGACTGACCCCACATCCTCCTTGAGGGCTCAGGAGTCTTCGTCCTCCTGCTCTGCTGTCCCCAGTGGGCTGGCCGTGCCCTCGGCTACCTCTACGCAGGGTCACAAAATGAGCGGCCGGACTTCCACACGTGACCTGCCGTCACAGCTGAGCCCCTGGAAGCATCTCTGGCCAGGAGTGTGGTCATCGGTGGGGGAACCCTCCCCAGGAGCCCCCCTGCTGACTTTCTCATTCTGTCTGATCCGCCGAAGGTCAAAGCCACTCCTGAACCAAAGAATGACCGTCGGAGAAGCCGAGCCCACGGTGGGACCTCTCTCTTGGTTCTTACTCTCCTGTCATCGTTCCAGGGGATACACAGTTCTCTTTCCTCCTTCCCCCTTAAATGAGGGAGATCGCGGCAGGACACCGTGAATGCCGACACGAGAAACTGTGGAGGTTGTTGACTCCGGTCAAGTTATTTCTCTCTATCGACATTTTAAAGGGAATTTTTTTATGGTTGGAAGATGCAAATAGCGGCCATGAAGCCAACACATTGTGCTATAAAAACAACCCACAAAAACAACTGTGCTGGTGACATGTAAATCTCAAGAGTTTTGCTTGCATGGGTGTATCAGTCCTACACGATAAGACCCTGCAGTCTACAAATATTCCTTCCCAAATTCTTTCCCCCCAAAAAATGAAGAATAGGAAATGCTTCCAAACTTATTTTATGAGGCCAGCATGACTGATTTTAGTACCAAAACCAGACAAAGACAACACACAAAAAAGAAAATGACAGGCCAGTACCCCTGATAAACATAGATGCAAAAATCCTCAACAACATATTAGCCAACTGAATTCAACAATACATGAAAAGGATCATTCAACACAACCAAATGGGATTTATTCCCCAGGGAGGCAAGGATGGTTCGACACCCACAAATCGACTGTTATCATTTATTTATTGTGACAGAACTCAGAACAGTGGTAGTCTGGGGCTGTAGGGGTGGGGTAGGGGTCACAGGAAGTAACCAGGAATCAGCATGAGGGAACTTTCTGGAATCATAGGAAACAGTCTGTATCTTTAAAGGAATGTGGGTTACACAGGTGTCGGCATCAGTCAAAACTCATTTCACTGTGCACTTGGGATCGGCACTGCACCATATCAAAGTCATTGGTCAAATATCCTATATAATAAAAGGCTAATATGCAAATCGACCAAGCAGAGAAATGACCGGTCGCTATGACACACACTGACCACCAGGGGGCAGACGCTTAACACAGGAGCTGCCCCCTGGTGGTCAGTGCGCTCCCACAGGGGGAGCGCAGCTCAGCCAGAAGCCGGGATCACAGCCTCTTCTGCCTCCGCGGTAGCACTAAGGATGTCCGACTGATGGCGGGGAGCGGGCCTAAGCTATCAGTCGGACATCCCCCGAGGGCTCCCGGACTACGAGAGGGTGCAGGCCGGGCTGAGGGACACCCCCCCCCCGCCGAGTGCATGAATTTCGTGCACCAGGCCTCTAGTTAGTTAATAAATAAGTATCTCCATTTGGATAATAAATTAAGGTCACCCTACCTAAGAGAAATAGCGAAGCTTTGAAGGGTTTAAAGGTGGGGAGAGAAGGCGTGACTGCACTTGAATTTTAGACAGATCTGCCTGGTCTCACGTGTAGCATGGATTTCACAGGGTAAGACTCAAGGCTGGGAAGTCCGATGCCAGGAGGCTTTTGCAATAATCCAGGGGACGGGTGGCCTTGAGTCACCCGTGACAGCTGCTCCAGGAATGCCGAGGAGGGCACAAGACTAAGATAAATGTGGGAGTCACCGCGGTGACATCCAGGAGGTGGCGGCTCCACATCTGGTGCTCCAGGGACAGGCTCTGGCCTCGGGGAAGACAAAGAGAGGACATGGCACCGAGTCAAAGGCACAGAGCGATCAGAGAGACCACGGTTTCACCCTCCACTTCTGTGGACGATCGATATTGGTCTTCCTATTTTTTTGTTTGAGGTTCTCTCAAATTACACAAGCTCCGCCTTTTATAAAAAAAATGTCCACGCCCAAGACTTTGAATACGTCCAACGACAATGAAATCTGAAGTCCTCAGTGTTTTGTTTTGTTTTTTTTAAGGAGTGTGTCTTGAAATTCTCAATAGAACTACTGGGAGCTATTATCTTACAGACGTCTTCTGCCCCACACCCACTACAGGACAGCCCTCCACCTGCCTGGACGAAACATCGAGTTCCACACTCCCTGCTGACTGTCACCTTGGGCCTCTGGCTGAGACTCTAAACAAAGGTGCCGATTTGGGTCTCGGTTCTGGTAACTCCGCACTCCTTTCTCTGAGAACCTGAGCCGCGAACACTGGTTCTTTTCACAGAGAGAAAGCCACCAAACAGGTCTCGCCGAATAGCGACGGGTGTGTGTCACTCCTGGTCTAGTCCGCTTTGGCCTGAATGACCTTAAAGAGAAAACACAGCTGGGCCTCTTGCAAAGGGTTTCACTCCGTAAACCAGAGAATATGTCTAGACCAGGGATGGGCAAACTTTTTGACTCGAGGGCCACAATGGGTTCTTAAACTGGACCGGAGGGCCGGAACAAAAGCATGGATGGAGTGTTTGTGTGAACTAATATAAATTCAAAGTAAACATCATTACATAAAAGGGTACGGTCTTTTTTTTTTTAGTTTTATTCATTTCAAACGGGCCGGATCCGGCCCTCGGGCCGTAGTTTGCCCACGGCTGGTCTAGACAGTGAGTTGATAAACTTTCTCGGAGAAGAGTGGATACTCCCCTTGAATAAATCACCTCTTATGTCCTGCTCATTCTTTCTGTTCTTTTATTGGGATATATGGGAAAACAAGGAGTCATTTTAAAAAACAGGGGTGACTTCTGTGTAACAGCAGACTAGGTGGAATCCTGTAAAGTAAAGCGTCAACCTTTGTTCAGCTCCAAAGTAAAACCAAAATAGTTCTTCCTTTCGATAGACACTTTCTTGACGGTATGGCCGGCCTTCACGTCTCTCGCTTCTCGCTGTGGAGTCTTCTCCATCTGCGGTGATTTCTAATTTCTACCTTTTAGAAAAATATCTTTTTATTGATTTGAGAGAGAGAGAGAGAGGAAGGGAGAGAGAGGAACATGGATATGAGAGCACTGAGCCATGCCAGCCAGGCTGTCAGGCTAACTCTCCCAAGCTCTTCCCAAACTTCAGAGTCAGGCAAGGGCCTTCTCTCACGAGAGAGGAACATGGATATGAGAGCACTGAGCCACGCCAGCCAGGCTGTCAGGCTAACTCTTTCCCAAGCCCTTCCCAAACTTCAGAGTCAGGCAAGGGCCTTCTCTCATCGCACACAAGAGCCTCGGAAAGGAGTCCGATCCTCACGTCTGTACCTGTGTCTGCAATCGCGAGCAAGCCCGCTAGAGACCGCACAGGCTAAGGGTAAAGACATATGCTGCCCGGCCGGCGTGGCTCAGTGGCTGAATGTCGACCTATGAACCAGGAGGTCAGGGTTCGATTCCCAGTCAGGGCACATGCCCAGGTTTCAGGCTCGATCCCCAATAGGAGGGGTGCGGGAGGCAGCCGATCAGTGATTCTCTCTCATCATGGATGCTTCTATCTCTCTCTCCTTCTTCCTTCCTCTCTGAAATCAATAAAAAAATATATTTTTAAAAAGATGTACATGTCCTAACCAGTGTGGCTCAGTGGCTAGAGCGTCGGCCCGTGGACTGAAGGGTCCCAGGTTCGATTCCGGTCAAGGGCATGTACCTTGGTTGCGGGCACATCCCCAGTGGGGGGTGTGCAGGAGGCAGCTGATCGATGTTTCTCTCTCATCGATGTTTCTAACTCTCTATCCCTCTCCCTTCCTCTCTGTAAAAAATCAATAAAATATATATTTTTTAAAAAGATGCATGTTACCAATTAGTAAGTTTACCAAGAGAAGCTGCAATCTTATCGCTTGTCTGGAACAACACACATGAATAAACCTGTCACTATGTGTTCGAATAACTGGGCCCTAAAAGCTACAGAAAACCACGCGGAGTTCACAGATAATAACAGTCCCCATCAGTACCCGAGAAAGTACTTAACAGACCACCAACATGAAGTTAATTTTTGAAATTACGCCTGCGTAAAGGTTAAACACGCATCACATCGCGTGTACTTCTTGCAAGAGTCCTGTAGCGTCTCCCCCCCAACACGATCTCGTCTTGGAGATTTAACAAGTCTCACCGAGGCGCAGCCTATTAAAATGCACATATCTTACCTCCCAGGAAAAATGAAAACGGATCAAATAAATAATACTGCTAATCTGGCCCCCTTGCGCTCTCCCTGCACACACACACACACACACACACACACACATATAGATAGATAAGATAAGATAAGATAGATTAGGGGATAGATAAGATAGATTAGATAGAGGATAGATAGATAGCGGATAGATAGATAGATAGATAGATAGATAGATAGATCCGTCCTTTCACCGGGGTCCCCTTTGAGATCCGTCCATATTTCCATAATCCACGCCGCTGTTTCCTCGGGGCCTCCCCAGGGTGGAGGGACCCCCCCACCTCCGGAACGGGGAGGGGGCGGGGGTGGTGTTACAACGGCCAGTAAGCCCTGCAACAATCGCAAGACAACAAAAGAACCGGGTGGGGAGGAGGCGAGCTGGTGCCATATGTTGACCAAGTTCAACACGCTCAGGTCGCAGGGGCTGTGTTTTTTTCAACTTCAAAATGTGAGGAGGGCAGCGCCTTCCCAGCTACGTATCCTCCCCAATTGCCTTCGTAAACAGCGAGGCGGTGTGACTTTCACAGGGCTCATCCCCGAACAATGTTCATGGGAATAACCGAAGGAAAGGGTCAGAGAGGGGGCATTTTCTGGGTCGTCGACTCGTCCTGGTCACCCACAAACCTCGCCCGACTCACCCCTGTTCCTAAAAAGGAACAAGAAGCAAAATGATGTCCAAGGAGCGCATTTCCTAGGACTTCCTACTGACTTTGTGCCCATTTTGAAAGACATCGGTTTTTCGTCACGTGCCATCTGACCAGGTCATTCTTGTTTCCACCCTCTATTCCTAAAAAGAAACAAGAAGTAAAATGATGTCCAAGGAGCACATTTCCTAGGACTTCCTACTGACTTTATGCCCATTTTGAAAGACGTCGGTTTTTTCGTCGCGTGCCATCTGACCAGGTCATTCTTGTTTCCACCCTCTGTTTCATCGTGAACTTCTTTTCGAAAAGACTTTAGGGCCCCCATCGTCAAGTTAATTTTTTTTTTCTCCTGACTCGGGGGAAACTGCTTCTGATTCATCGGCCCGTGTTATGTCACCTTGAAAAAAATGTATTTTTTTCCATTTTTTTTTCTCTCAAGGACTCAGAACTTTCTAGGACCAATTTGCAAATTGATGTGCCAAATATGTACCGCTCAACAGAAAGTAACTTTTTGTGAAACTGCAGTTATCTCTTTAAATCTACAGCATCTATTATCATTTGATTTCTATAGGCTACTGAGCAATGCCAGACCTTCTGGGAATGATGGGAGCATTTGCGTAGTTATTATAATTTCACTGCCATAAAAATAAATACAGACCTCGCTTCTGAGAGCTTATTAAAATAAACCCTGTTCACCCCTTCGGCAGAAAAAAATAAGGTCAATTTTTCAGGGCCTCTCACATTTTATGATCTACAATGTATGCGAGAATATTCTTTGCAATGGGAGTTGGTGACACTCCACAGCCCTGTTTCCCAGTAAAATGTCTAAAATGCAGCAAAATTTCTAAAAGATCGCTGTTTTTCCCAAATTAGTTTCCCTGTCTACAATAAAAAAAAATTTTTTAATTTAAAAGTAGTAACTATAAGGCAGGAGGCAGGTAAAAATCAGAATGTAACTACATTTTGCCTTGAGCTTCATAAGACTGCATCGACAAGAGAAACCAGTCTTGCCTCTATAAAGAAAGGTGGATAGAGAGAATATAATTATAACAATAATTGTAGATTTAATTGTAAGCACTTTCCCATATGCTTGCACTTTTGTTTTATTCTGATTCTTCTTTTGCAGACCCAAAAATGTACAAAACAGATAATATTCTGTGTCATAAAACATGGGTAAGAAATAATGGCTATCGTAGGGTGATTAAGATAGTTCACTGATACAATATTTGAGTATGAAACAAAGAATGACATCATGAGATGATTATAATCACTGCATCGACAAGAGAAACCAATCTTGCCTCTATAAAGAAAGGTGGATAGAGAGAAGAATATAATTATGACGATAATCGTAGATTTAATTGTAAGCACTTTCCCATATGCTTGCACTTTTGTTTTATTCTGATTCTTCTTTTGCAGACACAAACATGTACAAAACAGATAATATTCTGTGTCATAAAACATGGGTAAGAAATAATGGCTATCGTAGGGTGATTAAGATAGTTCACTGATACAATATTTGAGTATGAAACAAAGAATGACATCATGAGATGATTATAATTCTCATACTATCATCTCTCTTTACATAATTTTATTTCATTAAAAATTAAAACTCGATGTGCCTTAGAAATATGGTTTATAATGTCTATACTCACAAGGGTAGTGAAATGAAAATTAACCACTGCACCTCAAAAACTGGCTCAAGACACTGAATTCTTTTCATTTAGAAAAACAATAGTCAGTATAGGATGCAACAAAATTATTTTTTTTTTCTGTGTATGGGATCAACTTGGAGTTAAAAATGACAAAACCAAGTCCAAACAAGCAAAAGAAAAACAAAACACTTTTAAAAAACACATATCCACAACTGTTTAAATATTTTTGAAAGTATTAAGACTGAATAACTTATTTTCAAATACTTTAGATCTTCTTTATGAAAGAACTTAGCAAAAACCCATTCTCCAAGGCCCTTGGCCAGATTCCCATATAAAGTTTGGGCTTCTTTTATTTTTATTTTTATTGGTATCAGAGAGGAAGGGAGAGGGAGAGAGAGAAAACATCCATGATGAGAGAAAATCGTGGATCACCTGCCCCCTGCAAGCCCCACACTGGGATCGAGCCCGCAACCCAGGCCTGTGCCCTGACCGGGAATCGAACCACGACCTCCTGGTTCATAGGTCGACACTTAACCAGTGGACCACACCAACCGGGCAAGTCTGGGCTTCTTTAGTCATAAAGTCAAAGTCATGAGACGCAGCAGTATCTAAGGCAGCGGTTCTCAACCTGTGGGTCGCGACCCCTTTGGCGGTCGCACGACCCTTTCACAGGGGTCGCCTAAGACCATCCTGCATATCAGATATTTCCATGACGATTCATCACAGTAGCAACATGACAGTGATGAAGTAGCAACGAAAATAATTTTATGGTTGGGTCACCACATGAGGAACTGTATTTGAAGGGCCAGAAGGTTGAGAACCACTGAATTCTAAGGCCTCTTTCAGCTCCAACCCCCCTCGCAAAGGGCTCCAAGAACTGCTGTGAACTGGGATCCGGGCGATGAAGTTCGTCACCACTACATAGCTGCCTGCTTTAGTATTTTACTAAGAATGTGAGGGCTGACCTCACACGTATGGAGCACAAAGCAACCGTTCAGCCCGACGGAGCAATCCCATCACCAGTGGAGAGGTCACAGAGAGGGTCAGCAGAATGAAAAGGGTGTCCCTGAGAAAGGACACGGTGGCCCTGAGGGGAAACCCAAGTTCGGGGTCTTCGGATCCCCTAGAATTCTCGGGGTTTTCAAGATGGAACACACACACACGCACCCCACAGAGACCTGGACAGGAGGTCAGTGGACAAGAGAGAACTGAGAAGACAAAGAGAAGAACCGCCGGCCGGTGTGGCTCAGGGGTTGAGCATCGACCTAGGAACCAGGAGGTCAGGGTTCGATTCCTGGTCAGGGCACATGCCCGGGGTGCAGGCTCCATCCCCAGTGGGGGGCGTGCAGGAGGCAGCCGATCCATGATTCTCTCTCATCATTGCCATTTCTATCTCTCTCTCCCTCTCCCTTCCTCTCTGAAATCAATGAAAACATATTTTAAAAAAGAGAGAACATCATTTCCAAATGGCAAAATGAGTCAGGAAGGCTCTCAGATGACCGCCCATGACTTGGGGACAAACCCAATTTAACTTTCTATGTCCAACCATGTTCTCACTGTAAGGACCTTTTTTCACAGACGTGAAATATTGACAAATCTGTTATTTCTCCAAAGGGCTAAACCCAAGTTAAGAGCGCACACCCTCTTGTTTTGTGAAAGAACAGCCACGGATTGTTCTAGACTGGTTAACAGTCTGCACGCCCAGGTGCCTGCATTTTCAGTGCAATTTCCTGGTCTTAGATGCTGGTCTCAGAGCCACGTGCCTATAATGGTTTCTTTTGTTGTTAAAACTCACGGAGGACATTTTTCCATTGGTTTTTAGAGAGAGTAGAAGAGAGAGGGAGAGACAGAGAGAGAAACATCCATGTGAGAGAGACCCATCAATTGGTTGACTCCAGCACATGCCCTGACTGGAGCCAGGGATAGAGCCCGCAACCCAGGTCCGTGCCATAGACCGGAATCGAACCCGGGACCCTTCAGTCTACGGACCGATGCTCTGTCCACTGAGCCAAAGCGGCTAGCGCTATAATCATTTCTGAAGGAACTGCTTCAAACAGGGACGTGTGTCAGCGTTCATGTCTGTCGATGATGAGAACTATGAAAATCACATCTGTGAATGTCACTTACGGTTACATGGGCAGTATTACACTTTTATCATTTTAACAGCGACGAGGACTGTTTTAGCCCATTTCTGGGCAGATAACAAAAAGGAACCTGCTCCTCATTTTCCGTAAAAAGGGCTCATTTCTATCAAAGTGTAAATTTCTATTTTTAACCACATATTATACCACTCATTTCAGAATGATCAATCTATACTGTAAATTTTAAAAGGTTGTTCTATTTACACACATCACGTTGTCAAATTAATTCATCAGTTTGTTCACACACAACACGTAAGGAATTACTGAAGACCATGATTTGAAATACAAACGGAGGAAATGCATTCTGAAGTATCTCGTTTCCTTTTAAGAAAACAAAGCTATAAAAGAGAATTCCTTAACAGTAAGAAAATACTTTTCTTCCCACTGATGTAGAGAGAGAAAGGAAAGGAGAGGGAGAGAGAGAGAAACATTCATCGGCAACCCTTAGGTCCACAGGACGATGCTCAACCAATTGAGCCACACGGGCCAGGACGAGAAAATACTGGCAATTCCATTCACAGACGTAAGTGATTCGGCTATTACTGTGACCCATGTGAGAGGGAAACATCCATGCTCTGCCTCCTGCACACCCTCCACGGGATGGAGCCCACCACCCGGACATGTGCCCTGACCGGGAATTCCACCGGCAACCCTCAGATGCTCAACCAACTGAGCCACACGGGCCAGGACAAGAAAATACTGACAATCCCATTCACAGACGTAAGTGATTCGGCTATTACTGTGACAGGAGCGAACCGATCCCTTGTTGATAGCAGCCACTACTCACTTCTACGTAGACAGACATAGTAGGAGGGTGTTCAACAGAGTATGGTGTCATTTTTCTGATGGGGAAATTTGTAAGTGGTTCGAAATATCGTTCCCAAACCTAGATTTTTAGAGAGTGTAAAACTGTGGTAACATGGAATATTCCGGTCCTATTTGCCTCACTCTCAGGGCTTCTTCCTCACCCACCTCCGGGTAACTTTACAAGACGTTCCCCATCCATCCTGCCCTCATGGCCTTTGCTCTGAGTTCATCCGAGAAATCCTGAGAGCAACGCACGGGTCCTAGCGGCGGCCAAGACCGAGATCAGAATCACAGTCCTCGGATTTTAAATGTTTTTTTAAAAAAAGGGCAGGATTCCTACCTGGTCTCCGAAGTCCTCCGGGAATTTCCACAAAACCACGGGATCTGTAAGGAATTAGCACATGGCATTAAACAGAGGCAAACACACACACACACACACACACACACACACACACACACAACACAGCCACGGTTATCAAAATCCTCTGAACAGGTCAAAGCGCCTTTTTAAAAATGCCCAGCCCAGCCCTGAATGGCAGCGCTGTGGTATTTCCCCCCGACCGTCCGACCGTCCGACCGTCCGACCGCAGGAAAGCACTGGCAAGTCCTGTCAGGGTTGGAGGTTGCTGTCAGTCACGGGTGACGGGAAGAGAATTTAAACAGAAATGTGGTTCCCGGTACAATGTGCTGATCTAAAGCTCATACAAAGGGAGTGAGGTTATTTTTTTCTTCCAACCCATGACTGCTCAATGCTACACCGAACCATTTGAGCACCGCATGTTGAGTAGACAACCCACCGCCTACATCTGAAGACGGTGGGACTGAGAAATAAGGCCAGATACATAAATGGAGGATTTGGAATGATGGCATGAGGCAGCTCAAGTTCTCCTCCTACATTCACGAGTAACCAAATACGTAACTTTTCGTTTTTGTAAATAATGGCCTAAACCCATATAGACTTGCTCTGAACAATACTTAGACATTTGTATGTGAAGAAACCTGGGAAAAGATATTAATTGCTCATAGATTCAAATCAACAACGTTCTCATTCTAGATCTAAAATCATTCTTATTTGCCCGGCCGGCGTGGCTCAGGGGTTGAGCGTCCACCTAGGTACCAGGTGGTCACGGTTCGATTCCAGGTCAGGGCACAGGCCCGGGTTGTGGGCTCGATCCCCAGTGTGGGGTGTGCAGGAGGCAGCCGATCCATGAACCTCTCTCATCATTGAGGTTTCTCTCTCTCTCTCCCTCTCTCTTCCTCTCCGAAATCAATAAGAATATATTAAAAATAAATAAAATAATTCTCCTTTGAGTTTGACTTACAGCTACAAAACCCTTAAGGAAGTGAAATTAGTATTTTAAGATGTGTTACTTTAGATCCAGCTGCAAAATGGCAGAGGCGAGAGCCTACCGACTACTTTACATAAATGCACACATTCAGAACAGAACAGCAGGCAATTTGGGAAACTTTGTCCGTTAGTTTCACCTCTTGAAACGTATACAAGCAAGGGGTGCAAATGCATCTAGTATCATGGCCACTCTGTGACCGTCTTCCCCGGGAACAATCATTCAGAGAATCAAACCACTCCGACTGTCAAATTATCTTGGTCCTTCGGACATTCAAACCATAAAAGCAATTTAACCGAGAACTCCGGCCTTTCTAGATGTTTCCTCCCAGAATGATCTCACATAAGCTTCCCGCCCCAGAACAACGCAGGCTCTTTTTGCTCAGAGGTAACTGAATCCCAGCTCAGGTAATGACCATGGAACGTCCAAGAACTTTAAACCCTTAATTCGTAGCAGGTTAATGTATCACTTGGCTTCTTCCGGGCCCTTTCAAGCAAAGACCTATTATCATAAAATGAAAACCTTCATCAATCGCCTGATCGAGTAATTCCGAGCCGATCGCGTGAGTCCAAACTTAACCCAACGGGGCTAATGGGTGCGAATTGAATTGAAAACACCTTGACAGAGAAAGCAATTTCTTTTCTTCGCACTCCTCTGAAGCTGTGGGTGACCGCGGTAATCGAACCATCAACAGTGAGGGGCCATCTGTCCCAGGGGCCATTCATGAGAGTTCGTTTTTTTGTGTTGTGTTTTTTTTTTTAATTTTAAATTAACAACAACAACAAAAGAGAAAGCCACGCTGAACCACAGATGTTCAATCTTGATTAATCTAAGACAAGAAACTTACAACTGAGAATCAATGTTTTGACGTTTTTCAGATACCAATCATTAAAAGCCAACACAAAAGTTTTTTACAAGTACACGGGGGGCGGGGAGGTGGGTGGAGAGGGGGAGTGAATGGGTTGCTTATAGAAAGATGGTCTTTCAAAGGAAATACTTTTTGGTCACCTGAGCTGTTCATCATAGCCTAAAGCAGCGGTTCTCAACCTGTGGGTCGCGACCCCTTTGGCGGTCGAACGACCCTTTCACAGGGGTCGCCTAAGACCATCCTGCAGATCAGATATTTCCATGACGATTCATAACAGTAGCAACATTACAGTAATGAAGTAGCAACAAAAATAATTTTATGGTTGGGTCACAACATGAGGAACTGTATTTGAAGGGCCAGAAGGTTGAGAACCACTGTCCTAAAGCAATAGCTTTTCTTATGATTCCTTTTAGGAGAACAGACAAGAGGCTATGCTGTAAATGAGCTCTCAGAGCCCTGGCTGGTTTGGCTCAGTGGATAGAGTTCGGATTGTGGACTGAAGGGTCCCTGGTTCGATTCCCGGTCAAGGGCACGTGCCCGGGTTGCAGGCTCGATCCCCAGCAGGGCACGCGCAGGAGGCAGCCGATCCACGATTCTCTCTCATCACTGACGTTTTTCTCTCTCTCTCTCCCTCTCCCTTCCTCTCTGAAATCAACAAAAATACATTTTTCAAAAATTAGCTCTCGGATTAGCATTGGAGACTGTCAATTGTGTATATTCTTTCTGCAAGTATACGATGAAATACTAAGGACTGCGTTTATATTCACAGCACCCATTGCACGTAAGCTTTCAACGGAAAAAAACATTTACAAATGAAAATTGTGATTTTCATCGAGCATTCCCTTTTAATGCGTCAATTTGTTAAGCGTTGTCACTAATAAACACAAGACAGGGGTTGGCAAGAGTAAGTGTACAGTTGTTCATATGGCAAATAACACAAGAATCACTGCATAATCACACATGAATAAACTGTGTTTCTCGTCCTCATGACTGTAAATCAATTTATGCCCAGCCCTGTAGTTAGTATGAAACACTTGGAAACCAGTATTCTTGTTTTGGGGGGGAGGGTTTTTTGTTGTTGTTTTATAATGTCTTTTAAAAATATATATATTTTTATTGATTTCAGAGAGGAAGGAAAGAGAGAGAAAGATGGAAACATCCATGATGAGAGAGAATCATTGATTGGCTGCCTCCTGCATACCTCCTCCCGCACCCCCGGGGATGGAGCCTGCAACCCCGGCATGTGCCCTTGACCGGAATAGAAGCTGGGACCCTTCAGTCCGCAGGCCTACGCTCTAGCCACTGAGCCAAACTGGCCAGGGCACAAACTAGTATTTTTGAACACACGTCTTAGCTTCCTGTTTCTTCCGGAACGTGTCTAAACCTGGACACAGTGAACACAGCCAACGCGTAATCATGATCAAACTGTGTTGCCCTTATTGTCAACTGTTATCCTGCAGGTACTCCTCCCCAAAACCACACATTTCACAGCAAAGCGACCACTCTGAGACACGGCTAGCCCTCTGGAGCAACTAGAACAAAATAAAAAGAGAGAACACACCATTTTTCTAACGAAGGAAATTAACCTTACCATGGACTGTCATGATTAAACAGAAACGACCGCTTCCGTGGATATAAAAGAACAACAGTGACCAAGACCTTGAAAAAAATTCCCCGAATACAACAACTCCCTCTTCTAAACACCACATCCAAAAGAAACTCAACGATCAACAGATATTTAAATTCGCAGACCCCGGGGACTTCCCGTGTCCCCGTGGCTGAAGGCACCCCCGCCCTCACGCCATCGGTTCTGTCCCAACCAATGCTTTCTGCACACATTCGTCCGTTACTTCCAATCCTCGGCGAGGTTAAACTTTTACCAGAGTTCAATGTGAAAGGGCTGCTTCAGGTTAACGCACGTTCCGTTTAAACGCTAAAGGCACCGGTCCTCCGTGGCATGTCTGCCACCGGACCAAGACGAAACGGTTTCTGAAATGACTAATTTCTGGACGCTTCCCCGGCTGCAGAACACGCTCAGATGCACCAGACTGATAGCTCGGCGCTGTATTTCCAGATTCGACCGATAAGGGAGGAGGAAGTGAAAGAGGAAAGGGCCCTATCTGATCTTCACCGGTTCTGCCAACTCAGTGACAGAGCCTGTGGTTCATCGTCAACGTCCTTCTTTAAAAAAAAAAAAAAAAATTTTTAAAGAAAGCACCCCTTGCTTGTGATGATAAAAATCTACAGCCTTTCAGTGCTCTTGGCAAGAAAGCTTTTGAACACGTTTTTATTAAAATCCGAAATACGGGTGTTGGAGATACAGCACCGCCTTTTCTTCACTTGGTTTATTTTGAATATATTTCTATTGATGTCAGAGAGGAGGGGAGAGGGAGAGGGAGAGGTGGAAACATCCATGAGGACAGAGAATCATGGATGGGCTGCCTCCTGCATGCCCCCTACTGGGGATCGAGCCCGCAACCGGGGCCTGCACCCTGACGGGGAATCAGGCACCCCACCCCCCAGGTAAAGGGAAGGGGGAGGGGTGCGATCATTCACCCGAAAAACCCAGAAGTCACCTTGGACGCCAGCAGCAAAAATAAAGGACAGGTGACCCACAGGCATACCTACCGAGACAAGTTATAATCAAACTGTTAAAAAAAATACAGGGTGTCCCAAAAAAGAACGTATACACACTTTAACAGCGGGGAGCTCCATTTTGAAAATGCAATGCCTGCTAATACACAACGCCTTTATAATTATTCACAGCGTGTGTGTACATTTTTGGGGGACGCCCTACATAAAGTCCGCAGCATCCTTATCGAAGTAAGAACCAACAGATACTGAGTGTTGACATGAGATTTTTAAATATGTATTTTTTTTATTTCAGAGAGGAAGGGAGAGGGAGAGAGATATAGAAACACCGATGATGAGAGAGAATCATAGACCGGCTGCCTCCTGCACACCCCCCACTGGGGATCGAGCCTGCAACCCGGGCATGTGCCCTTGATCGGGAGTCGAACCGTGACCTCCTGGTTCCTAGGTCGATGCTCAACCACTGAGCCACACCGGCCGGGCTGAAATGGGGTTAGGCTTTCACACCTGCAGGCGAGGCAGCTCTACGAAGGAGGATGTGCTGACCGAAGCCACATATAAAGTCCAGCTGGACTCCAAGATTTTCTACATGAAACAAAGGCAGCGCCTCTCACAGACACGGTTCTAAGGAGCCACGTTCGCTGTGGCCCCTGGCTGGCAGGTGGGAGAACGGGAGAGTTTGGTTCAGGTCAGCGACCCGCGGATAAAGGGAACCCTTCCGGCCCGGGTGACCCTAATCCATCCAGTGTGTGCGGATGGACAGGGAGCCAGAGAGAGTTCTCGAATGAGCGCACCGCCAAACGCAAACCCTGGTGACCACATTTCACTCACAGGTGTTGGTTTTTTTTTCCACGTGGGGCGATATGCAAAGTGTCCTAAACCACTTCATTGCAACGTGTGATTCACCAAAGCCCTACTTTCTAAATGTCAGGGTTCCCCTGGGTTTGGGGCTGTGTGGGTGGGTGCACACGGGTTTCAAGGCGGCCTCCAAAAGAACATACATCTACCCCTAGCCGGTGTGGCCCAGTGGATAGAGCGTCGTCGGCCCGTGGACTGAAGGGTCCTGGGTTCGATTTCGGTCAAGGGCATGCACCTCGGTTGCAGGTTCCCCGGCCCTGGTCCGGGCGCGTGCAGGAGGCAACCAATCGGTGTGTCTCTCTCACATCGATGTTTCTCTCTGTCTCTCACTCTCCCTTCCACTCGCTCTAAAAATCAATGGAAAAAATATCCTCGGGTGAGGATGATCAACAACAACAACGACATACATATACAGTGCAGGTCGCGGTGAGTCTGTGGTTCAGAGGAAAGACGCGGGTCCTGAATGGGAAAGGCTGAGCGGAGGGCGTCCCGACCCAGCCCAGCCCGAGACCCACACGGTCCCACACGTCGAACGTCCCTGCTACAGTCACAGCGACTCACACCCCAGCTCTCTGAAGTGACGGATCGGCGCTCACATGCCCCGTGGCTGGGCACGGAGCCTCATCCGATCACCTGGATCCACCCGGGACTCACTCCCCACGTGGGCCAGGCCGCGCTGAGCTCTTCCTTCCAGACGCAAAGGAGGAAGCGGGGTGGGCCCCTCAGGAGCTTCCCTGAAGCAGGACCAACAGACACTCAGACACCGTCTCCGTCTGCATGTCCCACCCGCACATTCCCGTCGAGACACAGTGAGTGCCAAGTACGGGCGCGCCCCGGGCCAACGGGACCCCTACAGGCGAGACGCATCCCAGGCGAAGTGGGCTCGGAAACGCCTTTGTGCACGGGGCGTGGGGACGCGGGCTGGGTCAGGATCCGCTGGCCTCGGCTTCTGATATCAGAAGAGAGACAGAGGGACCAGCTGGTGTGGCTCAGTGGTTGAGCGTCGACCTAGGAACCAGGAGATCACAGTTCGATTCCCGGTCAGGGCACATGCCCGGGTTGCGGGCTCCATCCCCAGTGTGGGGTGTGCAGGAGGCAGCCGATCCATAATTATTCTTCCTCATCATTGCTGTCTGTCTGTCTGTCTCTCTCTCTCTCCCTCTCCCTCTCCCTTCCTCTCTGAAATCAATAAAAACATTTAAAAAAATAATAAATAATAATAAATAGGGGGAGAGATCAACCAAAGGACTTATATGCAAGCATATAGGCCTAACCAATGGACACGGACAACAGGGGGGTGAGGACATGAGTGGGGGTGATAGGGGGTCACTTGGGGATAAGGACACATATGTAATAACTTAATCAATTAAAAATAAATAATAATAAATACATGTACCCCATGCAGCTTGTTCTCACAGATTTCCTCCCATGATCACAGAGCAGCCAGCCGTGAGCTCATGCGAGGTGAGGAGAGGCCACGGGCCACGTGATTAAAACAACAGATCAGATCTGCTTGCCAAGCAACCCAGACGCAGGAGCCGGGCCTCGGGGCACGTTTCCTGGCTTCTCTGTGCTGCTCTGGCTTCCCCACGTGCCAGACGGGAGACGGGCGGCTCCTATCTCCTCCACGATCCGTCCAGGAAAGAAACACCGGCTTCGGAGAAGCCATCGCCAAAACACCGAGGAGGAAGCTGGCAGGCACTCGGGCCAGGGCCGCGGCGCTCTGTGCAACCCTTTCCCCCAAGTCCCACGCAATGTCTCTGACACGACACGCGCGTCCAAATGCGGATCGGAGGAAGGTGACCGAGTTCTACGTCAACGACCAAGACCGTGACAGATCACTAACCAAAACCTGATTAACAATCACGTGTCTCCAAAGCGGTTTCCGACCTGAAACCTGCTGGGGATGCACGAAAGGATTTAAAACGTCCCCATGAAGAAGTGGGCGAGGGAAGCCTGCCCAGTATCTTACCGTAACGTCCCCAACTTCGCCAACACCCACCTGACCCCCGGCGTCCTATGTTCTACTGGATCCCGTGGTCATCATTAATACAAACTGCTATTCCCAGACATGCAAAGAGCATTTTGATTGATTTTTCCAACTTTGATTCCTTGCCAGGTGCTTAGGAAATCGTCTTCTCACTCCCCCCTCCACCCCAACACCCACCACTGACTATTTTAGGGATGGTTGGGCCCCAGGGCAGCATGGGTCCCTGGGATCCGAGGTGCTGGGGGATTCCGGGAAAGAAACTTCCTGGCCGGATCTCCCGTGACCTACTTTTACGCTTCCTCTTCTGTGAAACGACCAGCAAGCTTCCTTATTATCCAAACTGATTTTGAATCCGGGCCCTAAAGCATCCTGATTCACACAGGTGGTTTTTCAGGTAAATTCCTACATAAGTAGGGCCTTCGGGTGCCTTTAATGTCCAGAGGAGGGGAACATCCGGTCCTCGGGCCGTATCTGCCCCGGGAAAACATTTGGTCTGGCCCTGCCCAGGCCTCAGGGGTGAGTTCATTAAACCTCTGACCGCCTTAGCTGGTTTGGCTCAGTGGATAGAGCGTCGGCCTGCGGACTGAAGGGTCCCGGGTTCGATTCCGGTCAAGGGCACATGCCCGGGTTGTGGGCTCCATCCCCAGTGGGGGGCGTGCAGGAGGCAGCCGATCCGTGATTCTCTCTCATCATTGATGTTTCCATCTCTCTCTCCCTCTCCCTTCCTCTCTGACATCAATAAAAACCTATTTAAAAAAATACAAATGACGATGTTTCTAAAAAGCAGCAGTTTCCACAGCAACAGCCAAAGGGCAAGAAGAGAAGACCAAAGTGGGAAAAAGCAACTGGACAGACCAGTTCCTAAAAGATGGGCGAGGGCAGAGGGAGTGAGGACGGAGTTGGCCACTCGCAAGTCTCCAGGGAAAGGTCACGGCCCGCCTGCCCAGGCACGGAGCGCTCCCCGCGGGCCACCGGGTCCTTTCATCGCGATGACTTTAGCCTGCATGCACTCATGACTATAAGAGGCTGTCTTCCATCAACAATAGGTTATAAGAGGCTGCCCTCCCTCTCAACATTGAGGTTTCAAACTATGTTTAAAAAAACTACTCCTAGTTTTGCATTTCTGATGTTTGCACAGAAATTAAAATGTACAAACCATGGCAGAAAGAGCGCTGCCATGGTCCCAGCCGGCCAGCGTGCAGCAGCCGGGGCCGGCGGAGCCGGACCGTGTGTGTGACTTCAACTTCCTGCCCGACGTCAGCCACGCCCCTGTCGCCACAGCCGGGGTGGGCACCTCTATTTTAAGGTGTGCAGCTCCAAATTGCTTAAGAGCATAGAATTGCTTTTTTAAAAATAAAGGCATATAATTGCTTAAAAAAAAAAAAAGGCATATAATTGCTGGCCAGTTTCTGATGCTGAGAGTGTCGGCTGCCTTTGCACCAAGAATAGAGGCCTCATCTCCCCAGACCCACACCTAAGCATCAGGTGTTGAGGGTCCGAGCGCACCGCCAGGGAAATCACACCGGCCACACCCGTGAAAACATCACACAGGACACGCTGACAAGGAAAGAATCAGGAAGATAACCCTCATTCTCTCTCTCTCTCTCTCTCTCTCTCTCTCTCACACACCAGGCACATCCCCAGAAGGGGGTGTGCAGGAGGCAGCTGATCGATGTCTCTCTCTCATCAATATTTCTGACTCTCTATCCCTCTCTCTCCTTCTCTGTAAAAAATCAATAAAATATATTTTTTCAAAAAGAATCAATTGGTCAGAAGTGTGGGTGGCCCACGTACCCCCAAACTGTAGTTAGGGCAGTCTTGTTAGGAATGGTGCCCTTAATCTGTGGGTGCTGTCTATACTAGCTTGGGTGGTTAGTGCCACAATTGCATTACAGGAAACCATCCTGGATTATAAGGCTGGGCCTAAAAGTGCAATCACAAGTGTCCTTATAAGAGGGAAGCAGAGGGATATTGACCCAGAGAAGGCAAGGGGACCACTAAAGCAAGGTGCTGCCCTATTGGCTTTGAGATGGAAGAAGAGGCCATGAGCCAGAACATGTGAGAGATGCAGCTATAGAAGCCGGAAGACAAGGACACAGATTCTCCTTGGAGCTTCCGGAGGGAGGCTGACCCTGGGGACACCCTGATTTGGGCTCAGTGAAACTAATTTTGGGCTTCTGACCTCCAGAACGTGCTGTCTTAATCCATCAAGTGGTGGTCATTTGTTACAGCAACCTTAGGAAACACACACAGGCCTCCGAGCTGACCATCTGAAAACCTATCCGTCTGGCTGACAGTCCACTCGGGAGGCTATCTGTCCAGGAGTCAGGCGGCGCCTGGGGCTGGCCAGGGCCTTGCTCTGAGCTGTAGTTGTAGAGGCCAGAGAAGGGTCGGGGGGCTGGCTGGTTACACCACGGAAAGGCTTCACCTGGCCAGGCTGTCTGGGTGTTATTCTCTCCTCTTCCAGCTCAGTCGATGCTCTCAGGGTGGGGCATCCGAGGGCTCAAGCAGCGTTGGACTTGAACTCAGTTCTACACAGACGTAAAGGCTGCTAGCCTGTCACACCCCTTAGACCTGTCTCCATTGGAAATTCCAGGAGAGCCCCCAGCCCCCAAGACAGGGGCAGGAAACTGGGAGTACAGAGTGAATTCAGAGACAGAGTTGCTGTGTTTGGGGGGCACCCTGCACCCCCCAAATGTGTTCAGCCATCCTTAACGCCTTCCCACACTCTCCACCCGCAAGACGTTCCCTTCCCAGCTCCACGTGCTGAAATCTCATTCTTCCTCGAAAGTCCATCTTCTCTGGGATGTATTTTCTGATCGCTCCACCCAGTGGTCACGGAACCTAAGTGCCCTAGACACAAGGGACCTAAACCTGCCCCGGGCCTTGTGTCAGGAGCCTGAAATCTCCAAGGACAGGGGCCACCCCTTCGGTGTTCCAGCACAGCCCCTCTCCCCGGGACACAGGTGGCTCCTTCCAATGCGTCATTGTCACTCATTCAGTGCATTCCTCCACTGAGTCACTGGTCAGACTGCTCCTGTGCCCAGGGGCAGTGGAATGAGCCAGCCTGGGTGGGGGGGGGGGGGGGGGGGGGGGTGCAGGAGGCAGCCCATCCATGATTCTCTCTCATCACTGATGTTTCTCTCTCTATTTCTCCCTCTCCCTTCCTCTCTGAAATCAATAAAAAATATATTTTTAAATATAAAATTTGAATATATCTTTTAAATATAAATTTTTTAAATATATATTTTTTTAATGCATCATCTTTATTGTATAGAATCTAAACGAAAGCCGCATGGCCCTACCCATCCCCACAGAGCCGGCCTCGCAATATTATGAACCACCTGGCTCCGCCCGCCCCTGCCAGGCCACCATCAGCCACGGATCACGCTCCCTCAGTGACATGCTCTTTATTGTATAGAATCTAAACGAAAGCCGCATGGCCCTACCCATCCCCACAGAGCCGGCCTCGCAATATTATGAACCACCTGGCTCCGCCCGCCCCTGCCAGGCCACCATCAGCCACGGATCACGCTCCCTCAGTGACATGCGTGGCCCCTACTTTTCTTGACACGTAATTACTCGACTTGGGCACGTTCGAAGCAGCAGACCACACACACGGACGGCAAGGCCAGCACCACCAGCCTCGCTTTCCGTCCATTATCTCAGGGGGAAGGACACACCTGCTTACTGGTTCCACTTTCCCACCAGGAGCTGGACAGGGGGGTGGGGGGGTGCTGCCTCGCTCAGACATCCCCTTCTACCAACTTCTCAGACACGCCACCGACTCATGGGCTTCGGTTCAAAAACTGAATTGCAATCTAGGCAGACACTTTTTTTTTTTTTCAAAACAGGGTCCTGTTTTCACCTCTTTCTGCCAGAAGATAAGAGATGCGCGTCTGATACCACAGTGGCCACGTGACCAAAGTGCTCAGATATAT
>NW_005371636.1:268441-269990 GCF_000412655.1 Myotis brandtii
TGTCCCACGCCTGCTTCCCTCCCTCCCTCCCTCCCTCCACCAGGGCCGGGCAAGCGAGGTCATTCTAACCGAAGGGGCAATTCCAGGACCATCGGGAGGGAACGGGTGAGGCTCCCCCTGGACTGGCGGAGAATTGTCACTGGTGTTTGATCTATTTATTATTTTTTATATATTTTTTTATTGAGTTGAGAGAAAGAGGAAGAGAGAGACAGAAACATCCATGATGAGAGATGATTGGCTGCTTCCTGCTTGCCTCCTACTGGGGGTCAAGCCTGCAACCCAAGCATGTGCCCTGACCAGGAATTAAACCAGCAACCTCTTGCTGTGACCTGGTTCCTAGGTCGACGCTCAACCACTGAGCCACACCGGCCGGGCCTCACTGGCGTTTTAAAAAGGAGCCACCTTTCCGAAGAGGAGTGAAAGGAAGTGAAACGTGACCGCCCCACGGGACGGCCGTGCTGGAAGCTGCACAGACAACATTCACGATTCCTGCCAGCGCAGGCCCGAGACCCGCAGCGATTTCATTCCCAGCAACGAACGTGAGGCGACAGGAGGTGCAGAGAGTCACGCAGCGAGAACCCTCACGCGTCCCCCACGCGGACACGCGCTGGGACGGACTCGGCCATCTGAGGAATGGACAGAATGCACGTACCTTCGCCTTCAGAGGAGTGACATTTCACGTTCAATACCAGGTCAAAGGTTCTTTCTGGGTTTTCCCTAAACGGAAAAAAAAAAAAAAGAGCGTCATTATATTCCCATCCCGTGACTTGCATAACCATCTCCGTAAAGCCGATCTATAATGATAAAAGCATAATATGCTAATTACACTGGATGTTCTTCCAGACCAGTGGTTCTCAAGCTGTGGGTCGAGACCCCTTTGGCGGTCGAGCGACCCTTTCACAGGGGTCGCCTAAGACCATCCTGCATATCAGATATTTACATGACGATTCATCACAGTAGCAACATGACAGTTATGAAGTAGCCATGAAAATAATTTTATGGTTGGGTCACAACATGAGGACCTGTATTTAAAGGGCCAGAAGGTTGAGAACCACTGTTCCAGATGGCAGAGGGGGACGAGCCCCTTGCATGAATTTTGTGCACCAGACCTCTAGTATTTTCATCGCTCGGAAAAGGAATCGTGCACTGGTCTCAGTCGGTGCCGTGGGACGACATGGCCGCAGTGCAGCGCAAATACAGTTTTGTTGTTGCTATTTTTTCCCACGTCAGCAACTTGAGAGAGCGATGAGGCCCAGAAGGCCTGAGACGCCGGGCAAAACATTTCACCTCTGAGCTTTCCCCTATAAAGGGCCTAGTTCGCATCACAGTGCAATTGTGAGGATTAAGTAAATAAAATTGTGAGGATTAAGGAAATGGAATAGTACATCTGGAAGTACCTTATAAAGAATTAAGTGATGCCTCCATGAAAAGCATCATCTTGCCTGGCTGGTGTGGCTCAGTGGTTGAACACTGACCTAGGAACCAGGAGGTTAAAGTTCAATTCCCGGTCAGGGCACATGCCCCGGTTGCAGGCTTGATCCCCAATGGT
>NW_005371636.1:270743-271376 GCF_000412655.1 Myotis brandtii
CCCGGCCAGGAGGCCTTCACATCTGATCAGACCCCGCCGCTGGGCTCCCGGGTAAACACTCTTTTTCTTTTCAAATTTTATGATCAAAGACGAGAAGCCAGAAACAGGAAGTGACCGGCCACATCCATTCATCTGCAAGCAGAGGCACACAGTCCCTCGGCCCGGCCGCTGTGCACCGGTTCCAATGGTCACACTCGGACCCGGTGACCTCCTCCCGCACCATCTAGCCAAATGGCAAAAAGGGGATTTTTCCCATCACTCCCCCCTCCCCGCCCGCCGCCCAGGATGGCAGAAAATCCCTTTCAACTGCAGAATGTCCCTAATATACCTGCCTGTCTCTTCGGGGCAGACCTGACATCTCCCAGCTACTGACACCTGTGACATTTAAGGAACCTTTCCCAGCCTCACAAATACACTCGATGTTCATGGCTTTAAAGTCTGGGACAGGAGGGGGTGGCTAAAAAAAGGGGGGGGGTGGAGAGAGAGAGAAACAAGAAGGAATTCTTTGCCAAGTAAGTTTAGGAATGGGGGGGAGGGAGAGAGAGAGAGGGAGAGAAGGAAACCAAATCCCGCATCCATGCAAGTCGCCTCCGACCTCCTGAAGGTCCCAGAGCCACCCCAGGGCTGCGGGGG
>NW_005371636.1:272105-283573 GCF_000412655.1 Myotis brandtii
GGAGGCCGCCCCTGGGCAGCCTGGCCCCCTCTCCCCCCCCTCCGGCCGGGGCCTGGGGACCCCAGTGCGCAACGCAGGGCGCCCCCTCCTCATTCACCCACGTGCACCTGCTAAGTAGGCCACCCAGGCCCCACGGGAGGGGGCGCCCCTGGGTGCACACAACGACGGGGTGTCTTCGCAGGCCCGCCTGCACATGCAGCGCCAGCAAGGACCGCATTTTGTTGTTATTTTGTTATTTTGGTTTTGGTTTTTGAATGTGTTCAGGCCACTGCCTCTGCTTGTTTTTGTTGTTTTCATTGATGTCAGAGAGGAAGGGAGAGGGGGAGAGAGAGAAACATCAATGAGGAGAGAGAATCATGGGTCGGCTGCCTCCTGCACGCCCCCTGCTGGGGATCAAGCCCGCTACCCGGGCAGGTGCCGTTGGCCAGAATCGAACCCGGGACCCTTCGGTCTGCAGGCCGGCACTCTATCCACTGAGCAACACCAGCCAGGGCGAGGACTACGCTTTGGACACACAGTGGCGGGTGCACGGGAGGCCTGGGGAGCCACAAGGCCAGAGGCCCGGGGACCATGAGACACAGCCAACATGTCAGAGCTGGGGCAGGAGGGGAGCGGGTGATGGCACGCAGGGGACTTGTCATACGCCAGGTGATGGCCACTGAGCCACACTTTCTAGACGGAGAGGCAGCAAGCCAGCCAAGGGGGGGTTTTGGGGGGGGCATGACAGGCCCCCCTGGTGCTGGCCAGTGAGGCCACGTCACAGGCCCCTCTCTCTGTTCTGCTCCTTCCTCCCCAGGCTCTGGGGAGAGGACACGAGGAAACGTCTCCGGGAGAACCTTCCACGGCCTGTGGGGGGCCGGACACCCTTGCGGACACCTTCTGGAGGCTTCTCCCACCGGGGTTCCCACCCAGGACGCCCGGCCGCTGTTTGTCACCGGGACAGGGCAGTTGCTTCCGACTCGATTCTCACAAAAGGTAGGAGGGGAGGAAGCGGAATGCGGTTTGCAAAAGGGTGAGTCATGACAGGTCCAAGCCCAAGGCCAAACCTCAGGAACTCACAGCAGAATTTAGGCTCAAGAGCCTGAAAGGAAACTGGGTTACGCCCGCGTTGAATGTTCCTGCCCAAGGTGGGGGGTTCCTTGGGCAAGACAACCAGGTCTAGTACATCGCCAGGACATCATAAGGGACGGGGAGAGGGGGCGGGGGGCAGGGAGGGGGAAATGTATACATTAGCCTAACGTGTTGTCATAGCTCGTCACACCCAGACATTTCGGCTTCTCGGTTCCTGCGCTGGTCGAATGGGAATAATGACTTGTCTGTCACGCGGACAGCGCCGTGTGCAAGTCAGAAAGGGCTGCTGCTTTTATCTGATCTTTTCAGAAACGATTCTGTGGATTTCGGTTTCAGTTAGGCAAACGGCACCGCACACATTTCCCCCCCAAATAAAACTCCTTTCTACCCAAGGAGTTACCGTACTGCAGACACATTCTGCGAACTGAAAAACCACTTCTGCTCCCAGGGTTACTAAATGGCTAGAACTTCTCCTTTCATTATAATGAATTCTCCTCCCCAGAGAAGGAACCCTACCTGGGATGCCTCCATGAGGAGTTGTTTTTTATCTGTGGTGCGGAAATGTTAATATATAGGTTTCTCCCACCCGTGTGCTGGGATGTGAGCGACAGTTATACCTCTGCAGAATCATGGTTACTTTTTAAAATTTATTTAAGTATATAAAAGGAAAATACTATATATGCACACACCAAATCTATATGTGTGTGTGTGTGTGTGTGTGTGTGTATATTGATTTCAGAGAGGAAGGGAGAGGGACAGAGAGATAGAAACATCCATGATGAGAGAGAATCATGGATCAGCTGCCTCCTGCACACCTGCACGGAGGTTCCAGCCCACAACCCAGGCATGTGATGTGCCCTGACCAGGAATCGAACCCTGACCTCCTGGTTCATACATCAACACTCAACCACTGAGCCACGCCGGCTGGGCCCAAACAAATCTATTTAAAGCAGCCTTGAAGCTGACCATACGCAAGAGATTCCTTTATCTATTCTGGTATGACTGAGATAAAAGGGACACACCCATTTACGGACACAATTTGCATGATTTGTTACAGATTACCGAAAAAGAGAATTCTGTAGACACTGATCTTGGGGACATGTCTATTTAAACCAGGGGTGGGGAACCTTTTTTCCGCCAAAGTCCATCTGCATATTTATAGCATCAGTCCTGGGCCGTACAAAATTATCAACTTAAAATTAGCCTGGCCCGGCTGATGAGGCTCAGTCACTCAGCATCGACCTATGAACCAGGAGGTCACAGTTCAATTCCCGGTCAGGGCACAGGCCCGGGTTTCGGGCTCCATCCCCAGTAGGGGGCGTGCAGGAGGCAGCCGATCCATGTTTCCCTCTCACATCGATGTTTCTCTCTCTCTTTCTCTCTCTCTCTAAAATTCAATAAAACCTGTTTAAAAAGGTAGCCTTCCAGTTTGAAGACAAAAGGGCTGAGATCCCTCTCACCATCTTTCTCCCCTGAATATATCCAACTCTTTCTAAAATTCAAGGGGAAAGTAATATCTGTGTCTTTGGCTGCTAAACTTTCCGTGAGAAAGGATAGCGCAGTTCTCAAAGACAACCCAGCCGCCATGTCCTGTCCCCGCACCCCCACCACCTTTCCAGGTGACTTGCCCCAAAATTAAGGAATCAAGCTCTTACCTCTGACCCGCATCTCCTGGTCGGCCTTGCTCCTTGCTCCCCAACCTGCCAGACATCGGGAAGCTTAAGACAGTCCTGAGTTAAGCAAAACGGTCAGAAGCAGAGTAGCGCGGGCGGACTGTATCGGAGAAGTCCGGTTCTCTTCCCGGACACCTTGAGGAGGCTCACCTGGGCGCCAGGCACAGGGCGGAGTGTGTGTGTGTCCCCTGTGTCACCGCCTGGGACAGAGCCTCCCAACCCCGCCCACCAGACACTCCCGTAAATTAAAAACATCTCCACGGTAGGCCAGCTCGGCTCACACCCATCCATCCTCTAAAGAGAGTGAGTCATCACGTCCAATTCTCAGTGACGTCAGAATGTATTGGAGGGATGCCTGGCTGGTGTGGCTCAGTGGAGCCTGCAACCCAGGTACGTGCCCTTGACCGGAATCGAACCCGGGACCCTTCAGGCCACAGGCCAACGCTCTATCCACTGAGCCGAACCGGCCAGGGTGGAAGGAAGGTTTTTGAATCAAGTGGCCTGCTGTGGAGGTAGAAACAGCCGACCCCAGCCAGCCAGCTGGCAAAGCCAGGCTGTGAGCACAGAGAAAAGGAAAAAGGCTCAGTGTTTGTGTCGCTCTGTCACCCATGCACGCAGGCCTCACGTACAAACCAGAAAGACAGGCCTGGCCTCGTTGGCGTGCGGCCTTTTCATAGCCGCGATGTTGTCAAGCGCTTTACGATCGTGTTTTATAAGCTGGGTTTCCATCATCCGTGACATATAGATTAGTAGGTGAAACAGGTTACCATACCTGGCAAAGCAGGAAGCTAATTCTCTAGGGATATCTTACCCCAAGAATGCACTGCCCCCCCCCCCCTGCCGTGTGTGCCACAGGCCCTAGGAAACGGGTCAGCCTGCGAAATTCTACTGAGACATCAAAGCCATTATCTTCATAAAGCCCATAAGTCAGTCTCTCTCTCTCTCTCTCTCTCTCTCTCTCGTCTTTCTCACTCAACAAATGTGAGCAAGACTCAAGCGGGTCCCTGTTTCAATTCCAATGATTTATTGTAATATGGCCTCCCCCTCATTGATGCGTTTAAAATATCCAAATTACAATCATGTTAGATATTTCTGTAGTCATCCCTTTCTTTAAAAATCCTTTGTAGCCCAGCCGGCATGGCTCAGTGGTTGAGCGTCAACCGATGAACCAGGAGGTCGGGGTTCGATTCCCGGTCAGGGCACATGCCCGGGTTGTGGGCTCGATCCCTAGTGTGGGGCGTGCAGGAGGCAGCCGATCCATGATTCTCTCTCATCATTGACATTCCTCTCTCTCTCCCTCTCCCTTCCTCTCTGAAATCAATAAAAACATATTTTTTTAAAAAAAAAAGACACTCACTGAACCCACATATGCAGCAACTGGGGTCCTGTTCAGTCAGGGACCCAGAGGCACCAAAAAGTCCCAGGAAGCAAAACCTGTGCCCTTACCGCCCAGCACGGCTCAAGTTGTTGAAACTGCTTAGAATTTCGACATTATGCTTCTGTTTGGAGGTTCAGGGCTAGTCACAGCGGTGCTCCCCTGTCAAATGACCGAGCAGGAGGGGACCCCAATTGCACACCCAGGAAGAGGGGCGTGGGCAGGAGGGAGAGTGCCCTGTCATGGTAGTGCCTGAGGCCAGCAAGTTGCCTTTGCTGAGAGGCCGGGGAACCTATTGCAAGGAGGAGTCGGGGGCAGGTACACCCCGAGTTCCTTCTCCTTCCTTCCTTCCACCTCCTGCTGCGGGACCAGGGTTCGAGTCCACCACAAAGCCCGCCGGCCCAGAGGCTGAGCCGGTGCGGCCCGTCCACGTGGCTCCCCGGGGGCAGACAGCAGAGAGGAAGGCGGACACGTGGTCTGAAGGAGCCACACGGACACTCAGCCCCTAATGCCTTTTGTGTTTGCGACATGTTCCACGACCTCTGACCTCTTCCAAGCAGACCAGCTAGCAGTCCTAAACTCGGAGCAAGAACACGGGAGCAGGAGCCACCCCCCCCCCCCCCCCCCCCCCGGGCTCCCTCCTCTGTCCCTCAGCTTCACGGTGGGCCTGGAGGGGGAACATGAAAAGGAGGAACACCGTGGTGCGTGCTGACTCACATGCTGCTCCTGCCAGGCCGTCCCTGGGTGAGGGGGAGGCCGTCCTTCCTCTTTCCTCCGCAGCCCTGCCTCCCACACACTCCATCTGACTCACCTAGAGCACCCCGGCCAGACACCCGGCTGCCCGCGGCTCTCCGCGCTTCCTCTCCTCCTGGGTGACAATGAGACAGTGAGACTGTGTCCCCAGGCTGGCCTCCAGCCCTGGTGTCCCTCTCTCTCCCATGGAAATGGTTCTCTCTGTAATGTTCCTGGAGCTGAAAGCATGACGCCACTCTGTCCCTCCGACTGTCACCTCACAAGGAAGGAAGGGGGGGCATGAGGGAGGCTGTCATTGAAACAGAGGTGCCCTAGCTGTTTGGCTCAGTGGATAGAGCCTCGGCCTGCGGACCAAAGGGTCCCCGCGGTCGATTCCAGTCAAGGGCACAGGCCCGGGTTGCAGGCTGGATCCCCAGTGGGGGGCGTGCAGGAGGCAGCCGATCCATGATTCTCTCTCATCATGGATGTTTCTCTCTCTCCCTCTTCCTTCCTCTCTGAGATCAACAAAAATACATTTAAATATATAATATATTGAAGAAACATGTATAATTAGCATAAAGAGTCAGAAATGAAAAGAGAAAGAGAATAGACCAAAAAACTAGACTGTCGAGCCAGGAGCTGCAGCCTGTGAACGAGAGAACAAAGAGGCAGAGAGAAGGTACCATCAAAGGAATAGCAAGAGGAGGTTTCCTGGAACGAAAGGGCCTGGGTCAGAGGTTCAGAGCTGAGAGGGCCCCTCCCAAGTCACGGAACGGAAAGAGATGCGTGCCACGTTGTCACGGTGATTCGGAACACCCGGGTTACCGTGAAGAGCCTGGAAGCTTTCAGGGATCAACAGACAAACAAAAACAAACAAACAAAATCAAACCACGTAAAATAGACAGGATCCTCCCGCCGGCGTCCCCGGAAGTTGGAAGACTATGGGGGAAAAATTCCAAGGAAATGATTCCCAATCTAAAATTCCATACTCAAAAAGGCAAATCCAGAAATGTCAGGCAAAGCCTAATGTTTAGACTTTGGTAGCTATTCTATATAATAAAAGCCTAATATGCAAAGTGTCCGACCGTTCGACCAGTCGCTATGACGCGCACTGACCACTAGGGGGGCAGACACTCCAACCGGTAGGATAGCTTGCTGCTGGGGTCCGGCCGATCGGGACTGGACAAGATGGGCTGGACACACCCTGGAGATTTCCCTCGGTCCCTCCCCGGCCCCAATCGTGCACCAGTGGGGTCCCTCGGCCTGGCCTGCGGGGATCGGGCTGCAACTGGCTCTCCGACATCCCCTGAGGGGTCCTGGATTGCGAGAGGGCGCAGACCAGACCAAGGGACCCCACCGGTGCAAGAATCCGTGCACCGGGCCTGTAGTTACAAAATAAAACAGTTCAAGGAGAGGGGCAGCAAAAACTATCCCCCCTCTAGGTCCCAAAGGAGGAAGACTGGGGTGATCCAAACTCAGGAGAGAGAGACTAGAGAGAGCTTTGACCTTCAGGAGAGGGACCCAGGCAGCTCAAGGTATCGCACGGGGGAGGAGTCAGGGTAACCACATCCATCTCCTCCTCTGGTCTCTGGTAAGGGATTCCCATGGACCAAACCCCGCAAGAAGCCAGAGGATGGAGGTGCTTATGGATTTAACCCGCTGAAGCCCAGCCTCCCACAGCAGACAGCAGGGCAGGGTGGGGGAGGGCGGGGAGTGGTGTGAGGGGCAAATGGAAGAGTTCAGAATCCTGAGAACTGACCCCAGTTAGGAAGTAGCTTCCACTGTGTGCGTCGTGCACACAAGTCTTTTTTTTTTTAATTGTCATTATTTTATTGATTTCAGAGAGGAAGGGAGATAGAAACATCAATGATGAGAGAGAATCATGGATCGCCTGCCTCCTGCACACCCCACACTAGGGATCGAGCCCGCAACCCGGGCATGTGCCCTTGACCGGAATCAAACCTGGGATCCTTCAGTCCACAGGCCAACGCTCTGTCCACTGAACCAACCCAGCCAGGGTGGGAACACAAGTCTCAATGCAGAGTTTCTCTCCTAAGGAGCCGTGTCTCTCTACGGGAACGTTCTCCGAGGGGTATCCAGGCGGGGGCGGGTGTAAGGGAGCCTGAGTCCAGCTTTTCAGTTCCCACTCAAGTTGTGAAAGTGAATGAAGTTAAATCTACTTCTTTATGACCCCTTCCCCCCAACCCTGCAACCCTCCCCCCAAAAGATAGTTGGTTTGATTTTAAAAGGAAGTGAGTTGTCCGAAGGCATCTTCTTTGTCATCTTCTGCCCTTGACAAGCAGGCTGCAGCCCAGCTACTGAGGGGCCCTGAGGGGGTGGGGAGAGAGGGAGGATGGGAGGTGCTGACCCATAAGGACATATGGACACAGGGAGGCAGCTCTGGCCAGGGGACCGTTAGATGGTGAATATGGAGTCTTGAGGGCCATTCAAGGGTTTCGTTGAGGCCAGGGGACACTGAGGTCACCCCAAAAGCTCTCCGAAGACCCAGGGGGCCATTAGCTCCTGTCTGAGCGGGGAGACTCTTTGCAGACAGAGGTGAGAAACCACAGGGAGGAAACCACCCCTCAGCCCGCCCACCAGTCACCACTGGTGTCTTTGTTCCCTAGCAACGTGCCCTAGCAACAGGGGACTTTTACTTCTGTGCCGGCAGCTGGAAATCAGCCCCGGGTTGGTCAATGTGTCTCCCAACCTTCCCCTTTATTGAATTGGGACATCCTCCTCTCTCTCTCTCTCTCTCTCTCTCGCTCACTCTTTTTTTTAAAAAATATATTTTTATTGATTTCAGAGAGGAAGGGAGAGGGATAGAGAGAAACATCAATGATGAGAGAGAGTCATGGATCGGCTGCCTCCTGCACACGCTCCCCACTGGGGACCGAGCCCACAACCCGGGCATGTGCCCTTGACCGGAATCGAAGCCAAGACCCTTCAGTCCGCAGGCCGACGCTCTATCCACTGAGCCACACCAGCCAGGGCACCCTCTCCCGCTGCCTGGAGCAGTAGTGCGACTGCTCCGTTGTCTGTTTGGGGCCGTTCTCTCTCTAGTTAGCGTTAGGAAGAGAGATTGTTCTGTAGGTGTTGGCTGGTGAAATTACTAGAATTCTCACAGCGAAACTGCACTAAGTAACTTGCTGGCAAAGACAAAACCAGCCTGCGGGGATAACTTCGCCGCCTCCTGCAAAACAGAAGCAGAACATGGCCACATGGGGAGAGAGAGCACCGGGGCTTTTAGCGAGGCTCCTGGGCTGGAAGTGACCCGAATTTAAATCAGAAACCAGGCCGGGAGTTTTAGGAATCGGCTACATCGAGTGGTCAATTGACAAGGAAGCTCTGAGTCTCTGCTCCTACGAGGGCTCAGGGAGCGGGTGTACGTTGTAATCATATGAAAAATGAAGACACGTGATAGTAGCTAATATGTACTCCTCAGTTTGATAACTTCAGTGATCATTTACCGGATGTGTTCTCCATGCCAGGCACTGTTCTCCGGGCCTTCCTTGTGTCTGCTTTTTAACACGTGCACCCTGGGAGGTGGACACTGCTCATCACCCCTGCCGTGCATGGGAGCCAGCCTACCCGGGGAAGGTGGGCAGCTCACCTGAAATGAACTGGGCCACAGTTCCAAGAGTCAGAACTCCCACGCAGGCCCTCTGGCCCCAAAGCCTGGCGGCGGCTGTCCTGTCCTACGACGCCGCCCGGAACCTTCCCAGCAGCCCCCTCAGCGAGCTGCCGTGATTGTTCACACGTTCAGACGCGGGAACCAAAACGCAGAAAGGTGAAGTGATCGTCTCCAGGTCTTACAGCCAACGACAAGGTCGGGATGGAGCGCCTGGGCTCAGAGAAAAGGCCTTTCAGCAACGAAGCCCAACCCCTTGACGATGATAACGTGTTCTCTCCCCGGGGAGGCTGGCCTGTGCTGAGTTCAGGTGGTAAGGAGGGAGCTGCAGTACATGGACTGGTCCCGTTTTCATTAGCCCGGCGTTAGGTCTGATCAAATAATCCATCGATACCCTCTCCCCCCGGGAAAGGGACCTTTAAATTCATTTCCCATCTGATATTCCCTTTCGCTTAGACCACATTCCATTTGCGAGAACCAGTAACTTTCCCCTCCGGACTTGCCTGGGGTCCAGAAACATCCAGAGAATTCCCCCCTCCCCCTGTCTAGGGTCCCTTAAAATGCCTGACTCCCCATCCCTGGGTGTTGGTGCCTTTTGGGGGCTCCACCCATCTGGTTTACAGATGACCTAATCTGTATATATAAAACCCTAAGTGACCGTTTGACCGTTCAACCAGTCGCTATGACGCGCACTTGCCACCAGGGGGCAGACGCTCCATGCAGGAGCTGCTGAGCGACAGCAACTTTGCAGAGTGCCCTCTCGCACCCTGGGACCCCTCGGGGGATATCGGTTTCGGCCCAATTCCAACCCGCTGGCCAGGCCGAGGGACCCCACCTGCTGGAGGGACCCCACTCACTCTGCAGACACCCTAAATAACCCTGGTGCCGCCCCAGGTGTGGCCGACTGGGGAGGGACCTCGGGAGGTTGGCTCCAGGGCGTGTCCGGCCCATCTTGCCCAGTCTCACCCCGCCGGCCACCTTCTAATTAGTTTCCTTTCAATGTCACCCTGGGACCTCTCGGGGGATATCAATTTCGGCCCGATTCCCTGCTGGCCAGGCCGAGGGACCCCACCTGCTGGAGGGACCCCACTCACTCCACAGACGCCCTTCAAGCCACAGCTCACCCCAGGTGCAGCCCACCAAGAGGGACTATGGGAGGTTGGCTCCAGGGCGTGTCCGGCCTGCCTTGCCCAGTCCTGCCTACCTTCTAATTAGTTTCCTTTCAATGTGCACGAATCCATGCACCGGGCCTCTAGTACATTTATAACTCTTTACCACTTTTGGCCTCGTGTGTTCTTCCTTCAGCGACCCTAACACCCGAGAGGTCGGGCCAGGAGTAAGCAGAGCCTGTGGGTGTCGCCATCGTGGGCTCTGAATGAAGCCAAGTGCCAAGTCGGGCAGGACCTCAGTCGTTCGATTGAGTCCCCGAATGTCCCCTTTTAATCGATCGATTTTACATTCTATATCCTTTGTTTGGACCTAGTTCTCCAACCTGTACAATCTTTTGAGTCTCGATTCTACTTTCCCTCCTGTGAAGTGACTCCTTCCAGGTTCTGATCTGATGGACTTTTGATTGATCAGAATTTGCATTTTCATTTAAACACACACACACACACGCACGCACACGCACAACAAAATGACACCTCACCCAAAGATTGTATTTTCATGGAAATTTCCGCCGAAGCATTGTTGGTCACTCTAAATGAACAGGAACGAAACGAAGCACTCTTTTTCTGATTTTTCTATTTCAGCTTTATTTTCCCCTCTTTCTCCAGGGGCTGCTGTTTTCTTCCCAACCCCACCCCCGTCTTCATTTGGCCATTTCCCCTCAGCGCTCCACTGTTCCCTGAAACCACGGCCAGCTGGAGCCACACAGCTGTAGTTCTGGCTTCACATCTGACTAATAATGCTTCCCTCCGGAAGCGACTTCCTTCTTTACTTTGTTTTGGTTTCTTTTTTAAAATATATTTTTATTGGTTTCAGAGAGGAAGGGAGAGGGAGAGAGAGATAGAAACATCCATGATGAGAGAGAATCACGGATCGGCTGCCTCCTGCACGCCCCACACTGGGGATGGAGCCCGCAACCCCGGAGGGTGCCCTGACCGGGAATTGAACCATGACCTCCTGGTTCACAGGTCGACGCTCAACCACTGAGCCACGCCGGCCGGGCTGTTTTGGTTCCTTAATTTTACAGGTGACTGCTGTAACACAAGATATCCTAAATCTCTCAATTATTTTCTTAAATATAGTTTTACTGATTTCAGAGAGAAAGGGAGAGGGAAAGAGAGATAGAAACATCCATGATGAGAGAGAATCATGGATTGGCTGCCTCCTGCTCTCCCCCACACTGGGGATTGAGCCCGCAACCTGGGCATGTGCCCTGAGCGGGAATCAAACCGTGACCTCCTGGTTCATAGGTTGACGCTCAACCACTGAGCCACACTGGCCGGGCATCATTTCATTTCTCCTGTGGCTAAATCCTGATACTTCCACAAAGCCCCCTGAGGGAGGGGCAGGGTATCCATGTCTTGTGCAACCTTCGAAAAGCCTGCTCTGTACATCAGGCATCTAGGGCCTCGGGGAAAACATTCCACAGGGCGCTATAAATAGGTCTGCTTCCTGCAGGCGATGAGTGAGTGGCGGCCAGGCCTGAGGACACTGGGCCCCGAGCTCCTGCGGGGAGCAGAGGTCCCTCCCGGTCATGGTTCATCGCTAGTCCTAGTGGGGGAGCAGGTGGCTTAGTCCAGACTCTGCGGCCACATTGGGTGCCTGGGGCAGCGCTGGCTCTGCCACCCCACGCACTGAGGGCCCCTGGGCAATGCGTCTGCTTCGTCTCCTCCTCCGCTGTGAAGTCCGGGTAATGATCATGGTGAATGGTACCTGTTTCATTTTATTTTACTTTAAGTATATTTATATTGATTTCAGAGAGGAAGGGAGAGGGAGAGAGAGAGAGAAACATCCATGATGAGAGAGAATCATGGACCAG
>NW_005371636.1:283619-285250 GCF_000412655.1 Myotis brandtii
CTGACCGGGAATCGAACCCTGACCTCCTGGTTCATAGGTCAACGCTCAACCACTGAGCCACACCGGCCGGGCAATGGAACCTGTTGTATAGGTAGGTTGTATTAAATACGTGAGTACACATGGAGTGTACAGCTGCCAGGCGTTTGCAACTATTATCATGATGCTGTTTTGTTGTTGTTGTTGTTACTATTATTATTATTATTATTTACATGGAGTGTACAGCTGCCAGGTGTTTGCTACTATTATCATGATGCTGTTTTGTTGTTGTTGTTGTTGTTGTTACTATTATTATTATTATTATTAGAGTTGGGTACAGAGAGGCAACTGTGGTTCTCATGAGAGGAAATGCAACAGAGTGGAAAGAGAATAGAGCCCGGCCGGAGTGACTCACAGGTTGAGCATCGACCTATAAACCAAGAGCTCGCCGGTTCGATTCCCGGTCAGGGCACAGGCCCGGGTTGCAGGCTCCATCCCCAGTGGGGGGCGTGCAGGAGGCAGCCGATCCATGATTCTCTCTCCTCATGGATGTTTCTATCTCTCCCTCTCCCTTCCTCTCTGAAGCCAATAAAAATATTCCTTAAAAAAGGAAGAAAGAGGATGGAGTGTGAATTCAGCTAGGCCCGCGTCCGGGTCTCCGGTCTGTTTTCTAACCTGTGCCATGAGGCTCATTCCTTAATAAAGGAAGAAAGAGAATGGAGTGTGAATTCAGCTAGGCCCGCGTCCGGAAGGCCTTACTTCTCCCACGTTTGGGTCTCCGGTCTGTTTTCTAACCTGTGCCATGAGGCTCATCTTCACGCCTTTTCATGAAGGTGACAGGACATGCAGGACTCGCTGCAAAGCCCGCGAGAGGGTCCTGGTGAACGGAGCTGATGCGATTGCGGTTGGATTTCCCATAACCTCCTTACTCGGAAATGGGCCGTTATCTCTGATTTGCCACCAGGACGGAAAGGCACCCTGGCATCTGGCTCAGGTGACTCCTCTTGTCCCAAAGGCACCCCCGCTTTTTTTTCCTTCTTCAAAAGCAAACTGCTTGCATATTGAGGTCTTAGGGGCCATCACCCTGAGGGACACTCCGTTTTTCAGACCAAGAGGTGAAGCTAGTGTTTCGTAAAATAGATGCAAAACACTCACTTTGCAAAGCGAGGAATCACGAAATAGCTCATCTCCAGGGGCAGCGCTGTGGTTTGAGAGGTGGAGGGCGTCGGAAGGGCGGGCCCCTGGGCGTGTCTGGGTTTCGGGCTGAACTGTCAGATGCCAAGCCTGGGTGTGGGAGAACGCACCCTTTCATTCCCCTAAGCCCCGCAGAAGCGGCTGCGAACCCGAGCCTTTGCGGAGTTCCCGCTTTCTTCCCGACATCTGGCCATCTCAGGCTCAACGACACACACCGACATTAAACCAGAGAGTCTAGGTCAGTGATAGCGAACCTTTTGAGCTCGGCGTGTCAGCATTTTGAAAAACCCTAACTTAACTCTGGTGCCGTGTCACATATAGAAATTTTTTAATATTTGCAACCATAGTAAAACAAAGACTTACATTTTTGATATTTATTTTATATATTTAAATGCCATTGAACAAAGAAAAATCAACCCAAAAAAATGAGTTCGCGTGTCACCTCTGACACGTGTGTCATA
>NW_005371636.1:286271-289087 GCF_000412655.1 Myotis brandtii
CTTCTTCAAAAGCAAACTGCTTGCATATTGAGGTCTTACATTTGCGATGCATTTACTGTTGCGTGTGGTGTGGGTTAGGCCAGTGGTCGGCAAACTCATTAGTCAACAGAGCCAAATATCAACAGTACAACGATTGAAATTTCTTTTGAGAGCCAAATTTTTTAAACTTAAACCATATAGGTAGGTACATTGTTATTCACTTAATTAGGGTCCTCCTAAGGCTTAGGAAGAGCCACACTCAAGGGGCCAAAGAGCCGCATGTGGCTCGCGAGCCGCAGTTTGCCGACCACGGGGTTAGGCCTCCCCACTGCCCCACCGTCACTTCCCAGGAATGTCCATGTGACGGTTGAGGGCGACCTGGGGTGTATTCTTGGGTCACAGTGTGTGAATGTCGGCTGTCTCCTCCCTTTGGGGGCTGTACGCAGGATTCACTTTTAAGTTTATTCTGCTTATCAACACTCTTTCCCCCTCCCTTCCCCTCGTCAAGACCTTGAACCAAACGATAAATTAAGGCCTGATTTGTGGTCGTGCCCGGGTTCGAGGTGGGAGCGCTCCCCCCGCGGCTGGCTTCGCGCTGCCCGAGTGGTGCCGCTCGGCGCAGAGCCCAGAGGAGATAAGGGGACCCCGCTCTTGGGCAGCGTTCCCTCCGTGGAGATAACACGGGTATAAATAACCCGCAGAGGCACAGATGACCGTGGCGCGTCCAGTAAATTACAGCCGAATAATTAGCACGCGGTGAACGTGGGGCACTTCGTACTTGTGTGTGTCACATAATTTATTGAGTTATAAGTGCACATCATGTCGTTGTGAATAGTGTCTGTGTCTGAAAACCAGTCCCTGACATTGTTCTCCTAGAACAGGGATGGGCAAACTTTTTGCCTCGAGGGTCACAATGGGTTCTTAAACTGGACCGGAGGGCCGGAACAAAAGCATGGATGGAGTGTTTGTGTGAACTAATATAAATTCAAAGTAAACATCATTACATAAAAGGGTACGGTCTTTTTTTTTTTTTTAGTTTTATTTATTTCAAACGGGCTGGATCCGGCCCGCGGGCCGTAGTTTGCCCACGGCTGTCCTAGAATCAGTGGTTGGCAAACTCATTAGTTAACAGAGCCAAATATCAACAGTACAACGAATGAAATTTCTTTTGAGAGCCAAATTTTTTAAACTTAAACTCTATAGGTAGGTACATTGTTATTAACTTAATTAGGGTCCTCCTAAGGCTTAGGAAGAGCCACACTCAAGGGGCCGAAGAGCCGCATGTGGCTCGTGAGCCGCAGTTTGCCGACCACTGTCCTAGATCAATAGAGATCAATCCACAAAGAAAGCTGCAGACACCTTCAAGCGGTTTGCATCTGACTGTGTCAGCGTGTGAACCCACACATGCATTTAAAATCTGGCTGATAAAAAGACGCAGAGATCGGGAAGGGGTGAACAAGTGGAAAAAAAAATTAAAAAAGAAAACTCCTTATCCTTAAAATAAACAAACAAACAAAAATAGAAGCTGAGTTGAATGCAGACAAAGCTAACAGCTGGAGGCGGACAGCTCTCCGAACTGCTTGTAACTAACCAACCTTCCTTCCCTGAAAAGGCATCTGGCTCAGGTGACTCCTCTTCGTTTTTTCTTGAAGGAGAAGGTGATGAGCTGAGCAGTAATCGAAAAAGCAGGACAATCCCGCCTCGTGTGCGCCTGGTGGGCGTATATGCGGGACCCCCATGAAAATCTCCTGCTAGGAGAAGCGAACTTGCATCTGCTTAACTGCCTAGGTCCGACTCCCAATGACTGAAAAACGGGGGACACATTAATATGGTAGGGGGAGCCACTGGGGTGCAAGCAGCAAAATCTAGAGTGCGGGTTTTTTTCATCAAATATAGGGTGTCCCAAAATTCACGCAAGAAGTAATTTCGATAGAAAACAAAGGATTATAATTAAAAATTGTAAATTTCTTATTGATTCATAAAGTACACAGCCTAGGGTTATGTATGGAATAGCACATCGGGTCAATGGCCTCCACGGCTTTGCTGGCACAGACGCAAAGCCGTGGTCTTCATTGGTCTTCCTTGTCCCTGCTCCTGGGCCATCAGTGGTACTCGGTCATGCTTATCAAATGGAAGGGATTGAAATCAAAGGGCAACAGATATTAGAATCTGATTCAATAAACCAAGTAAAATCAGGCTTTTATTTTTTGTTGTTGTTGTTAATGCTCACGCAAAATTCAAATCTTGCGTGAATTTGGGGACACCCTATACATTCCAAGAAAGAGAACAGACAGGGACCAGGCATCTCAGCCTAAGAGAGAGAGAGTAGGTGTGTCCATCGGTGGCGATGTATAGACATGACCATGATTCTGATGCAAACAAACTGTGAAAATCATTTTAACCAACGGGACATTTTGAAGGCTGAATGGATGGTCAGGGATATGAAGGGATGGCTGGTAATTATTTCGGTGAGTTCATAATCATGGGATCATTGATCATTTTTTACCTTTTAGACATCGGGGCTGAGAAAACGTGTGGAGGCGGGATGGGGCGCCTGGGACTCCTTTCCCCGGGGACCTGGGGGCCGGGGGAGTGGGCAGAGGTCCAGAGGGAAGAAGATGCTTGTTTCTTCTTTTATGGGCTTGAAATGTTATACAAATGTTTCTTTAGAGGAGGAGGAAGGAAGGAAAACAGGGAAGCAAACATGAAATATATCCCGACGGTATTTTAAACATGAGGATCCCGCTGCAACACCGGGGGAGCGATACCTTATCAGCAGTGAGAGACGAGCCGGGCTCCCCTGCTGCTGGGACGTGCCAGACACCCGTGAGTCACCC
>NW_005371636.1:289387-294045 GCF_000412655.1 Myotis brandtii
TTTATATTTATTGATTTCAGAGAGGAAGGGAGAAGGAGAGAGATAGAAACATCCATAATGAGAGAGAACCATGGATCGACTGCCTCCTGCACGCCCCCTATTGGGGATCGAGCCCGCAACCCGGGCGTGTGCCTTGACCGGGAATCGAACCAGTGACCTCCTGGTTCATAGGTCGACGCTCAACCACTGAGCCACATGCCCAGGTGGCTGCCGGCTCCATCCCCAGTAGGGGGCGTGCAGGAGGCAGCCAATCAATGATTCTTTCTCATCATTATATGTTTCTATCTCTCTCTTCCTCTCCCTTCCTCTCTAAATCCAATAAAATATATTTAAAGAAAGAAAGAAAAATAAAAGAAAGATACCTTGATATTCACTGGAAACCAAGTGATAGAAACAACATCTCAGGGGCTGAGGGGCGATCCGAAGCTTAAATCTCACCACCTATCGAACTGCTACCGATTTGTGATTCGACCTCCCCTCAAATTCCTCTCGTGAGGGGGTCACCCACACAACCAGGCAGCCAGGTCTGTAAGAACAAAGCTACCTTTTTCGTCGACATTTAATCAGGAACAGGCACAATTAGAAGTGCCCAGCAGTGAGCATCTCAGGCTCGATCCCCGGTGTGGGGTGTGCAGGAGGCAGCCGATCCATGCTGCTCTCTCATCATTGAGGTTTCTATCTCTCTCTCCCTCTCCCTTCCTCCCTGTGGGGGAGGTGTGACCATTGCACCCATTTCACAGACCTAACCAAGGCACAGACCCCAGGCAGCAGGTGGTGGTGGTGGCCTTGAAAGTCCACGGGAAGCTGTCCTCCAGCCCTGCCCCCTGCTGCCCCCCGGAGGCAGGCTTGTGCAACTGTGAATGCCAACCGGTTCCTGGTGGAGCCCATGGCATTTCCCCCTGCAGCGTTGCTTCACTGCTTCTCCCGTTCTTTTTCTTTCAAATACATTTTTATGGATTTCAGAGAGAGAGGGAGAGAGAGAAAGAGAAACATCCATGATGAGAGAGAGTCATCGATTGGCTGCCTCCTGCACGCCCCACACTGGGGATGGAGCCCGCAACCCGGGCATGTGCCCTGACCGGGAATCGAACCCTGACCTCCTGGTTCATAGGTCGATGCTCAAACCACTGAGCCACTCCGGCCAGCTGGCCCTCCTGCTCTTCTTTCAATGAATTCCCCTGCAACCTTGCACATATGAGAGAACTGCAAATAGTTGAAAGTAGCCTTTAGCTCTAGAACTCGAGTGTGTCTCATGGAAGCCCGAGAAAGATCAGAGAACTTGGACACAGGCCTCCCACAATGGCGAGGGGAAACGGCAGTGTCTGTATCTCTTGCTTATTACAGACCCCATGTTCAGCCAACTTTTCAGTCTTTACAGGAAATGGGGCTAAACATTTTTAAGGGGCGGGGGCGGGGGGGCAGGCAAGCGCCCAGCGGTAAAGCACAAACACTGATGGGGAGGATGAACATGTCCGTGGGTGAAACGCGTGAGCCTAAAAGACGCCCCTAGAATCCCTCGCAAGCCTAGGGGTTGAGTCTTTCAGGCGTAGAGGGACAAATGAGAGAACGGCCAAGAGACAAGTTTAATCGTCTCCCAGTTAGCCCGGCCGGCGTGGCTCAGCGGTTGAGCGTCAGCCTAGGAACCAGGAGGCCACGGTTCGATTCCAGGTCAGGGCACCTGCCCGGGTTTCAGGCTCGATCCCCGGTGTGGGGTGTGCAGGAGGCCGCCGATCCATGCTGCTCTCTCATCATTGAGGTTTCTATCTCTCTCTCCCTCTCCCTTCCTCCCTGAAATCAATACAGTGGGGCCTTGACTTACGAGTTTAATTTGCTCCGAGACCGAGCTCGTTAAGGAGCTCGTTAACTCAAATTAACTCTATCAACTCAATGCAAAAAATCGGCGGAGAGACAGCTGGTATCTCAAAAAAACTCGTTAGTCGGGACACTCGTAAGTCAAGGCCCCGCTGTACAAACATTTAAAATTAATAAAATAAAATGAAAAGGCAGACAGGATATACTATCCATGCTCCTCCTGTCATGGACCTTAGACGGGTGGATGGACCTTAGACGGGTGGCTGGATGATCTAGGCGTGTCCCGGATGTACGGCTGTCACGCTATGAACAGAGCAGCATCGCTGTGCAGGGCTCCACCGGCCACGACCCTTTTGGTTGCGCTGTCGTTATTGGCTCCACGATGTACAAACCAGGTGAGCTCCCAACGGTGCTATCCAACCTGTGCCATCCACAGTCACCGGACGGAGCAACAGGTGTGGATGGTGCCGGCGTGACCACGCTCACGGCGACATCGAAGTTGCACCGCCAGCGGCAGATTGGCTTTCCCGGGATTTGAAAGGTGCGCCGACTTTGCATCTGCAGCGAAGCTCAGGGCGGGGGGCCCGCGGTGCTGCTCACTGAGGCGTGTCCCCGGGAGGATATTAACATGTATCACACTCGGTAGACCAGGCAGACATGTCAGTGTCATGGATACTTGACCTGAAACTCAGTGCGCCTTTCATTCCCGTCACGGAACAGCGGTCAGGCCTTCCTCCCTCGGGCGGTGAGAGCGCAGAGAACAGCCCTGCGATTTGGGTGTTGTCTGTTCGGCCTTCACCATGATCTCTTTACAACTGTGTCGGGGTGTGGGAAGCCCTGCAATGCTGTGGCTGCCCACCTCATTTTGAAAACAGAATAAATACTGCCCTGGCTGGTTTGGCTGCAAGGATAGAGCGTCGGCCTGCAGACTGAGGGGTCCCAGGTTCGAGTCCGGTCAAGGGCACGTACCTCGGTTGCAGGCTCCTCCCTGGCCCGGGCCCTGGTTGGGGCGCGTGCAGGAGGCAACCAATCAATGTGTTTCTCTCACATCGATATTTCTGTCTGTCTTTCCCTCTCTCTTTCACTTTCCCTAAAAATCAATGGAGCCCTAGCTGGTTTGGCTCAGTGGACAGAGCATCGGCCTACAGACAGAAGGGTCCCGGGATCGATTCTGGACAAGGGCACAGGCCCAGGTTGCAGGTTCGATCCCCAGTAGGGGAGGGCGTGCAGGAGGCAGCCCATCCATGATTCTCTCTCATCATTGACGTTTCTATCTCTCTCTCCCTCTCCCTTCCTCTCTGAAATCAATAAAAATATGTATAATTTTAAAATAAAATAAATAAATAAAAACCAATGGGATAATATCCTCAAGTGAGGATTAAAAAAAATATATATGTAAATAAAAATATAATATTGATCCTTCTATTGCAATAAGGTCTATGACTAAGAGGGCGGAAGAGGAGGTGAACGAGCTAGATAACTTCCTGTGTGCAGCCCATCCACACTCGCCCGGGAGACGCAGAGGAGAGGGACAGATGGCAGCCACTGCATAGCTCTCTGGGCGGCGGCGGCGGTGGCAGCGGCGTGTCGGACTCCCCCGTGGAGGCAGCAGGGACTCGCTGGACTTGCCCGTGGACCTGGTTATACTCCCCGCCAGGGTGTTCTAGGACCAGCTCAGTGAAACCAGGTGGGCTCCTGGATGTCCGATGACATGAGACCAGGATTCCCTACGGGCAGCCTCTGGGGCGTGTTAACATCTGCTCTCGATCCCAGGGATTGAGAGTGGGAGTGCACTCACTCTACGTGGAGCCTGACATGTCGTAACACACCGTCCAGCCATCCCGAAAGCATCGACTACCGAAATCAGGGCCCGCAAGACCTGTGCCAAGCGGGCAGCGGACGGCCGAGCATCTGGGCGTGGCTGTCAGCCTCCAGCAGGGATGTGTCCACTCACAGGACAGTCCACTCGTGACTCATTAGAAGATAACCCTTAAAGTCAATGAAAAAGAGGGGCACTTCAGGGGTGCGGACCGGATAACTCGGTAATGTATGCATCCGTCCTGTTTATCGGTAAAAGGGCCCAAGGTGACGTCATAAATACAGTTTACTAGGACTTCAGAGTTGGTATAGGTATCACCTAGGTTTTTTTTAAAGTATTCATTTGCAACCATTAATAGTCAATACCGTCAAATCTGCATCGTTATATACAGATTGTTAAATTTCCATATGGAACGTAGTTCATATGCATTTGAGAATGAAAACCGCTGACTTGCTTGCCTGCTCAAAAATTCATTATTCATTAAAGATGGGCTGTGGAGATACATACATGAAAAAATGACATGTAACCCCCCTGTCTTACCATCTATTGGGAAAACATTGCAAAAAAAAAATCATTACCTAGAAAAAGCTAAAGCGGAGCAAATACTCATACAGGAGGGACCTCAGTGAGAATGCCTGAAATGAATGAAATCCCGAAGGACTGGGCGGGCCGGAGGAAGGCTGCTGCCTCTGCGGTCGCCCTTTGCCCCCAGCGACCTTCCATCAAACCAGGCCCTTCTCGGCCAGGGCTTTGTGGGCGGACCGGGCCCGGGCCCTGATTGGCTGACGAGCCACCTGCGCTCACAGCGATTGGCTCAGGAGCGGACAGGGTGGAGAGGGAGCTGTTAGGGCTTCTGGGGGCCAAACACAGGCTTCTTCATGTCCAGGAGCCTCGTGACCAGGCTGTGGTCTGGGCTGGACGCGGATGAGAAAGGCTGAGGCCCTCACCCTATGGGGGTGGTCGGTCTCCCTACGGCAGCGGGCTCGGCGGGGGCGTGGCGAGCTCGGTGGTGGGCGTGGCCAGCTGG
>NW_005371636.1:294857-302166 GCF_000412655.1 Myotis brandtii
GAGTCGGTGCGCCTGCGCGGTGAGGCTCCTCCTGCCTAGTCCTGGGGACCTTGGCGCCCGTGCGCCTGCGCGTCCCAGGCGGAGGGGAGGTCGGGGGACCTGGGCCCGTGCAGACTCAGCGTCTGACAGCTCCCAGGCTTCCCGCCCCCGCCAGTCGGGCTGAGAGTTAGCGTCTGTCCGTCTGTCCTGAGTGCTACTCTTTCTGATCAGTGCATGAGCTGAACATCATCACTCCTGTGTGTGTGTGTGTGTGTGTTATGAGTGTGCCTTTTTGTGTCTGTCTTTCTGGGTATGTGTATCTGAGTATGTGTGTCTGTGTCTGAGTATGTATGTCTGTGTGCCTGTCTTTCTGTGTATGTGTTTCTGTGTGTCTTTCTGTGTCTGTGTATTGTGTGTCTTTCTGTGTGTGTCTGTATGAGTGTGTGTGAGTATGTGTCTGAGTGTGTGTGTGTGTCTGTATATGTGACTGTGACTGTATGTGTCTGAGTATGTGTCTGTGAGTGTGTGTGTGTCTGTGTATGTAAGTATGTGTGTGTCTGAGTATGTGTGTGTGTGTATGTGTATGTGTATATGTGTGAGTATGTGTATATGTGTGAGTATGTGTATATGTGTGTGTGAGTATGTGTATATGTGTGAGTCTGTATATGTGTGTGTCTGTGTGTGTATGTGTGTTGGGGGATGGGTGTGAAGGAGTTGATGGAGCGGGTAGAGGAGCTGGGAAGGCACAGGAGCAATGTCGTGCGTTGATCTGCACGTCTGAGTGTCTGTGTGTGTGTGTTTGTATATGTGAGTGTGACTGTATGTGTCTGAGTATGTGTCTGAGTATGTGTGTGTCTGAGTATGTGAGTATGTGTATATGTGTGTGTCTGTGTGTGTATATGTGTTGGGGGATGGGTGTGAAGGAGTTGATGGAGGGGGTAGAGGAGCCGGGAAGGCACAGGAGCAATGTCGTGCGTTGATCTGCACGATCAGTTAAACACCCTACCAAGCGATGATTTTAATGGTGAATGATAAAGCATGAGCTTACCTTTATTCTACGTCCCGCTGCCATCCTTTCTCCCCTTCCCTCCACTCTTCACAGAGCACAACGTCAAGGAGGTCATCAGTGGGCATTTAGGTTCTTGCTCGGCAATCTTGAGCCTCGTTCTTCTGTTTGGGGGATTTGACAATTGCTTGTCAGCACCAGTGTCAAAACTCAGCCTCCCTCTCCCTCACCTCTCTCTCCCTCTCGCTTTCTGACACCTCAGGCTACGAGAGTGCCGCAGAGTTAGGGGTGGTGACAGCGTCCTGTAGAAAGAGCAGGAGAAAGTCCCTCTACAAGGTCTCAGGCTAAAGAACGTCATCTGTGTGGCTAAGACCCAAGGAAGAGGCCGAATTGGTGACTTGGCCTTCACACCACACACTCGGGGGCAGTTTGGAAAACGGGTTTGAGTGTAGGTAGAGCGAGCTTCCTGAGCATCTGAAGGGCCGTCGTAAACCTTGCTTTTTGCCCCTGGCCGGTTCGGCTCAGTGGACAGAGCGACAGTCTGTGGACTGAAGGGTCCCGGGTTCCATTCTGGTCAAGGGCATGTACTTTGGCTGCAGGCTGGATCCCTGGCCCTAGTCAGAGTTGCATGTGGGAGGCAACCAATTGATGTGTCTCTCTCTGTGTCTCTTCCCCTCCCTTCTACTCTCTGTAAAAATCCATGGAAAAAATATCCTCGGAGTGGGAGGCACCAATTGATGTGTCTCTCTCTGTGTCTCTTCCCCTCCCTTCTACTCTCTGTAAAAATCCATGGAAAAAATATCCTCGGATGAGGAGTAACAAAAAAAAGAAAAGAAAAATCAAAGTTGCTTTTGATCAAACTCATGAAAGCACTGAGCGTTAATATGGTCAAACAATACCAGGTTTTTGTATGTGTGGAGAGAGGGGGGTTGTGTAAAAACAGAACTAATAACACCCTGAAAAGAAAACAGTGTGAAGTATTCAGTGCGGCCCCACATCACGGGGTAACGAAGAGTGTTCAATAATGGCGCAGGCCGTACTTTTCTAGGCGCTGTTGGTTTCGATTAGCGCCTTTCCTGTACCTTTAAATCACCGTCTACATATTTTCAGCCCTGAACTCGCCAGTGCGACTTCTGAGTGCAAGTTCATTCGCAGCCTCTTAAGCTCTTCAAGTCTCCGAAATCACCTGTTATTAAACCTGTTCCCGAGGAGCCGAGTGAAAAATACCTGAGCGGTGGCTGCAGGGGCCCTGGGCATAGAGGCCTGCTTGTTTCCCCATCAACGTCTCGTTCTCCCCGGCTGTGTATTTCCTCCTCCTGCTGCTGCACAAAGTCGGCTCCTGCATCACATTGGAATGTGTTTGCGCTTTGATTGCTAGGGGCCCTGAAATTGCTTGAAGAGGTTCATATTGGGGTTTTTGTTTGTTTGGTTTTTTTTTAATATATATATATAATAATTTTTTTAAATATATTTTATTGACTTTTTACAGAGAGGAAGGGAGAGGGATAGAGAGTGACAGACGGCGTTAGGAGGACAGCAAGTCTCCTTCCCAGTCACGTTTCAAGGAACGACTTGATTTGCAAAGGAACATTTTTTAAAAATGATTTCAGAGAGGAAGGGAGAGCAAGAGAGAGACAAACATCCATGATGAGAGAGAATTATAGATCGGCTGCCTCCTGCACGCCCCCCACTGGGGATCGAGCCCGCAATCCGGGCAGGTGGCCTGATTGAGAACTGAACCGTGACCTCCTGGTTCCTAGGTCGATGCTCAACCACTAAGCCACCATGGCCGGGCAATCTTGTTTTAAGGGAATTGGGCAGTTGTTTTGTTAGTAGGATTTAGGGTAGATGAGGAGATACGGCGAATATTGAGACTAATGTATGGTTTTATTTCGCGACTCTACAGGCCAAGCAGCTGACCTACGTGGACCCGGCCACCGGCTACATGGTGCTCACGCGACTCGCCCACTTGCAGAGGGGCCGGTGCTGCGGATCCGCCTGCAGACACGTGAGTGGCAGATCCTCGCGTTCCGGCAGCCCCTGGCGGTGCTTCTGTAACTTCATAAATGCCTGTTATTTGAACAACAAGTCAAATAAAAACGCGAAATAGACCTGCCGCGGGCTTTTCACAAGCTCCCTCGGCCCAGGACAATGAGGCCTGAGGACCAACTCAGGGCCTTTAAACTTAATGGCGTTGGGTAACATTGCGCCGTGGCCAGCGGGCGCTTGTACGGCCGGGCGGGCGGCGGTCCGTGGGAGCTCTTTATGCTCAGGAAACCTTTCACGAGGCTTTAACTGAGCCGCGCTCACTGGGTAAGTACAAAGGGCAGGAAAGGGAGCTGGGATATTGCAAGCCGGAGCCCAGAGAGCGTTTTCTTTCATTATTAGCTGTTAGCTGACTACATAGAGACTTGGCCAGCACTGAGGCGTGGGAATCCCTTCAATGATAATGATTTTTCTCTCTTTGTTCCTTCTTTCCTTCCTTCCTTCCTTTTTCCTCCTCCTCCTCCTGCTCCTCCTTCTCCTTCCTCCTCCTCTTCCCCTTCCTCCTGCTCCTCCTCCTCCTCCCTTTTCTTCTTCCTCCTCCTTTTCCCCTTCCTCCTCTTTCTCTTCTGTCTCTTTCTCATTTTTTCTGTGTCACTTTTCTGCTCTGTCTTTAACCATGAAACTACCCCAAACCATGGGGATGGATTCTGCACTGTAACTTTGCAAAAGCACACTCGCCGGGTGCATGGCTACGGAGATCAGAATGTAAGCCTGTGTCTGCAGACGCTCCGACTGTGTGATTTAGAGCAGGGGTCCTCAAACTACGGCCCGTGGGCCACGTGCAAATACAAATATTGTATTTGTTCCCGTTTTGTTTTTTTACTTCAAAATAAGATATGTGCAGTGTGCATAGGAATTTGTTCATAGTTTTTTTTTTAAACTCTACTCCGGCCCTCCAACGGTCTGAGGGACAGTGAACTGGCCCCCTGTTTAAAAAGTTTGAGGACCCCTGATTTAGAGCATTATTTCCTCTCGCTGACCCACTTTCTAATTAAGGAGGAGACGCTGAGTCCACGTGCCAGCCGTGGCCAACGTTGACAAGTTAGGCCTTCGCTTTCATGTGCGTTCCCACCTGCGCCATTGTCTGTTTCGAATGACGTGCATACGAGCTCTGCATAAACTGGGGACTTGGGGTTTTTCTGCGAGTGAGCTTTTGACTGTAAAACCTTCAAGTCGGAAGGATGCTCGGAGGAAGGGACTCTGGGACCCTCATTAGGATGGTTCCTCAGGATTCTCCTCTCGCTCTGCAGGACCCGAAAGATCAAATGACCTTTATCACGCCGTCCGCGGTCCCCTTTGTTCACCATGGGCAGCGCTTACTCTTTCAAGACAGTCGCTAAGGAAGTCATTAACAATTTGTCTTCTTCCTCCTGCAGTGCCCATATGGTCAAGTCAACGTTCAAGATCCAGCTAGAAAGAAGAAATTCAATTCCTGTTTCTATGTTTGACAACAACTTCATCTCTGGTTGCCATTTCGTTCAACCTTATTTAAAAAACACACACATCTCAATTCAGAATTGCTCTCTCTCTCTCTCTGAGTGCTTGAGCACTGATTTAATCATAAGTGTGTATATATATATATATATATTAAAAGAACATCAATAAAATGAAAAAAAAGCGAGGGAATGTTGGTGTGTTTCCAAAGTGGCCGTGGATTTCTGCTGGCCTCCCTCCTCATCAGACACATGTGCTGAAGAAGAAACTAGCGACTGTTCCCTTAAATGCAGAGGCGCAATCGGGTGGCATCAGAACCTCCCGGATTTTCCTGGGGCCTCCGTGCTCCCCAGGGGCTTCTGGGCTTCTTTTCTCCGCGGGGCCAGCAGCCCAGCGGAGACATTCGTCATCGTATTTCTATCTCCAGCTCCCTCCGGGGAGGTGGCTGCAAAGCTGTACCCGCAGCATCTGAGTGGCCAAGGAGGGCCTCCCGCGACAAGAAGGCTCTCATCCTCCATCTGTTCTCTCCGTGGAAATGCTAAATCACTCTGCCTGGGGTCAGGCCGCTTACGAGGATTTCTTGATTAAAGCGCCTTCCTTCTCTGCCCCAAGGGTCCGCATTTCCCAGGTGCGTCTCTCTACACACGTCCACCAGGTCCATCCGCTGCTGGGCAGCCCCTGGGCACCATCCCCTCTGAGCACCTGCCCCCCGGAAGCAGCTCTCGCCCCTGGAGGGCTGGCTCTACCCAGAGCGGACCCTCAGCCAGGTCTCCCAGCAGGATCTGAAGGTTCTGGGACATCCTCGGGTCCGCCTTGGTCTCTGCCTGTGGCCCCACTAAGTGCTCTGCGCCTTCTCTCGCGGTCAGCTCCAGAAGAAAGGCCTTCTACGCTGTACAACGAGCGCAAAGAAGCCCCGGGAGGTTCTAACGGCCCCACCAACGGTGACCTGTGACTCACTCCCTGTCAAATAAGAAATGTTTCCCACGCTTGGCATTCCGGGTGCCCAGTGTCTGCTGGTGCCCCGGCCAGGCTCCCCCTCTGGAAATTACGTCCAGGACAACAGGAGGAGGGGGCCAGCAGCGGGATCGCTGGGGGAGGCGGGCGTCTTTCCAGAAAGGTCTATGGGCCCATCTCCTTCCCATTCCTGGGTCAGGGAGCAGCCATTGTGGAGTGAGGGTGGACGGGGCTTCTGTCCTCGGTTCCAGGAGGGAGAAGAGAGAGAAATGGCTGAAAAGGCCATCTTCCGGGGACATGAGGAGGGAAGGACATTCATTCTGACAAGGAGCCCGGCCGCAGTGTTCTGAGAAAGCCCCTTGGCAGATGGACATGACTTAGGGGGACCCCCTCCAGGGGGGGCTCTTCCCCAGGTCACTGCCTGGCAGGGGCAGGGGGGGGCAGGGGTGGCCGCCCAGGAAGCCAGGACTGGTGTGACCTTCCTTGGGAAAATGTCAGGCCTTCCCAGCCCCACAGCAGGACCCCCCCCGCCCACTTGCTGGGGATGGTGGGGTGGGTGGCGGTGGGGCCATCTCACTGGGTCACATTCAGGGTCTGCGGTCCTCTGTGGTTCTGGGGAGATGCTTGCAAACCACACGTCTGTGAGCGGGGGGCTCCCACAGTAAACAATGTGGCCACACGACCGGGCCTCCTGCCAGAGGGTGGCTACACCGCGTTCACACGCTGTAAAGCACACGTTCAGCTTTCTCGCGGGGCGTGTGCCCACCGCACGTGGACGCTTAGGGACAGCTTTCACGGTTTCCGAGACCCCTGCCGCTGGGCGCCATCCATCAGGGGGACGGGCTGCAGGTGCCTGGCCACAGGCTGTTTCCAGCACAGAAACCCCTATGGGAACTGGGGGGGGGGGGCGTGTTGCGGTGGGGACATTCTCACCCCCTGCAGGCCCCCCAGCAGGGAGACGGCACGCACCCCCCCCCCCAGAAGCCACACTAGGCCCCTCTATTTTGGGAGCCAGGAAGGGAAGGGCTTTTTAAAAATCTCCCCTCCCCCCCCAGTTGGCATGGCTCAGTGGTTGAGTGGCGACCTATGAACCAGGAGGTCAGGGTTCATTCTGATCAGGGCACATGGGGCGGGGGCTGGGTCCCCAGTGGGGGGCGTGCAGGAGGCAGCCCATCCATGATTCTCTCTCATCATTGATGTTTCTCTCTCTCTCTCTCCCTTCCTCTCTGAAATCAATAAAAAATATATTTTTTAAAAAGAAAAAAAAGCCCGCAGCTGGTTTAGTGATGGGCCGGGTGGACTCGGGTGCCCTCTGGGTGCCCTGTCTTTGCAGGAGCGCCCCGCCCGCGCCATCTACACCCTCGTCCCCACGCAGGGCTTCACGTTGGGCTGGGGACCCCTAAACCGCCAGATTCGGGGAGCACCGTTCCAGAGACTCCGGGTGTCAATGCGTGCGAACCCGGAACCTGGCTCTGGGGGGTCGGGAGCATCCCGACGACCTCCTCTGTCCACCCGCATCCGGGTTCTCCCGTGGCGGGCGCGGCTCCGTGCGCCTGTGCGTGTGGGAGGCACGCATTTACCAAACACCTAATCGGTTCCTCACCAAAACAGGGTCAAACGTGCTGCTTTGGGCCGGGATCAGTGGCAGCACCTAAGCGTTTTGGGGTGGGTGTCGCCGTCCATCCATCCGTCCGTCCATCCATCCATCCATCCATCCATCCATCCATCCATCCATGAGATGGCCTGGCTGGCGAGCGTAGAAACTGAACGTGGGCGGCTGCTCCCTCCCTGGCTCCGAGAACAGACCCAGATCCCGGGCTTCTCTAGGGCCGGGTGGGGAGGGAGCCCCGGGTGAGGGACCTTCCCAGGCGACGCGGCGGTGGGCCTGGC
>NW_005371636.1:303659-303933 GCF_000412655.1 Myotis brandtii
ACGACGCTGGAGGCAGGTGAGGACGGGGCCGGGGCTCGCCTTCTCGGGTCCTTCTCTTGGGCTGGCGCGCGCAGCGTGTGTGTTTGTGTAAGTGTGTGTGTGTGTGTGAGAACATGTGCACACGCGTGTGCGCGCTTCTCTGGGTGGAACGGAGAGGGGTGTGTGTCTTAGAAGTGACCCGCGCTGGGGAGGCACAAACACCCAGCCGACGCCGGCCTTTCTCCGGAACGTCTGCCCCTCGGGGGACGGAGGCCGCGGTGCCCGGAGCCCAGCT
>NW_005371636.1:304663-304983 GCF_000412655.1 Myotis brandtii
GGCGTTTGGGTTCCGACTGGAGACTGGGTCTGGCCTCTGGGCCGCGGGCGAGGCGGGCGACTTTCAGGGCACGCGAGGGGGGAAGAAGGCAGCGCCGCCCAGACGGCCTCTGTCTAGTCCTTTGAGAGAGAGGGGTGTCGAGGAGGGCCCCCCTCGGGTAATTTTCCTTGGCTCCCCGACAAAAAGGGTAGGACACCCCCGGCCACACACCCAGATTCGTCAGGTGTCCTCTCCGCCTCGCCCTTGAAGGAACCGGAGCGGGAGGCCGGGCTGCCATTTCCGCGGAGCTGAGAGGACCTCCCCAACCCCCCGGCCCCCTG
>NW_005371636.1:305008-307962 GCF_000412655.1 Myotis brandtii
CTTCCTGCAGGCTGAGCGGGAGGGGTCCCGGCCCGGCCTGACTGCTTCATCCTGGGAAGCAGCAAATCCCATGGGGCGCAGGAACTCATTACCCGACTTTTATAAGAAGGAGCAGGCGTAGCTGGGAGCCCAGCCGGAAACTGCTTCCAGAAGGCGCCCTGCCTTTCTCAGGAGCTGAGAGAGGAACAACAAATACGGGTGGGGCGGAGAGATGAATGAATGAGTGAGTGAACGAATGAGTGAGTGAGTGAATGAATGAGTGAATGTATGAATGAGTGAATGAATGAGTGAATGCATGAATGAGTGAATGAATGAGTGAGTGAATGCATGAATGAGTGGATGAATGAGTGGATGGAAGGCTGACAGGACTCTGTCTTCGCCTGACCTGGACATTAAAAAAAATATATTCTTTTATTGATTTCAGAGAGGAAAGGAGAGGGAGAGAGAGAAACATCCATGATGAGAGAGTATCATGGATCGCCTGCCTTCTGCACTCCCCACACTGGGGATCCAGCCCACAGCCCTGACTGGGAATGGAACCCTGATCTCTGGGTTCATAGGTCAAGCTCAACCATTGAGCCAAGCTGGCCCAGCTTCCCTGGATGCTTTCCACAACGATCTGGCGTAGTTTCCTGGCGTTGTCGGTTAAACTTTCACTTCCCAGAGTCTCTAAACTTTCATCTCTTGAGAGGAGAGAGTGGTGTTCTTGGGGGAGGGAGGGTCTTTGTTGTTTTTGCTGAGCTTCTAGAACCCAAAATCCAAGAACAGCCAGATCGAATCCCAGACCCCGGAACCCTGATCTCTGGGTTCATAGGTCAAGCTCAACCATTGAGCCAAGCTGGCCCAGCTTCCCTGGATGCTTTCCACAACGATCTGGCTTAGTTTCCTGGCGTTGTCGGTTAAACTTTCACTTGCCAGAGTCTCTGAACTTTCATCTCTAGCGAGGAGAGAGTGGTGTTCTTGGGGGAGGGAGGGTCTTTGTTGTTTTTGCTGAGCTTCTAGAACCCAAAATCCAAGAACAGCCAGATCGAATCCCAGACCCCCATTTGGACAGGAGGTGTGTGTGGTGGGGGCTGAGGGAGAGGGAAGAGTTATCTCGGAAACAAGAGAGAGCAGGTCCCTGGATTGCGGTCCCATATTTCCCATCTCCTGGGAGCCTGGAGCCTCCTTCCGTGAATGGACAGATACTCCTCTCCCAGACCCCATGCCTCCTCCTCCTCCTCCTCCTCCTCCTCTGCCGGAGTCCTTTTGCCTGCTGACTTGTGGGGGGCCATCACCTCTTTGTGAGGAGACCTGCTGTCTGGGAGAGAGGGGGTGCCCCCGCCCCTCCTTGGGGCCCTTCGCTGAGCTCCCAGCAGGCACGCGGGTTTGCAAAGCTCATTGATTTCCGTCCAAAGGGCCTAATTACGTTACTTACAGTAAACAGCCACCCTGCTGTCGGCCAGGGCTGCCAAGCTGGGCAGGAGGGGGGGGGGGCGCTCCGGCTTAGTCCACTTGATTGGCTTCATTTTTGTGTGAAATTGTGTTTTTTGAGCCACATTCTGACGCCCCAGGACCTCAAGGCGGCGTCCAGTCTGCAAATGACATTAGTTCTGATCCCTAGAAAAGAACGGGGGGGGGGGCGGGGGGGGGCGGAAGTCTTGGGGGTCATGGAAGGGGTGACTATGGCAGCTTCAGAAAACGGCGTTTTAAGCAGGGAGTCAGGCTCTGCACCCAGAGTTCCCTCCCTCCATTCTCCCCCTCCTTCGTCCCTCCCTCCCTCCCTTCTTTCCCTCCTCCTGCCCTCCCTCCCTCCTTCCCTCCCTCCTTTCCTCTTCCTCTCCTCCCTCCTGTCCCTCTCCATCTTTCCAGGTTTGGCACAGTTCCTTGTCCTTCCTGCATTGGGAAGGGGGTGGGCCATCAGGGGACTCCCCGAGGTGCCCGGGATGTGTCTGGACACAGCCTTCTGCTCCTGGGATGGCTGTGGGGAGGGTGGGACCCAGGCGGGCCACAGGGAGGAAGGCACCGAGCCGCCTGCCTCCTCCTCTCCCGTTCAAGCGGGGCCGGTTCCCGCAGCCGCCCCAGTTTCCAGCGGCTCCGGCATCTGGAGGTTTGAATGAATTGACCATCTCCCGGGACTGTGGGCACTTTGTAATAAGGCCCAGGAGGGGCTGCCCCGGGACAGAGGGAGACAGAACAGTGTGGCCGCTGGTGAGATGCTGGCCAGCGCTCGCCTTCCCCCCGTCCCCAGCGAGGAGCCCCCCCCCTTACATCCTCTTAAAGTCCCTGGTGCGGCGTCTCTGGCCCCCTGTCCCGCCAGGGCAGTGGGGACCCAAAGCAGCAGGCCCACGCTCAGCTCACGGGATCCCCAGCGCTGCCCACACTGACAAGTGTCCAAGGGGATCCCAGTCTCGCCCGCCATGGTCCCTCAGACCCAACCGGCTAAGAGAGGAAGTCACCCATCCCTCCATGGACGGGCCAGTGGCATCCTGATGCCCACAGCCCCCCCCCCCCCCACTGATGTCTCCAAGAAGCACCTTTCCCCCAAAGTAAACTCTACAAACTCAGCCTCTCCCGGCCCCAATCTCTCCTGGGTGTGGGGGCGGGGGCGGCCCCAGCCCAGGTAACTGGGGAGTCCCCGCGGGGAGGGAGGGAGGGGGCGACCTGCTTAGAACCCGGGGGTGAAGGGCCAGGGGGTGGACAGGCCAGGCATCGCTCTGCAGCCTCTACTTCTTTGGGGTCTGGAAGCGGTGAGTGAGCGGAGGACCAGCAGGTCCCCGGGAGGAAATGCAAAGTTTGGAGGGAGCCGGACTCCCGTTGGCCTTGAAGAGCCCAGGTCTGGTGCCAACTTGGACCCAACAGGCCGGCTCTCTGGCTCCTGAGCCCGGGCGGGGACCATAAGGGCTCCTTTTAAAACGTGGTTGCCGGGAAGTCTAGGGGTGTGTGTGTGTGTGTGTGTGTGTGTGTGTGTGTGA
>NW_005371636.1:308254-308536 GCF_000412655.1 Myotis brandtii
GAACCGTTTTCTGGCGGCACCAGAACTCGGGCTCCTCCCGCGCGGCGGGCGCTGCTCAGCAGTAACTCCGTCTCCCGGAGCCGCGAGCTTCCCTCCGCCCCTCCCGCCCGCGTTGGTTTGTTTTGTGCGCAGCAGCGGGAGCCGCCGGGTTTGGGTTCTCTTTGGTGTTTTTCTTCTTCCCTCTCTGTTTCTTTCCCTCTCATTCCTTTTCTCCCCTAAGCAGATCCCTTTCCTCTTTTCCTGCCCCTTCCCTCCGCGCTCTCTCCCTCCCGCCCTGGGTCC
>NW_005371636.1:309379-310415 GCF_000412655.1 Myotis brandtii
GGAAAGGAGCCGGCGGAGCGGGGCGCGCAGCCCGGGGGCGAGAAGGAGCTGAAAAGCGACCTGATCCCTGGCTCCTGTTAATGATACTCCCAGGCCCGTCCGCCCCGTAAAGAAAACCCTTTAATAATCTCTGAGCCGCCGCTTCCCGCCACGAACCGCACCCCGAACCGGAGGGGAAACTGCGGGCTTGAGGACCCGCCTGAGGGCCCCCGAGCGGCCGCTCAGCCGCTGTTTGGGGTCCCCTTCCCCCCCCCACCCCCGCCACGAGCCCAGCGGGTGGATGTTTTCGCATTTAAAACCCCAATTCCGCGCGGGGCCCGGGTCGGAGTCGAGGGCGAAACCTGACTTTTCAGGCCCGCCCAAGTGTCCTGGAAAGTCCGACCGGTTTCCGCAGGCCTTGAAGGACATGGCCAGAGCTTAGCTTTTCCAACCCCCTTTTAGGGGTCTCCCCGTTTCAAAACAAACAGCCAGCACCCCACATTTCCCAAGCGGGGGGCGCAACCCGGCGCGGGCTCCCCATCCTCAGCGGGGACGCAGGCGGGGATTGAATTTGAGCACCAAACCAAGGCCCAGGACGAAGGTCTGTGTGCGCCCGGGGGCTGGGCAGAGGGGACCGGCCCAGAGGGGCCCCCCGCTGGGAACTGGCACTCCCCACCCGGACCTGAAAGAGGACCAGGTCCCCGGGAATCAGGGAGAACGACTTCTGCCCAGTTCATCCCCCTCAGAACTCTGACCAAACCGCCAGCTCAGGCGCAGAAACCTGGCCCCTCTCCCTGCTCCCGGGGATTCACGGGGACGCAATTGTGATCTCGTTCGTTCACAATCAATCCCCTTCCCGCTCCCCAACCGCGAGGCCCTCGGATTTCCCTCCGCGCGCTTCGAAAGCCACACTTTCCATCTTTTTTTAATTTTGTTCGGGTTTGGAAACAGGCACCAAACTAGCATCCTTGCGCGCCCAGGCCTTTTTCAAAGAGGCTCGGGGTGGCCGGCGCGTCCTCAGGTGGCCAGCGGGCCCGGGGGACAGGCGGAAAGGGAG
>NW_005371636.1:314556-315838 GCF_000412655.1 Myotis brandtii
CCGGCTGCGGGGGCAAGATCGCGGACAGGTACTACCTGCTGGCGGTGGACAAGCAGTGGCACCTGCGCTGCCTCAAGTGCTGCGAGTGCAAGCTGGCCCTGGAGTCCGAGCTCACCTGCTTCGCCAAGGACGGCAGCATTTACTGCAAGGAGGACTACTACAGGTGCGCGCCCCCCTGCGCCCGGCCCGGAGCCCCCATTTCCTCGGCTCCCCCCACCTTTCGCCCCGTCGGGGAACGGTTAGGGGACCAGACCAGGAAAGTCCACTGCTGACACCTTCAATCCGCAGCCTTAAGACGGACCGTGAGAATGGGTGTGGCGTGGGTGGGGGGGACCCCCCCTGGGATGTCCAGCGTCCCCGTGACCCCCGCGCTCCCCGGGCCCTCGCAGCGCGTGGAGGGAACCCCGCCGCGAAGTCCGGGTGGAGTAAATGAACGCGTCGCAGTCCTCCCAGACGAAAGCGGGTTTTTTCCGTTTACTACGAACCGGGCAAGGTCCGCGCGCTTTAGTCCCGGGCGCTGCGCTTGGGCGAGGGCGGCGGGGACCTTGTAAACGACCTGGGAAGGCAGGACTTCCCAGCCCGAAGCCAGGCGCCCCGGTTCTCAGTTGCGCCCCTGCTTGGGAGGGGGGGACTCCAAGCTTCCCCGGGGCGCGTGCAGTTATTCCTCCCACCGACGCGCCGGGGACCGGGAAGGGGAGGGTGTGTGCGCGCAGGGATCCCGGAGAGATGCGGTTAGAACAGAATCCGCTGTGGAGCCCGGGAACCGTTTTCACTTGCGTTGCGATTGCATAGCTTTCCCGTTCGTGGCGAGTCAGCGAGTGCAGAGCCTGCTGTTTTATTTTCTTTAAAAAAAAAAACAACACACAAAATCTTGGCCCAACTGGCTCAGGGGTTGAGCATCAACCCAAGGAGGTCACGGTTAATCCCCAGGTCAGGGCGCAGGCCGGGGTTGCAGGCTCCATCCCCAGTGCAGAGCGCGCAGGAGGCAGCCGGTCCGTGATTCTCCCTCATGGATGTTTCTATCTCTTTCTCCCTCTCCCTTTCCCCTCTGAAATGAATAAAAATATTTTTAAAAATCTCCATGTTACAGAGTAGGGAGCTGAGGGTCGGTGGCTCTCTCCCATCATGGATGTTCCTCTCTCTCTCTCTCTCTTCCTCTCTCTCCCCCTCTCCCTCTCTCTCCCCTCTCCCTTCCTGTCTGAAGTCAATAAAAATATATTTTAAAAATCTCCATGTTACAGAGAAAAAAGCTGAGGGTCGGTGGCTCTCTCCCATCATGGAT
>NW_005371636.1:316189-317255 GCF_000412655.1 Myotis brandtii
CCTGACGTGCGCGCCACTGCTCTCCTTCCAGGAGGTTCTCCGTGCAGAGATGTGCCCGCTGCCACCTGGGCATCTCCGCCTCCGAGATGGTCATGCGCGCGCGCGACGCCGTCTACCACCTGAGCTGCTTCACCTGCTCCACCTGCGGCAAGACGCTGGCCACGGGCGACCACTTCGGCATGAAGGACGGCCTGGTCTACTGCCGCGCGCACTTCGAGAGCCTCCTGCACGGGGAGTTCCCGGCGCCGCTGAGCTACACCGAGCTGGCGGCCAAGGGCGGCGGCCTGGCGCTGCCTTACTTCAATGGCACGGGCACCGTGCAGAAGGGACGGCCCCGCAAGCGGAAGAGCCCGGCCCTGGGAGTGGACATCGTCAATTACAGCTCAGGTGGGTGCCCTCCGCCGCCCTCCATCCCTAGACCCCACAGGGCTCCTGCCCTTCCTGGATCTGGTTCCCAGAAGCCCCTCTCCCAGCTCATCCCTGTCCCTGGGATGGAAGGAGGATGAGGGAGAGGGGTGATGGGGATGGAGAAGGAGAGGGAGGAGGGGGAGAGCGACAGGGAGGGAGAGAGAGAGGGGACCCTTTATTTAAGTTGTGGCCAGAAAAACACACTCGTCGCCAAGGGTCCCAATGGCTTCCCCCAACAGGCGAAGTCAAGTTCTGGTTGCCCATTAGTTAACGAGCCCATTAGCGTCTGGCTCCCACTCCCAGCCAAACAGCCCCCCGGGCTATTCCTGGTGGAAGCCACTTTATAGATCCTGGAGAAGCTTTCCCTAAATACAGAAGAAAAAAAAAAACCTTCAGAGCCCAACCCCCGTCAGCCCTGGGGGGGTGGGGGCTGGGTGGGGGCAGAGGCTGTGGTCGCCAGCCCGAGTTGGTTAGGAAAGCAGTTGGCAAGAGAGTGGAAAAAGCCATCCCTGAGGTTGGTGAGAAGTGCCCATGGAGGGTGAGCTGGTGGCTCCCTCCTTAGGTAGGTCAGCCTCCAGGCCGGCCAGCTGTTCGCCATGCGATAAGCCAGCCAGACGAGCAGGCCCGGAAGGTGGAGGGAGCCTGCGGGTGAGGCCGG
>NW_005371636.1:317396-326273 GCF_000412655.1 Myotis brandtii
GTGTCTCTGTGTCCCTGATGCTCTTGGCCCTCCACCCACCTCCTCTTTTAATGGAAAACAAAAGGCAGGCCAGGCCACCGTGCGCCTCTCCTCCTTGCCAGTTGGGGACACACAGATCAGTCTCCATCTCTCTCACTCGCCCATTTCCTATTGTTGGTAGCCTGCACCCCCTGCCACCCCCTGGTGAGGATGGGGACAGGCCTGGGGACCCCAGTCTCAGTCTGCATAGGAGAGAGGCCCCAGCCACTGGGAAAGGGGGTTCCAGTGGCCCTGGGCCAACTTTGGGGAGTCTAAGGACCCGCCCTGTGGATGTGACTTCCCAGGCCCTGGTCCGGCTCAGGCTGGGAACCTCACGGGGGGAGGGGGACTCGGCCTAGGGGAGTCTCTCTGTTGGAAGGGACCTTGGGGACCACGTTGTGGCAACCCCACTCTGTTGCCTTGAGCAGGAATATCAGCCGGGGTTTGGGCACCCCAGAGCACACATACATTTCTAGTTTTCCCTTCCCCCAGCGACTGGTAGGGCACCTGGTCTTTCTTCTGGCTCCACAGTGTCCCACCCACCAGGGACGTGGTTTGTCAAGGTCAGGCAGCAGGAGGGAGCGGGTGGGAACCCCGAGTCCTGCTCCGAGGAGCCCGGAGTTTCCAGGGTTGGACCCGGTGGGTGCGCGGGCTCCCCAGGAGAGAGCGGGGATCGGGGCCCAGCGAGGCTGCAGCTATCCCCATGGTTTCACGCGAGGGTCACTGGGCGAAGGAAGAAGGCGCCCACCAGGCAGGTTAGTGTCGGGTGGCGGGTGACCCTGGTTTTGCCAAACCGGGTAGGTAGAGGGTCTCAGCTTCCGGCTCTTCCCGCCGCGCTCCGGGGAGGACTCTGGTTCCCGACCACTTTGCCCAGCAAACGACTTGGTGTCATTGGGTGCGTGGCTCCCGGGCAAGACAGCTGGGCAGGAATTGTTCTTTATTAATAGACGGCGACATTGGAATCCGGGGCCACTCACCAAGGCTCTAATTAGAGAGAGAGAGAGAGAGAGAGAGAGAGAGATCAGCGGGAATCCCTGTAGGGTGAAGGACAATTCTCGCTAAACGGAGGCCAGCCTGGTTTTCGCTCGTTTATTGAGTGGAATTGGCTGAGTGCGATTTTGCTTAGCATCTTCCTTCAGTCAGGAAGACGTGAGGAGCTCTAAGGGCGGTAGAACGTTGCTTCTCCTACTGCGCTGAGGGGACCCGGCGAAGACAAACCTACTCCTTTAAAAGAATGAAAGGTTCCTTCCATTGGGGTCCTCCGTTTGCAAACTGGTGCCGCCACCAGGCTGTGGAGGAGGGTGATGCGTTCTCGCTGGAGGAGGAGGAGGAGGAGGAAGAGGAGGAGATGGAGGAGGAGGAGGGGGAGGAAGGAGACGCTAAGGCCTCTCTCACCCCCAGGAGTTTGCCCATAACTGGACCAGATGCCTCTTCGTTCACCCCCCATACAAAAATGCTGTGAGTTTAAGACCAGTTTGTCACAAAACTAGTGAAAGGAAGGCTTCGGCGAATCCAAAGCGCTCCGAGGTATTAAGTCAGATGGAGCCGCCGCCGGCGCTCACTCTCCTTGGCCTTGGCCTCGCTCGGGCCTGTGTTGCCATCTCCGCTTCCGTGTGACTAGCGCGTCTCGGGGAGAGTCACACCGATACCAAACAAATAGCGTGTGGACGTTGGCATCCTTTCCCAAACGCGCAGTTGGAATCTGCTAATGGGGCGAAGACTCCCAGCGAAGATGCGAGACTTGGCAGGGATGGGTTCGTGCCAATGCCTTGCGCCCCGAGAATATTCCTGTTGCGGTTCTCCTTGTGCAAAGAGGCAGCTATTTTAGGAAGCGACTTGGGGAATGTATTTGGAATGCTGGGTTGAAATGACCCCCCCGCTTCCCCCCGGGGTGTGTGTGAAAAGATATATAGTCCAGGACAGGCCACTCTTATTTGGATACTTGAGCATTCATGGAAAGACGGAGCCTCCGTTCGCGGCTCCTCAGAATCTCCCTTCCCAATTTCCGAAGCTCCTGGGAGCTGCTCCGTCAGGTTGGCACTGACCCCTAGTGGTCTCCCAGGGATCGGTTCCGAGGAGAAGGTTCCTTCAGAACAGGAGAGCCCGTTCCGTAAGCGGCTGCACCGTGAAAGAATCAGATCTTCTCATTAACAAGGCGCCAGATGTGCGCCCAGAGGTGTGTGTGTGTTTAAGACAGTTTTAAAAGAGAGATCATCTCATCTCATAAATCGGGGGGCGGGGCGGGAAACCCCACGGCTTCCGAAGGGGACCCCAGGGACACACACGCCATCGCGGGCGAGTTTACGGAATGCATTTGCAGTTACAGGCAGGTGATGCGGGAGGAGGCACCGAGCCACGCTGCGGGCGGGCGGGCGAACTAGATCGCTCTATTAGGCTGAAATACGCAAGTGAGAACGCAGTTGCTGAGCATCCCAGGGAGCCGCATCCATGCAGGAAAGTGCTAACCATCTCCTTGCACCCGGAACTGGGTTCTGTGAAAACAAGGGCCATCCTGGCGTTCGGCGCCCTGAATTTTTCCGCCGGTTAAAACCTCACCCGTCAGGGAAGTGGAAGCGATTTTATCAAACCTCCCCATCATTTTTGTTCACAAGCTTCCTTTGAAAGGCGAATGAGCATGGAGATAGGTTAGGAATCGAACTCATTTCTAAGAAATAGGATTTTGGGGGAGAGGGAGAGAGCAAAGGGCCTTGTTAAACACCAGTTAAGTCTCCCATCTCAAGTGTAATGTTCCGTTCGACGTGTTGCTCAGGAGACGTGACGTGTTACGTGTGACAGGAACGCAGCCCCTCTATAATCCGGGGGTGACATACAGCCCAGTGAGCTGGAGATAAGTAGGGTTTTATGGTGGGCCATAAGATGCTGTTTCACCCATTTTGAACTCATTTCTAAGAAATAGGGCTTTGGGGGAGAGGGAGAGAGCAAAGGGCCTTATTAAACACCAGTGAAGTCTCCCATCTCAAGTGTAATGTTCCGTTCAACGTGTTCAGGAGACGTGATGTGTTACGTGTGACAGGAACGCAGTCTCGTTGGCAGAAGCCGGGGTGACTAAGGCGGGCCCCTCTATAATCCGGGGGTGAAATACAGCCCAGTGAACTGGAGATAAGTAGAGTTTTATGGTGGGCCATAAGATGCTGTTTCACCCATTTTTGAGGATATAAAAGTGCCGTTCTGCCGGGCATTTGAACTTGACATCGCCCCACTGGGCTGACATCGGACACAATTCCAAGTATCTTCTCGTTTGTCGTGTATCTCCCGGCATGTGCCACCCTTGCTCTCGGAGCTTAAAAAGTCCACGCTCAGCATTTGGGGTGAACGTGTCTGAGTTAGATTCCATTTCCAGTTGACTTGATTTGGCATGAATCGTCCCGGACAGTGGTGTCGATGGCGAAGATGCAAAGTCTGCATTGCACGCTATTGAGCCCCCAGCCGGCCGTGTGCTTGACGTAGGAGCCTCAGAGGTGAACTGGTCTTTCCGGCGTCGATGAACTCACCTGCCCCGTTACACCTGGGCTGGGTGCCCCTCCTCCTCTGTATCTGATGGAGGGATAAACAAAGGAGACGTGAGTCCATGCCTGGTCCGGTGACACGAGGGAGAATTTCTTGTTTAAATGCGTTTCGTGCTGTGGCTGATCTCTCGATGGGATACTGCTTATCTCCTGTGTTTCTGTACATAAGAGGATTTATTGAAAATGTCTTTTAGGAAGTAATTCTAACCAGAGCATCGCAGGCAGGTAATATTTTACCAAGCAGAATGGAAGCGCTAGGTGCCCCTCCTCCTTTTGTATCTGATGGAAATAGAAACAAAGGAGACGTGAGTTCATGCCTGGTCCCATGACACGAGGGAGAATTTCTTGCGTTTCGTGATGTGGCTGATCTCTTGATGGGATACTGCTTATCTCCTGTGTTTCCGTACATAAGAGGATTTATTGAAAATGTCTTTTAGGAAGTAATTCTAACCAGAGCATCGCAGGCAGGTAATATTTTACCAAGCAGAATGGAAGCGCTACTATTAAGAGATGCCTCTCTTTCTTCAACATTCAAGTTTCTCCACACACACATGCCCACCAGTGACATGATCAGGTTGATTTTATTTTATTTTTTTAATTTATTATTATGATTTTTAAAATCTTTATTGTGGAGAATCTTACAGATGTTCCCCTCCCTTTTCACTCCATGGGCCCCCTCCACTGGGTTCCCAACCCGACCCAGGCCTTCACCCCCCCCACTCTCTGTGTCCATAGGCAAGATCCTTGGTTCATCTCTGCCCGCCCCCTCCCCCCCTTCCCTCTGAGATTCCTTGCTCTGTTCCCTGCTTCCATGCCTCTGACTCCATTTTATTCACCAGCTTATTTTGTTCATTCGATTTCTTGGTTTATTTTGATTTTTTTTAGATTCAATGGTATTGCTTGTCATTTTATTGATTTCAGGTATTCTGTCATAATTCACTAAAGTTCAGGCTGATCAGATGGGAATATTCATCGGATAAGTATCTGAAATAAGCTTTACAGGGGGAAAAAAATTGCCACGGCCCTTTAAGCCGGGAAGTTGGCCGAATCCGTGAATATCTAGCAAGATGTTTTCATTTTGTGATCATGTTAGCCGTGTAGAGCCGGTGAGTTCTTGGAAATGACCTTTTCAATGCACAGCTTTCTACCCCGGGGACAGTGACCTGCAGGCTGGGCTGGTTCGCCCTCAGGAGGGCTTTGCGAGCAGCGAGGAGAGGCCGCCGCTCTGTGCCAGGCCTGCCAGGGCACAGCTCACGCCCTCTCACACCCGCCAGCGCCACGGGGCGAGAACTGGGTCTGGAGATGAGGACTCTCTATGCTGTGAGCTGTGAGCTGTGAGCTGTGGGGAGCTCAGGCCTGTGCCCAGTGCAGACAAGCCTGGGCTCATGCCTCCCGGGAATATGCATTAAAGCAATTCCAAGGGAAAACTGTGCTCTGCTAGGCACAGCCTCCACGTTAGCCAGCTACAGCCAAAAAGCCCTCAGAAGCCATATTCCTATGATCGCATAAGCCATCTACGCATTTCTATTGTGTAACTTTCCCCTTTCTCCGGGCACTTGCTTCTTCCTGATGGACAAGGTTGTAGGAAGTTCAGAAAAGGCTAAACATTGGGCCCCGGCCGGTTTAGTTCAGTGGTTAGAGCACCGGCCTGTGGACCGAAGGGTTCCGGGTTTGATCCCGGTCAAGGGCACGTACCTCCACTGCAGGCCCTGGTCAGGGCGCGTGCAGGAGGCAACCCATCGATGTGTTTCTCTCACATCGCTGTTTCTCTCTCTCTCTCCCTCTCTCTCTAAAAATCAATGGAAAAAAATATCCTCGGGGGAGGATTTAAAAAAAGAAAGAAAAAGAAAAGGATGAACATTGGAACTGACTTAGCCGGTGGCTCCCGAAACCCTCAGATTCGAGAGCGTTGAAATGAGCGGCCGGCATGGACCTCGTGACAAAGGCACTGGCTTTGGGGAGTGCGTCTCGGTTCACAAATACAGACGGAATGGAGACGCGGGGGCTCTATAGACTGGGTGCGGAGGGTCGTACATACATTAGGACGGGGTGGTTTTCTCTTCTCTCTCTCTTTTGGAGATTTCTCTCACTTCCACACTTGCAGCTCTTCCTGTTACGTTGTCCTGGCAACCGTGAAGCACAGAGGAGCCGCACGGAGTGTTTCTCTATGACATAAGCTGTGGTTGTGGCCACCTCGGCAGGCCGGTTGGGCTGACTTTGGCACCTGACCTGCTCTGGTTGCCTGGAGACCCGCCTGATGGACAGACCGCCTTTCCCGCGGCTGTGTATTTTTTCATTTTATTCTATTTTTATTTTTTAAAAATATATTTTATTGATTTTTTACAGAGAGGAAGGGAGAGGAATAGAGAGTCAGCCCTTGAGTCCGCAGGCTGACGCTCTATCCGCTGAGCCACACCAGGTAGGGCTCATTTTATTTTTAAAATATATATATTTTTTTTATTGATTTCAGAGAAGAAGAGAGAGGGATAGAAACACCCATGATGAGAGAGAACCATGGATGGGCTGCCTCCTGCACCCCCCCTCCCCCCACCTAGTGGGGCCTGAGCCCCAAACCTGGGCATGTGCCCTGATGGAGGGGGAGGGGGGAATCGAACCCGTGACCTCCTGCTGCATAGATTCTGTGCTCAGCCCCTGCGCCCCGCCTGTGGCGCACCCACCGCCCGTGGCCGAGCCCAGCCCCCTCCACCTCCTCCCCACGCGGGGGCCGTCCACTGAGCGCTGGTGGGTTCCCTGTGCCCCCGACAGGTTGCAACGAGAACGAGGCCGACCCCCTGGACCGCGACCAGCAGCCATACCCGCCCTCGCAGAAGACCAAGCGCATGCGCACCTCCTTCAAGCACCACCAGCTCCGGACCATGAAGTCCTACTTCGCCATCAACCACAACCCGGACGCCAAGGACCTCAAACAGCTCGCCCAGAAGACGGGCCTCACCAAGCGAGTGCTGCAGGTAAGACAGAAGGCGCCCCCCTCCGCCGTGCACACCCCCCCAAAACCCACCCCTCTGTGTCCCGGCCAGGGCGCCAGGTCTGCCCCCTGCTGGCTGGTGCAGGGATTGCCTCCACCGCGTCTCCTGAGCTGACCTCAGTGATGCTCCTAGAGGGGGCGCTGAGCTTTCTCGGGGGGGCTCCCCCGAAGGTGCCCCAAGAGAGAGCAGCATCTTTAAAAATGCAGCCAGGCCCCCCCTGCGCCCCCAGAGATGGAGAGCGGGGTCCTCCAAGCCAGCACAGCTGCCTCCCTGGTCTGCAGGCCGCAGGGATATTAATTGCACAAGCCGTGGCCTTATTTTTTATTTTTGTTATTTTATTTTTATCTAAGCTGTGGCTGTCGAGGGGGGCTTTTTCACGCTGGGCTCCCTCACAGATTTGTGGGGGACCCTGCCTGGCTGGCTTCTCAGCAAACTCTGGGCAGCCCGCTCACGGGCTGTGTTACGACCTCCCAAGTTCAGGTCCACCCCCCACCCCTTTTTTTTTTCAACTCCCCCAAAGCCACCGTAGGGCGCGCGTCTCAGCAGCCCATTGGAGCGGGTGTTTTCTCGTGGGAAGGAACCACGTTTCTAGAAAACCAAGTATCGGGGTTTGGATCCTGACCTCAGCTGAGTCAGGCTCCCCGCCTGATGAAAGAAATGGCAGGAGGTTGAGATGGCTCCCTAGGCCCCCCCCCCCTTCCATGTCTCAGGGGTAAAGGGCAGGCATTTAAAATGGGAAGGAACCACGTTTCTAGAAAACCAAGTATTGGGGTTTGGATCCTGACCTCAGCCGGGTCAGGCTCCCCGCCTGATGAAAGAAATGGCAGGGGGTTGAGATGGCTCCCTAGGCCCCCCCCCTCCCTTCCATGTCTCAGGGGTAAAGGGCAGGCATTTAAAATCCCCCCCCCCACACCCGTGTGGGGCTGTTTGGGGCCTGGTGGCCCGGGAGGGTTTCCTTCCTGTGCTGAGAATACCTCCCGTGCGTCCATCTCAGGAGCAGCCGGGCTCTGGGGGAATGATGCTCACTTCCTAGGAGTGAGTCAGACTCTCCTCCTGCTCAAAAGACAACGGCTGAGGAGGCTGGTGCGCTTTCGGCCCTTTGTCTCCGGGCCTCCGTTACCAGGGTGTCTCCACCTAAGCTCCTAGGTCCCAGGTGGCCCTTGTTAAGCCTGGGGGCGGGGATACAGGCAGTTGATAGAATATCTATAGTACTCATGGAAGGAATCTATTATTTTCAAAAAAAAGCACCAAATTTTTTTAAAAAGCAAATAAAAAGGACCACCTCTCCCAAGAAAAAGAAACCATTATTTTATTTTTTATATTTAAAAAAAATATGTTCGTTAAAAAATATTTTTATTGATTTCAGAGAGAGGAAGGGGGAGGAAGAGACAGAGAGAGAAACATCCATGATGAGAGGGAATCATGGATCGACTGCCTCCTGCATGCCCCGCACTGGGGATCGAGCCCGCAACCCGGGCAGGTGCCCTGAGCGGGAATCGAACTGTGACCTCCTGGTTCATGGGTCGACGCTCAACCACTGAGCCAGGCCGGCCGGGCTAAAATATGTTTTTATTTATTTATTAGAGAGAGAGGAAGGGAGAAGGATAGAGAAATAGAAACATTGATGAGAGAGAAATATCATCAATTGGCTGCCTCCTGCTCGGCCCCTACTGGGCGATTGAGCCTGCAACTGGGGTACATGCCCTTGATCAGAATCAAACCTGGGACCCCTTCAGTCCGCAGGCTGACGCTCTACCCACTGAGCCAGACCGGCTAGGGCAGAAACAATTATTTTAAAAAAGAGAAACATAAATATTTTAAAAAAAAGGAGCCCGGCCGGTGTGGCTCAGGGGTTGAGCACTGACCCATGAACCAGGAGGTCAGGGTTCGATTCCCGGTCAGGGCACATGCCCGGGTTGAGGGCTTGATCCCTAGTGTGGGGCGTGCAGGAGGCAGCCGATCCATGATTCTCTCTCATCATGGATGTTTCTGTCTCTCTCTCCCTTCCTCTCTGAAATCAATAAAAACACATTAAAATAAAAAATGTTTAAAAAGGGACAACACCATTTACTTTACAGAATTGTAAGGATAAAAAAAAAGAATGAATGAAAGGAAGGAAGGAAGGGAGGAAGGAAGGGAGGAAGAAAGAAAGAAAGAGAAAGAAAAGGGGGGAAAAAGGAAAGAGAAAGAGACAGGAAAAAAAGAGTCTAAAATTAAACCGCAGTAAAGACATCCCTTGGGATTGGTTTGCAGGTTTGGTTCCAAAACGCACGAGCCAAATTCCGAAGGAACCTCTTGCGGCAGGAGAATGGGGGTGTGGATAAAGCCGAGGGCCCGTCGCTCCC
>NW_005371636.1:326487-348955 GCF_000412655.1 Myotis brandtii
CCAGACCTGGCCGACGCCCCCCTCACTGTAGTGACAGCCGTGCCCTCGAGCATGGACAGCCGCGAGCCCTCCAGCCCCTCCCAGACCACCTTAACGAGCCTTTTCTAACAGTGGTTTTCTTTTTTTGTTTTCTTTTTTAAATGCCCCCTCTTCTTTCGATTCTGATCCTAATTATTATTATTTTATTATTTACAAGACCTCCCCCCCCTCCTAACCCGCAAGATGTTTGGGAAATTAAAACAGCTTGGTGTGTAGCATCGCATCAGCAGCCACGTGACGAATGGGTTTACAGCCCCTTCTCCTTGACAAAGTGTATTTTATTATTATTATTATTATTATATTTTTTGTCCACAAAGTGTAGTTGGATTTTTGGTGGTTTTTTTTAAAAATTAATCAGATCATTCAGTCGGCAAGGGGAGTTTTTGAATCCTCCAAGTGCCTCTTAAAATTGTATGTTACTTATTTCCAGAAATCTCGGAGGGGAAAAAAAAAGAGAGAGTGGTATTTTGATGGGCAAATATTCATATTCCCGCTTAAGTGATTAGGTTAATAAAGTATCAGTCGATGAAAACGCTTTAGGAAATCTTGCAATTGTATGTGTACTTAGGGAATTTTGAAAACGTCCTATTTAAAAAAATTTTTTAACTGGAAAAAAAAAGATGTTTTGGTCACTCCTTTTTCTTACGAAAGAGGAATATGATTACACAAAAGCACTAACGGTAGCAGCTCAAATACGAGAGATTCATTAGATTTATGAGGCTGAACAACTCGGAAATGTGACTCTTAGGGTTGTACAGCTTCACAAAACTCCCCCTAGCTCCTTGCTTTTCAACATTTGGACAATACTTAAACTCCCTTCGTACCCACAAAACTCCACATAGGACTTGAAATCCTACATTTTTTAACCTTCAAAAGCTGCAAATGGTAGTTGTAAAACCATTCTGTCCAAATTAATCCCCCTTTCCAACCCTGCAGGGAACGTGGAAATAAGCAAAATATAACTTTTTAAGGAGTCGAAAGAAATCAGCATAAACTTAATTCATAGCTTTATGAATTGGCTTGAGCTGTACCATGGTATTGTGTCTGGCATTCTACGTGAATAATGTTTAAAAAAAAAACCAACCAACTTAATAGACGAATACCAACCATGAGAATTCTTTGATGTTCTGTTTTATTTTACTTTGGCACAGCTCGATATTATTTGTCAGAAGCAAACTTTTCTGACATTAGAGATTCAAAGTCATTAACGCAGATAAACTCAGAGGCCTCCTGGATGCTGATCTGAATATATTTCCTAGTTTACGGTAGCATTTTTTTTTGTTCTCCTTTTAATTTAAGCTAAAATCGTAATGGTCTGGGCAGTGGTGAATGTCCATGTGTAGGCTTCCGTTGTAGTTAAATACCAATTAGAATGTGGATTTCCTAAAAAATAAATAAAATAAAAAAAGGAGTCAAGATATATGTCTTGCTTTAGTGGATTGTTAAGAATAACTTTGCACATGTTCCCCACTTCTTGGCCCCCTAAAATCTCCTCTGGTGGTCGAAGTGGCAATTTCATAGATTTTTTTTTTTCAAGGTGTCCTGGCTGTTGTATAGACGTGTGGTTACATATTGACAGTTCACTGCCCACATTAAAGTGCATTATCGTAACTTTTGCTCAGGGTCTTTAGAAAATTAGCACAGAAAGTAGCTTATTTTTTAAAAAAAGAAATAAAGATGATGGGAGATAAGTTAACACTGTAACAGAAGGAAGGCGTGATCGCCATTATATACCTAGCACGCGTGGTATCATCTTCAATGGGGCGGAAATCTTGACTTTCCCTAGTTCTATTCGATTTTGGGCATTTACCACTAACCAGACCAAACAACCTTGATAAGGCTGAGATGTTCTTCATACACTTTTTACAGGTAAACTAGCGATACTTACACATGTTGTTCTCTGACGGAACAATCTATGGTACTATAGATCTACTTTATGAAGTAGACGGATTTATAACTCAGTTCTCCTATGTGCCTTAATGATCTCACTTAGAAGTAAGTTTGTGGAAAAAAAAAATCAGGATGATATGTGTTGTTTGTTAACTTGTTTGAAGCCCTATGACGCCTCACTAGTTTTGTACTGTTTTACCTCTTATTTCCTGAAACTCTTTTTATGGTGTAATCCGGTTAGAGGGACGAACATGTCATAGAAAGCGGTGTGCACTCTTTCAAATATAGTTGATAAATTCAATAATCTTATATATTGAGCTTCGTGTTTATAGTACAGTAAGTGGTCTAGCAGAACTGTCCCTGTTTTCTTTGTTTATTGATAAATGCATTGTATAGAAACTATTTCCCCTAAATATTTATTGGACCAAACAGTTGTGATTTATCCTATTAAATTTGTGTGAATAAACCATTTTGAATCTAAGGAGTTTTATTTCCCACAAGTTTTATTTAAAGCTTAACCGGACCAATGTGTTTCCAATACTATACAGTATGTAAAAGCTACTAAAAGAGCAATACAAACGCTTTTTTTAAAAAATAGTCAAACATACAAAGAGTTTTAAGATCTCCAAACTTCTGATTCGCTTGAAATGTACACCCCATTGCAATGTCATTCTACGTGGAGTTGCCTTTGAATCTATTTTCTTAGGATACAAGTAATGCCCCATAGATTTGAGTCAGCCCAAGTTTTGGAATTAAAAAAAAAAAGAGAGATAACTAACAGATAAAGTGAATTGCATGAAAAGAAACCTGAAATATGATTAAGATTTAATAGTAGGTCTATTGAGCACCAATGGATGTTTGTAAATCTAAATAGAAATTGACCCCTAAAAGCCGAGTTGCTCTGTAGTTAATAAATTGTCACTATGATTTTTTTCAGGGAGAACAAATCTTGGGGTATTACAGCCAAACATCCCGACGATTGAAAATTCCCTAAAGTATTAAAAGAAGGGGAAAGTTTGATCGGAATTCCACAGCAGTGAAGACAAAGACAAATATTAGGTTATGCTAATCACACACTCTAAAAACCGATTGAGCCAAAAAAAAAAAAAAAAGAGCGAGAGAGAGAGACTTAAATGTCATTTCCTGATGGTGAACAATAAATAATTCTGTTCTTTATGATGCCGAACACACACACACACACACACACACACACACACACACTCGGGGGCTTCACGTGATGTGGTGGCTTAAAACGAAACGAGATAGACCGCGTATAAACAGAGCCACCGGCAGCCGTATGCCCGCCTCACCTCTGAAACCAGTTATTCTCGGAAAAGCAAACCCCACACACTTGTCAAGCACAGTGCAGTCCCCCCACTTCCTCTCGCCTGCTTGCTCACGTGTCCTAAAGACCCTGTGAATGGCATCTTCCAATTGTAAAGTCAGAGCCACCCCAGGCCTCACTGGAGAGAGTAGGGAATCACCCCCCACCCCCACCACCTCCCCCCTCCCCCCGTAATTCTAGTCTTCTTGTTTATTCCTTTCGAATCAGAAATCTCTGCATGTACCTCTCCACCCACCACTCCCGGTGTGCACCTCTGTATGAAGCCTTCTCTTTGCTGTTTCCTGTATGATACGTAGCTTTCACGAATAAACATTGCCTGCGATGCGAGCAGAGTTCACTGTATGTGAGAGACACACACAGGGTCGAGGTGAACGTTGCATGCCGTCTCCAGGAGGCGGCGCCCCGCATCTCCAACTTGTGAGACGTTAGGAGAAGAGTCGAGTTGGGTTTGACGGTGGAGGTTCCGTGCTGGTAGTCTAGGATGCCATTGCTTACCTGGTTTTGAACGTTTCGTGGATCAATGGACGTGTATTAAAAAGGAAAGAAAAAACACACACAAAGAAACCCAAAATGACAACACAATAAACGTAGAATCGAGTGGCACGTCAAATCTCAGCAGCTTTTTTAGACGGTTAGGGTGACATTTACAGACGCTCCGTACGTCTACATGTTCGCTATGCAATGGGCAGACTGATCGAAGTATCCAAATTCATTCTTGAACTCCGCAAAGACCCACCCTTTGCGGAGTTCAAACTACATGACACGAGATGCAGCGGGAGCACGTGGAGAGGGGAACACGTATGTAGGAATGAGGTTTGTGTTGTTTTTACATTGTTAACGGGGATGTTGGAAGAAAGGATTTTCTAACGATTGCTATTTAGCTGTATATCCAAAGCAGATGTGAAACACGTTAGCGTCTAACTTTCCAGGAAAATTTTTCATGCTGATGAAATTTTTATTATATACAAATGAACCCTATGTAAATGATGTAACTTTTACGAATGACAGACATTAAATATTTCACTGACATGTGTTCTCAGAATTTTGAATGTTTTCTTAAATGCTTTCACTTCCTGAATACCCCCCCCCCAAAAAAAGACAAAGAAAATGTAAAGAGAGAAAAACTCACTGGTTCAAAAAAAACAAAAAAAACAAAACAACAACACACCATGACACGTAGATAATGCTGAGCGATCGCCAAGCATGCTGGATATTTATGCCTCGTTGAACCCCCACTCCTGGTTTAGTAACTTAAATAGATTTTCGGATCCGTTTCCAGCCAGCGTGTGGGAGTCTCTGCCACCTGGCTTCCTCCTGTTGCCCATCTTCTCCGTCACCTGGGGCAGTTTTGGTCAGAAATACTGTGGCTCCTCACCGGTCCTACAAACCTTTGGGTACTTGTTTGGCCTGTGAGATGCAGGGAGAGGGCAAGTGCATCATTGAGAGTGGACATCGGGGGGACAACATAATACGTATTTGAAGCAGCACATTTTAAAATTATTTTTACTTTTTAAGTACATTTTTATTGATTTCAGAGAGGAAGAGGGAGGGAGAGAGAGACTGACAAATCATGGATGATGAGAGAGAATCACGGATCAGCTGCCTCCTGCACGCCCCACGCTGGGGATGAAGCCTGCAACCCGGGCCTGTGCCCTTGACCGGAAATCGGACCGTGACCTCCTGGCTCATAGGTGGATGCTCAACCCCTGAGCCACGCCGGCCGGGGGAAACAGGCCCATTTTTTTAAAAAAGCAAAAGGAAGCACGCTGACCATGTGAGTTTGAAGAGAACAGAGCAGGTGACAGAGTCGAAGGGCTGCCAGGCGCCCGCACACGGACTCTCCGGCACAAAAGCGAAGGAGGCGGGTGTTGGTAGAAATCAGGGCTCTGAGGTTTCGTAGCTTCTAACTCCCCGAGGCCTGGGTTAGTCTAATGTCTGGCAAATGGATCTTGTGCACAAAAAAGCGAAACAGAACCCATGAAAGCTTTGCTGCGAGTGTCCGTCTGCTTTGGTGGTGTGGCCCCGCCATGCTGCCCTGCGGGGCCTCCCCCAGGGATCAAACTCCCTCGCACCCAAAGCCGACACTTCTAGCATCACCTGGAAAATATCTTTATTTAACACCCCCCTGAGGAGCCCCTCCATGTGCTTTCACAGTGACCTCTCTTTGGACCCCAAGGGTCTGGAAGCCATAGAGAGAGACGGCCTGGCTTCCTGGGGCAGTGTCCTAGCAGGGAACGTTCCGGAATGGCAACGTGGAGGCCTGGCGGGCTGGGCTCTGCGGGCAACGCCTACGGGTGATGCCGTCGTTCTCCAAGGTCAAGAGCAACTCCTAATAGTGCGTGGAGTCTGGCTCTCGGGTTGTCAACTCTGTCAGGGACCAGGGCTCGTTGTCCTGCAGAGCCTGTGGCACGTGCATGGCCCCTGGGCACCGGGGTCGCAGAAGGACGCCGGGACTTTGTCCAAATCGCAGGACAGACGTTGTCTTTGCCGTGACACCGCAGGTTTGGGGACATTCCGGCTTGGCCTTCCGGGCCTGCTGCCTGTGTGGAGCGCTGGGGGGCCGAGGCGGGGCATTTAAACCCACAGAACCCCTCCCGTGTAAAGCCACCATTCTCTGCTCTACGGCTAAAGTCAGAATCAGAAGTCCTTTATGTCTTTCTGGGGCGCCGGGGACCCCAAAACATTTTTATCCTGCCTGCTCTGCCCTGAGAACCGTGTGTGTGTGTGTGTGGGTGTGGGTGTGTGTGTGTGTTTCAGAATAATATTACCATGGGCCTAATTTTCAAAACCGATTCGAAGTCTAAGTTGCTATATTATTCGGAATGCCCTCCGGGGACATCCCTGTCTCATTTGACCAAAAATAAAGCGTAGAGCCGTGCGTGGAACTCAGGGAAACGTGGGTGACACGGATGCAAGTAGCAACAGAACCACAACTGAGCTGCTCTGTAACGGTGTTTAAACACAGGTATTTTTAAAAATCTACCATCACTCCCACTATTAACACAGTAAGTCCCCCCTGATCATGCGAGCCCCCTGCGTGTTTTTCTCCCCTGGGAGGATTGATCTCGCTCCTTTGCACACAGACATTTATCTTGTGCTGACATAACCGGCCTCAGGGGTGGGGGTGGGGAGCGGAGGCCGGGGAGGGCCCGGGCACTAGCCATGGGTAGGAAATCCCGATGTGCGTTTCTGTGTATTTTCTCCTCGCCCATGAGGATCGTCAGGGACAATTTTTTGTTTGTTTGTTTGTTTCCTTTGCATCTTCCTCTTTACATCTGGCATGACCTTCTCCATGAATCTGAAGAGTGACTGGCCACCTTTCACGCTCATTTGAAAATAAAATGTGCTATGCCCTGACCGGTTTGGCTCAGTGGATAGAGCGTTGGCCTGCGGACTGAAGGGTCCCGGGTTCGATTCCAGTCAAGGGCATGTACCTTGGTTGCAGGCACATCCCCAGTGGGGGGTGTGCAGGAGGCAGCTGATGGATGTTTCTCTCTCATGGATGTTTCTAACTCTCTATCCCTCTCCCTTCCTCTCTGTAAAAAATCAATGAAATATATTTTTAAGAAAGAAAAGAAAATGTGCTACAAACCAGGCGCCCGGGCCTCCGTGGCCCCGGGTCACCTGTGCATCTTTTCATTCTTTCTCTGGGCTTTCCCGTCGGACCAGAACATGTCAGCCTCCGGGGGCATGGAAGTGGTTACTTGCGACAAAGATACGAAGACGGAACTCAAAGGTGAGGTTGGTTTCACTTAATCCAGCACTTGCTTTCGTTTTCTGAAGCAGCGAGAACCCGCCGGGCCGCCTGCTTTAACCTTGGCATTCAGGGGTTTTGACAGCTCGCCTCACGTGAAGGGGTATTTGCTATTCAGTAAACTTTAATTCTGTGGAATAAGTGCCCTTTCTGGAACGTGGGTATTTGAACAGCACGCAGGGATTTCACGGGTTCGAGCTGTTTGGATTCTACAGTCAGAGGGCTTTTTCAGAAGGAAAGAATAGTGGGTGGAGGAACGAGAAGAGAGAAACTAGAGGCCGCTGCACCGGTGGGGTCCCTCGGCCTGGCCTGTGGGGATCAGGCCAACACTGGCTCTCCGACAGCCCCCTAAGGCAGCGGTTCTCAACCTGTGGGTCGCGCCCCCTCTGGCGGTCAAACGCCCCTTTCACAGGGGTCGCCTAAGACCATCCTGCATATAGGATATTTCCATGACGATTCATCACAGTAGCAACATGACAGTGAGGAAGTAGCCACGAAAATAATTTTATGGTCGGGGGTCACCACATGAGGAACTGTATTGAAAGGGCCAGAAGGTTGAGAACCACTGCCCTAAGGGGTTCCGGATTGCGAGAGGGCACAGGTCAGGCCGAGGGACCCCATCGGTGCACGAATCCATGCACTGGGCCTCTGGTAGGCATATAAGATCTTTGGTTCATCTCTTCTCACCCTCCTCTCTCCACCTCTTCCCTCTGAGAATCATCAGTCTGTTCCATGTTTCCATGCCTGTGGTTTCCTCTCCTATGTTGAGCATCTGCCCCCTGGTGGTCAGTGCACTTCATAGCTACTGGCCATTCGGCCGGTTGGCCAGTCGCTTAGGCTTTTATATATATAGATTTTTATTCATTTCAGAGAGATAAACATCAACGATGAGAGAGAATCATCCATTGGCTGCCTCCGGCACAGCCCCCTACTGGGGATTGAGCCCGCAACCTGGGCATGTGCCCTTGACCGGAATCGAGCCTGGGACCCTTCAGTCCCCAGGCTGACGCTCTATCCACTGAGCCAAACCGGCCCGGGCTCATCCCGCCTTCTTTCCCACGACCGATGACAGCTGCCATCTCCTATTTACCGGTGAGATGACTTCATTCACCTCCGTGTCCCTCTCTCGCCTGCACACTCAGCCGGGCGGGGGCGGTTCTGTTCTTTCCCCCGTTCCCTGAGCCCGATGCCTGGCGTGGAGGAGGCGCGCCATAAATATTTATGGAATAAATAACAGGATGATGCGGGCATCGTCTTCAATGCTCCCAGGCGCCGGTTCTTCAAGCTGAGCCTCCAAATCACCCGCAGGCCTGTCCGAGCAGAGCTCCCAGGGCCTCAACTCCGGGATTTCTCACCCAGCAGGTCACGGGGGGTCACGTGAGAATGTCCATGGCTAACAAGTTCCAAGGTGACGCTCAGGTTGCAGGGCCAGGGCCAGGGCCGGGGGGCTGTGGCCATCGGAAATGAAATGCATGGCTCACCAGGGCCAAGACATGTGTAATTTCATTCCGGTGCCAATAGCAGGGAAGAGAAATATGAGTAAAAAAACATCAACAACGGGACTTAAAACTTCCGGAAGCCAGACATAAAAAATATAAAAAATAGGCCCTGATTTTGTCTATTATGGGAACGTGTAACGGATTGCTATGTCAGTTTTATGGCCAATAGTTGCGATGGGTGTTTATGAAAAGGAAAGACCATTGTAGGCTGACATGATTATAAAAATAGTTTACAGGATTTAAAGTGATCCGTAAAGGAAATGTAAGGATTGAGGGTTGAATTCTCAGGGTGGAGGAAGATGGGAAAAATATACAGGAAAGAGGAATTTGCTGACAGAGCGGATATGGGATGTGGAAGGAAGGAATTAAGAATTATGCCTGCCCGGCTGGCGTGGCTCAGTGGGTTGAGCATCCGCCTAGGAACCAGGAGGTCACGGTTTGATTCCCGGTCAGGGCACATGCCTGGGTTGTGGGCTCCATCCCCAGTGTGGGGTGTGCAGGAGGCAGCCGATCCATGAGTCTCTCTCATCATGGATGTTTCTCTGTCTCTCTCCTTCTCCATTTCTCTCTGAAATCAGTAAAATATAAATATATATATTTTTTAAAAAAAGGGTTATTCCAAACGTTTTTATACCAGCAGCGGGAGGGGTGGAATTGGCACCAACCAGGGCGGCAAAACCCAGGGGGGACAGGCGGGCCTCCCGGAGCTTGGAGTTGGGCAAGTTTGCAATTCCTAGTACATGTTGGAATAAGTGACACGGTTCAGCTACGACGGACGAGGACCTACTGTGTGTTTGCTGGTGGGAACACACTGCAGAGAGGCTGAGCAGGGAGGTGAGGGGCTGACAGTCTCGGCAGGTGGGAGGGGACCAGGCTAGTCCCCAGTTTATCTCCCAGAAGCGGACAAGGGCGGAGTGCGTCACTCACAGGGGTGGGCAGATGGGACGTGAGGCTGGCAGAAATCCCTCCCGATCCCCTCAACTTTCTCAGCACAGAGGAGTGAGGCGAGGAGAGGGGCTGAGCTATGTGGGTAGGGAGTGATGGCAGAGCTGCCGGCCGGCCAGCCGGAAGGGCCGCTATGGCCGTGAACTTGAACAGAGACCAGCCTGTCTCCAGCCCCAACCAGCTGAGCAGGTGCAGGAGGGGGTTAGGCAGGGAGCTGGCGTGGTGCCAAGGAAGGAGGAAGGAAGGAGAAGGCCCGGCAGGACCGAGGGAGCAATTACCCCGACGGACGGAGTTACCGGAGAAGCGTGGTGACATTCGGGGCTGAGGGACCTGGAGAAGGTGGCGGGTCGACAGATCGAGGGGCCCCAGAGAGAGGAAGGGGGAGGGAGAGAGAGAGAGAGATAGAAACATCCATGATGAGAGAGAACCATGGATCGGCTGCCTCCTGCACGCCCCACACTGGGGATGGAGCCCACAACCCGGGCGTGTGCCCTGACCAGGAATGGAACCGTGACCTCCTGGTTCCTAGGTCGATGCTCAACCACTGAGCCACACCGGCCGGGCCCTCGCTCTGTTATGTCTGAACACATTCGCACTAATTTACTAAACGTGCATTCAAATATGTCGACCTCTGTGTCACTTCGGCAGCACGTGTACAAACATATCGATTTCATGGCGATGTGAAGTATTTGTGGCCCTGGCAGCAAACAAGATTATTTTATTGATTTTTTCACAGAGAGGAAGAGAGAGGGATAGAGAGTTAGAAACGTCGATGAGAGAGAAGCATCGATCAGCTGCCTCCTGCACACTCCCTACTGGGGATGTGCCCACAACCAAGGTACATGCCCTTGACCGGAATCGAACCTGGGACCCTTCAGTCCACAGGCCGACGCTCCATTCACTGAGCCAAACCGGTCAGGGCAGCGAACAAGATTGTTAATACACGGGACCCCACTTGGTAACGTGCTCGGTAACGATGGAGCGTACGTAGTGGCGTATTTCTCTGCCGGGAACACGACACACGGAAGGAAATGTGCATTTCCAGGGACCGTGTCTGCGTTCCCCAAGTCACCCGGGAGCTCTTTTCTGCGTGGGAGGCTGCGTGGCCGAGTCTACTAGTATTTGGAACCGTCTGGTAACAAATGCGTGAAACTGTGGCGTCGGCCGAGAGCCAAGCCTTGCTTGCGGGGGCCTGCCTGCCTCACACCCCCCACTTTTGGAGAGGAACAGAGGGAGGGGAATGCCTTTCTTTTCTTTTCTTTTCTTTTTTTTTGAGGATATGTTTCCATTGGTTTTTAGAGATAGCTCGGAAGAGAGAGGGAAAGACAGAAACATCGATGTGAGAGAGACACATTGATGGGTTGCCTCCTGCACGCGCCCCTGACCAGGGCCCGGGTTGGGGAGGAGCCTGCAACTGAGGTCCGTGCCCTTGACCGGAATCGAACCCGGGACCCTTCGATCCGCAGGCCGACGCTCTATCCACTGACCCACACCGGCCAGGGCTCTCTCCTTTCCTCGTAGGATATATGTTTTCTCTTGGTAGATTTTGGAAACAAAACTCAGAGCTCGTTTTTCTTCTCCGCGTTGTGGCTCCCGCTTGGCTCCCGTTTGCATCTCGCTACGAAGCTTTGAACAGCAAAATGGCCCGCGTTTTGCGAGACAGCCCTCCACCAACAAGTCAGCTGTGAGAAATCTGGGTAACTCTTTGATTTGAAAACACTGGGAAGGCGTTTAGCTTGCGTTTGGCAGCGTTCCTCAGACTCCATTTAAACAGCAGAATGCTATTTTTGAAATTTTATTAATGTCGGAGAGGAAGGGAGAGGGAGAGATAGAAACATCCATGATGAGAGAGGACCATGGATCCGCTGCCTCCTGCACGCCCCACGCTGGGGATGGAGCCTGCAACCCGGGCCTGTGCCCTTGACCGGGAATCAAACCGTGACCTCCTGGTTCAGAGGTCGACGCTCAACCCCTGAGCCACGCCGGCCGGGCTAGGATGCTATTGTTTTCATGGAAACCGCGTAAAAGGCATCTGTGGGGGGTGAGTTGTCAGGCGCACCTCCGTGGGGAGCAGACTGCAAAGGTAATGAACACGTAACTGTGTTTCCTGACTTTTACGGAGGGTAGAGATGAAGACACAAGACGAGTAGCCCTAACCCAGGGAATATAATCTTTTTTTTTTTTACTGTTGGCCTGTTAGGAACAGGGGTCCTGTCCCACAGGGAGCTGACTATACATGAGCAAGTGGGTTTGTGATCGTGTCGGAGGCCCGGGTGGCAGGGAGGGTGCTCATCCCAGCTCTGCTCACCCTGATGACGGACTTCAGCGAGACACCTCATTATTCTGAGACGCTCCCCCTGCTGTGTGAGCGAAGGAGAATGATTGATCTTTTCAGGACTGCAAATCGCCAAACGGGGCCCTGCGCGCTCCGCTCTAGCGGTTGGTGTTCAAGGCAAACTGTCCGCGTAGGGAGGGCTGGAGGCAGGCGGGTGGGCTGGCCGGCCGGGCAGGTTTTCACAGAGAAACAGTCCTTTGATGGGGTTTCCTTATCCTGGGATCTTTGCCCCCTGGTTTGAAAGCAAAGGACCTTGAGCGTTTTTCTTTTTTTAAAAAAAAATATATTTTTATTGATTTCAGAGATGAAGGGAGAGGGAGAGAGAGAGAGAAACATCCATGATGAGAGAGCATCATGGATCGGCTGCCTCCTGCACACCCCAGACTGGGGATCGAGCCCACAACCCGGGCATGTGCCCTTGACCGGAATCGAACCCAGGACCAGCAGGCCGATGCTCTATCCACTGAGCCACACAGGCCAGGGCCCAGGTTGGACTTCTTACCCAACAACCTGTACGCAGTGGTTCTCAACCTTCTGGCCCTTTAAATACAGTTCCTCATGTTGTGACCCCCAACCATAAAATTATTTTCGTTGCTACTTCATCACTGTAATGTTGCTATGAATCGTAATGGAAATATCTGATATGCAGGGTGGTCTTGGGCGACCCCTGTGAAAGGGTCGTTCGACCGCCTAAGGGGTCGCGACCCATAGGTTGAGAACCGCTGTTGTATGGCCTCTTGGGTTCATAGAAACTGTAGAACGTGAGGTCCCAGGATCCTTGTACCCGCATGCTTTTGCATAGAAGCGTCGTTCAACCAAATCTGTGTCTGCTCCACGCCAGGCGCGGTGCCAGGATGTGATAATCAAGTCCATTCCTTGAAAAATGTGATTGACATGTTAGTGACATGCCCCTAATGCAAAGTGATAAGCGAGGAGGTGTGTGGGGCCGCCCGAATACAGATGAGGAGGAAATGGATTCCGCCGGAGGGCGGGGGACGAGGGCACGCACGCAGGAAATGAAAAGCGATGAGTCAGGTGAGTCCTAACGCCCGAGTCGGACTCAGGCAGGAGTCGGGGGGAGGGAACGGGAAGGAGAAATGTCCCATTAGGTTGGGGCGAGAGGCCTGGAGGCAAGAGAACAGGGCTCGTTACAGGAGAGTGTGCGGGGGAGGCTGGCGGAATAGCCAGGACAGGGTGCTGGTGGACGCCCGGAGAATAAGGCGAGAAAGTCAGATTGGGGCCGGCTGGCGTGGCTCAGGGGTTGTGCGTCGACCTATGAACCAGGAGGTCACGGTTCGATTCCCAGTCAGGGCACATGCCCTGGTTATGTGCTCGATCCCCAGTAGGGGCCGTGCAGGAGGCATTCGATCAATGATCCTCATCATTGATGTTTCAATCTCTCTCTCTCCCTCTGTCTTCCTTTCTGAAATCAATAAAAATATATTTAAAAGAAAAAGAAAAAAAGAAATACCTTTCTTTTAAAAAAATCCAAAGTACGTGGAGGGGATAACACAGGAATGTTTTTAAGACGGCAGAGGCCAGCCCAGCCAGTGTGGCTCAGTGGTTGAGCATCGACTTATGAACCAGGAGGTCACGGTTCGATTCCCAGTCAGGGCACATGCCCTGGTTATGTGCTCGATCCCCAGTAGGGGGCGTGCAGGAGGCATTCGATCAATGATTCTCATCATTGATGTTTCAATCTCTCTCCCTCTCCCTTCCTCTCTGAAATCAATAAAAATATATTTTTAAAAAAACCCAGAAAACCCCAAAATGTTTCTTTAGAAAATAACATCAGCACAGTCTATTTTGTTGGCTGACAAATGAAGGCACTGACGTGAAAACACGTTTATTGGAGCTGGATGTGAAATGCTGGTTACATGACCAGACTCATCACAGGTGCGTGTCTGCGTCCCCCTCCGGGTCGACGACAGTAATCATGGAAGGCGGCCCACAGACGGGGACATTCTCGGAAAAACGCATCCGCGTGCCAACACACGCCGGTCAGAACGCCTCGAGGAGTGGTTTTCTTCAGGACGACGGCCGGGAAAGAGGGAAAGTAGTGAAAACACCGACCTTCTCCCGGCTTTAAAAGAAACTTAACTTTTCTCCCCCAGTGAAAGCAGAGACGCTTCGGATTGTGGGACCCTCTTGGCTCCTAAAACTAAGTGCTGCTTGAAAAACGGCCTTTCAGCTGCAGCCGCAGCCTCGGCTTGAAGCCTCCGGAGAGAGGCCTACCAGCCCCGCTCTCCGTGGCCGCCTGCCATTTTGGGAAATCGCAGCTTTTTGGAAGAAGAAGAAGAAAAAGAAGAAGAAGAAGAAGAAGAAGAAGAAGAAGAAGAAGAAGAAGAAGAAGAAGAAGAAGAAGAAAGAAAGAAAGGAGGAGGAGGAGGGGGAGGGAAGGGGAGGAGAAGGAAAAGGAGAAGAAGAAGAAGAAGAAGAAGAAGAAGAAGAAGAAGAAGAAGAAGAAGAAGAAGAAGAAGAAGAAGAAGAAGAAGAAGAAGAAGAAGAAGAAGAAGAAGAAGAAGAAGAAGAAGAAGAAGAAGAAGAAGAAGAAGAAGAAGAAGAAGAAGAAGAAGAAGAAGAAGAAGAAGAAGAAGAAGAAGAAGAAGAAGAAGAAGAAGAAGAAGAAGAAGAAGAAGAAGAAGAAGAAGAAGAAGAAGAAGAAGAAGAAGAAGAAGAGGAGGAGGAGGAGGAGGAGAAGGTGAAGAAGAGGAAGAGGAGGAGGAGCAGAAGGAGAAGAGGAAGAGGAGGAGGAGGAGCAGAAGGGGGAGGTAGAGGAGGAGGAGGAGGAAGAGAAGGAGAAGGAGAAGGAGAGGAGGAGGAGGAGCACAGGTTAAGCCATTTAATTCACCTTCTTGGAACTAGATGGACGTTTAAGGAAAAAATAAGTCAGGGAGGAAGAACAGATGCCCACTTCCTATTGGACCGCTCTGTCCACATGTGGTAGAAGTGGGCTCTATGGACTCCAGCATAGCTCCCCCCCCACCCCCATCCCACAGTTCTGTGGCATGTCTCCACTCAGACAGCTGGTGTGGCTCAGTGGTTGAGCATCCACCTATGAACCAGGAGGTCAGGGTTCGATTCCCGGTCGGGGCACATGCCCGGGTTGCGGGCTCGATTCCCAGTGTGGGGCGTGCAGGAGGCAGCCGGTCCATGATTCTCTCTCATCATAAATGTTTCTCTTTCTCTTTCCCTTCCTCTCTGCAATCAATAAAAATCTATTTAAAATAAAAATAAAAATAGCAAGAAACGTTTCAGCACAGTCTCTTCCATGTTAACAAGAGTCGAACGGGAAAGTTTTTTTTGAATCTGGCTGGATTTAAAGCTACTGATCGTCCCACGGAACCTCTCCCACAGTGTAATCCTAGGACAGTGATGGCGAACCTTTTGAGCTCGGCGTGTCAGCATTTTGAAAAACCCTAACTTCACTCTGGTGCCGTGTCACATATAGAAATTTTTTGGTCTTTGCAACCATAGTAAAACAAAGACTTCTATTTTTGATATTTATTTTATATATTTAAATGCCATTTAACAAAGAAAAATCAACCAAAAAAATGAGTTCGCGTGTCACCTCTGACACGCGTGTCATAGGTTCGCCATCACTGGCCTAGGAGGTTCTCACGAGCCATCTCTCTCCTCAAAGTGCTTTGACTCCAGACAGAGCTCCTCAATGAAGACACGATTCTTTTTTAAAAAAAGATCATTTTGGGATCTGGGGCCAATAAAATCTAACACCCGCGCCCTTCAGCCGTTTGACGGATGACAGGCCTTCACTCGAGGGGCGAGGTTCTGTGTGTCCGGGCGACCTGCCCTGGCGATGAAGCGGTGCTTTTCCCCGGAGGGTGATTTCACGGCGGCTTTTTAACACCCACCGTTTTCCCGCCTCCCGACCCGTTTCCACACCCTCCCTGGGCCCGGGCAAGGCTGTGGATAGGAGGCCAAGAGGCAGGGGAGGGGCGAGGCACCGGCCCTGGGAGCCCCGTCTCAGGACCTGCGGCCCATTCCGCTCTGGGCGCCGACAGAACGTCTCCAAAAAGTTAGCCGCTGGCCTCGGATGCCGTGTCATGGCCGTGAGCACCGCAGAAGGTCACCCAGAGGGATGGCGGGTGACCTCCCGGGCGCAGGGCAGCTGAATGGAAACAGCTGCAGGAGACACTCCCCATGCACCCAGGTGCCCAGGGGAGGAGAGCGAAGCAACCCCAAGCAATGCGGGCGGGAGACGGCCTGGCCAGGGAGCCCGCGTCCGCCTCCCGCCTGGGCCCAGCGGGGAATGCAGGGGGGATGGGGGGCAAGGCAAGGCGCTGAGAGGCGTAGAATTAAGAACATGTGAGTTTCCGTGCGCGCAGAAGGGCCTTCCCGGACCCACTCAGCTCCACGGGAGCAGCCGCCAAACGGTCTGCCATTCAATCAACGTCCTGGGCACCGGCTGGGTCTGTCGTTGTTTGTTTTTTGAAGTGATCTCTCTCTCTCTCTCTCTCTCTCTCTCTCTCTCTCATATATGTATATTTTTATTGATTTCAGAGAAGAAGGGAGAGGGAGAGAGGTAGAAACATCCATGATGAGAGAGAACCATGGATCGGCTGCCTCCTGCGCGCCCCACACTGGGGATCGAGCCTCCAACTCGGGCCTGTGCTCTGGGAATCGAACCGTGACCTCCTGGTTCCTAGGTCGATGCTCAACCACTGAGCCACGCCGGCCCGAGCACGTGTGCGTTTCAGACGAGCAGTTTCGACGCTGGGCAGCAGGGCAGCGTCTGCCTGTGATCAGGGCGGTGGATGTGAGTTGCTTAGAGCAACGATGCGACCAGGCAGGTCAGAACCACAGAGGCTGCGGGAGGAGGGGGAGGGCCCGTGGAAAGGCGCCGGGGAGCAGGACGCGGGGAAGGAGGGAGGAGGGACATGGGCCGATGAGCTGAAAATAGGTCATCGCCCCGGGCGGAGAAATCCTCCCATTTCAGATTCCAGCGTTTCCACCGGAAACTGGTTCTTCTGTGCTCAGCAGGCCTCTTGGTGCGGACATGCGGCCCGTCTTGGACTCTCGGGTCCATTCGAAACCTCCAGCCCTGCATCCTCCCAATTCCCCTGGAAATGGTCCCATCCAGGGAGCAGCAGGTCCTGCTTCATAGGAAAGGGCTGAACTCATTCTTTTTTTAAAAAATATATTTTTTATTGATTTTTTTACAGAGAGGAAGGGAGAGGGATAGAGAGTTAGAAACATCGATGAGAGAGAAACATCGATCAAAAAAAAATCTCCTACTGGGGATGTGCCCGCAACCAAGGTACATGCCCTTGACCGGAATCGAACCTGGGACCCTTGAGTCCGCAGGCCGACGCTCTATCCACTGAGCCAAACCAGCTAGGGCTGAACTCATTCTTATTTGAACAGACACGGTGTCAGGAGGCTTCTCTAGACGCCGAGCGGGAACAAGAAAAAAAAAGCCACGCAGCTCCCTTCTCCTGAAAACCTCTGTTCCTGTGCTGCTGGCGATGTCCAACGGCCACTGGGCGACCCCCGCTCCCCCCGGGGCCTTTCTGGTCAAGCCCAGGACCCAGTTAGACTAAAAGAATAAATTAATAAAATAAATAAAAAGGCTTTTCTGGCCCTAACCGGTGTGGCTCAGTGGATAGAGCGTCGGCCTGCGGACTGAAGGGTCCCAGGTTCGATTCCGGTCAAGGGCATGCACCTTGGTTGCGGGCACATCCCTAGTAGGAGGTGTGCAGGAGGCAGCTGATCGATGTCTCTCTCTCATCGATGTTTCTAACTCTCTATCCTTCTCCCTTCCTCTCTGTAAAATCAATAAAATATAAAAAAGAAAAAAAAAGTAAGAAAGAAAAAAAAGAAAGGCTTTTTCTGGGTCTTAACGAAGTCATATATTCTTTCTTGCACCAATCCGTGCCCTCTGTAAAAAAATAAAATAAAAATTTTAAACCTGTTTATAAAAAAAATGTTTCCACCGATTAGGCCGTAATGAGGAACAGGAGTTTTATTTTGGATGGAGGCGGAATAAAGTCACATTTTTACCCCTTCCCACCCTCACACTCAGGAGACCCAATAAGCACAGACTTCTTGTCCCGATAATCCATTTTCCCCTCCAATGTTGTTTGCCAAGCCCATTCAATGCTCAATGCCCGGCTCTGTTTTAGATGTTAGAAAGGCCTGGCTGGTGTGGCTCAGTGGTTGAGCGTCAACCTATGAACCAGGAGGTCAGGGTTCGATTCCTGCTCAGGGCACATGCCCAGGGGTTGCGGGCTCGATCCCCAGTGTAGGGCGTGCAGGAGGCAGCTGATTAATGATTCTCTCTCCTCATCGATGTTTCTATCTCTCTCTCCTCCCTTCTGAAATCTATAAAAATATATATTTTTTTAAAAACGTGTTTTACCCCATAAATCACTCGTCTTTGTGGAGCATTTCCCTTGACTCTCCTGCGTGCTTCCCTGCGGGCTGAGAGCGAGCATGGAAAATCTCACCTTCCCAGACAGGCCTTCTCGGAAGCCGTAAGCCAGTGGGAAGGGAGCTGAAATTTATATTTAACTTCAAATGCTTCTTACCGCAAATGTTAGAATACGGGGCACCACGCGGCCATTTCTGGGTATAATTGAGCTCGCGCGTTGGCCTGCCCCCTGATTTATGAGCCTCGTATAGATTTATTTGGGTGATTTCGGCGCCCCCTCCCCTCCATCTCCCAGAATCGAACATCTACAGCTTTTTATTTAATTTTTTTTCTCCTCCTTGGCTACATAACTAAGAGGGTCTCTTACTAGTGAAAACCATTTCCATGTTGCAAAACAATAAGCGGAATATGTATTATCTCAGGCTATGGGGACCCCGAAGCACAGAGGGCATGGGAATAAAAGGCCATAGCTGTCCAGTACGCTCCACACTCATGTGATTACAGAGGGAATGAAAGAAAGGGGTGGACATGATGTTGGGGGAGGCAGGCATTTACTTTTTTTTAAAAAAAAAATATATTTTTATTGATTTCAGAGAGGAAGGGAGAGGGAGAGAGAGAAACATCCATGATGAGAGAGAATCATGGATCGGCTGCCTCCTGCACGCCCCACACTGGGGATTCGAGCCTGCAACCCGGGCATGTGCCCTGACCAGGAATCAAACCTTGACCTCCTGGTTCCTAGGTTGATGCTCAAACCACTGAGGCACACCAGCTGGGCTGGCATGTAATTTTTAATTTTCTCCCTGAAGTGTTTATGGGTTTAAAAATAAAACAAAAACAGACATCAAGAGCAGGGTTCGAATGATCTTTTTAACTCTTTGTGTTAATGTATTTACGGATCAATCCCTTTCTACCTTGTCACAGAGGTCAGCAACTACAGGAATTGCATCTTCCAGACGCGGAGGGGAGAGGAGAAAAGCGGGCGGGAGGTAGGAAAAGGTAGGAAGCAATAAGGGGAAGTTGGTGAAAGGCCAGAATCCTCTGACTGGCGTTGGAGGCCGCGGGAAGTAATAACTTTGGGGGCTGCCTGGGGGAAGGAGGTGTCCTGGGATCCTGGGGGGAAGGTGTGGACACACTGAGGCACACCAGCCGGGCTGGCATGTACTTTTTAACTTTCTCCCTGGAGTGTTTATGGGTTTAAAAATAAAACAAAAACGGACATCAAGAGCAGGGTCCGAACGATCTTTTTATCTCTTCATGTTAATGTATTTACGGATCAATCCCTTTCTACGTTGTCACAGAGGTCAGCAACTACAGGAATTGCATCTTCCAGACGCGGAGGGGAGAGGAGAAAAGCGGGCGGGAGGTAGGAAAAGGTAGGAAGCAATACCACTGAGGCACACCAGCTGGGCTGGCATGTAATTTTTAATTTTCTCCCTGAAGTGTTTATGGGTTTAAAAATAAAACAAAAACAGACATCAAGAGCAGGGTTCGAATGATCTTTTTAACTCTTTGTGTTAATGTATTTATGGATCAATCCCTTTCTACCTTGTCACAGAGGTCAGCAACTACAGGAATTGCATCTTCCAGACGCGGAGGGGAGAGGAGAAAAGCGGGCGGGAGGTAGGAAAAGGTAGGAAGCAATAAGGGGACGTTGGTGAAAGGCCAGAATCCTCTGACTGGCGTCGGGAGGCCTTGGGAAGTAATAACTTTGGGGGCTGCGTGGGCGGAGGAGGTGTCCTGGGATCCTGGGGGGAAGGTGTGGACAGAGCGAGCCTTTTGACCTTCGCGCTGCTTCCTGTGTCCCACGCGAGCCTTGCGTTTGGGGTTCCCAGGCCTTCCACGGGATTCGTGTCTCCTTTCCGCCCCTGGTGTCTCCCCAGCTGCCTGCAGCCTTCAGGGAGTCGTTCGGGATCATTGGTTCATTTCAGCAGCTGTGGCCGCACCACGTGTGGGATTTCACGTGTTCGTGTCGCTCTGGCTGTGGTGGGTGACAGGCTCATTCACCGTGGCTCTGTGGCTAATTCCCTCCCGGGCGGCCCTCCCCACCCCAGCCTCCGGGGGAAGCCTCTGCATAAAAAGGCTTTGCAAATACTTGCAAAAGTGGGGCTGGACGAGAGCAGCTCCCCTTCGAGGTCCGTGTCGACCAGCGGTTCTCAACCTGTGGGTCGCGACCCCTTTGGGGGTCGAACGACCCTTTCACAGGGTCACCTAAGACCATCGGAAAACACGTATATAATTACATATTGTTTTTGTGATTCATCACTATGCTTTAATTATGTTCAATTTGTAACCATGAAAATACCTCCTGCATATCAGATATTTACATGACGATTCATAACAGTAGCAACATAACAGTGATGAAGTAGCAACGAAAATAATTTCATGGTCGGGGGTCACCCCAACATGAGGAACTGTATGAAAGGGTTGCGGCGTTAGGAAGGTTGAGAACCACTGGTGTAGACCAAGCATGTCACACCCGAAGGCTAACACGGGCCAAATCCACGAGGCATGTGGCCGGAGGGCCGCGAGCTGGACGTGCTCGGCGTAGACCCTGGACGGCGTGGACACACACTCGGAATCCTCCTCCCCGCGTCGTGTGTCACCCCCGTGCCCCACAGGAGAGCGTTCTGGTTTGGGAATTCCCGCATTTTCTGTAAACAGAGAAAACAGATTCTCTTCTGCGGCAGGGACTTGAAATCAGAATTCCCCAACGGGCCCATGAAGGCAACAAACCCCGTTTCTGCTCCAAGAGCCCCCCATCTCCGCCCCTCTCCCATCTGCCGCCGACGGCCGGTGTGACAGCTCAGAGCGCTCGCTCAGGTTCACGCACAGCAACAAGCTTCATTCGCCCACGGGCCAGAACAACATGCATTTTAAAAGTTGGCTCAGTTGATGGCCTTGGGCGAAGACAAACGGCCAAGGACGGACGGAGCCCTGAACGTGAATGTTTCCCTTCCCCGCGAAGCCCTGCAGCAGCAGAAGGACCGTCCTGAGCAGATGATTTAACACGGGCGAGTGCTCTTCGACGCTCATGTCAGGCGCGACGGCCCCGCACGGAGATTTACTGCCGGTGACACCCTGGGCCCGGGCTTGCTGGGGCCCCTGGTACCGCGCTGGGTTCCAAGAAAAACTCCTTGAACTTCCTCCTCCCGCGCTGACCTCTCTCCATAAAGCAAAGGGGGACCGAGCCCCCAGAGGGCCCAGGGCCATCCTCCACGCCCACGGAGCAGCTAAGGTAAACAGACGCTGCCAGGCTCTGGCCCCGTCTTTGGGTCGCGCCTGGCCGGCGTGGCTTAGATGCTGGCCGGTGCCGGGAGCGCACCCCTCCTTGCTGGCTGCCTTCTCCGGGGGGGGGGGGGGGGGGCTATAAATCTAAGCTATGCAAAGGCGGCCGGCCGGCAGGGACTGTCTGCAAAGCCACGTGGAATCTGAGGAGCCGAGTAGGATTTATGACAGGAATCGCTTCTCCTGGCACAGATGGACGGCAGGCCGCATGGTCCCTTCCCTCGTCGGGAAAATGAGAGACTGCCCACAACCGCCCATTTCCACACGCCAGCAGAGCCACATGGCATCATTAGGCCTTAATGTAGACGTGTCCAGGACTAGCCAAGCATAGGATGTTGTCACACTAACGGTTAGTGTGGTCGGCAAACTGTGGCTCGGCAAACCGAGGCTCTCGAGCCACATGCGGCTCTTTGGCCCCTTCAGTGTGGCTCTTCCACAAAATACCGACTTCTGCGCACGGGCCACGAAGTTTCAATCGCACTGTACGTGCGCGCCCGCACGTGGTATTTTGTGGAAGCAGAAATAAATAAATAACCCAAAGCAAAAGGAATCGTGGGTAACATCTACTGGGCAATGGCGTTGGCAGAACTCATTTTAAAAGCTTTGCTATTCTGGGATTTGCGACTTCCCCCACATGACTAGATTCCCATGATGCCGACGGCTTTGGGGTTCTACTTGGAGTTTGCTATGGCTTACGCCTTCATGCTGAAAAGTGGCCATATTGATTTGCCATGAGATCGGAATTCCCATTAAGAATGTGTCCATTGGGCCCGGCCTGTGTGGCTCAGTGGTTGTGCATCGGCCTATGAACCAGGAGGTCAGGGTTCGATTCCCAATTAGGGCACATGCCAGGGTTGCAGGCTCGACCCCCAGTGTGAGGCGTGCAGGAGGCAGCCGATCCATGATTCTCTCTCATCATTGATGTTTCTCTCTCTCTCTCTTGCTCTCCCTTCCTCTCTAAAATCAATAAAAAATATATATT
>NW_005371636.1:349335-349750 GCF_000412655.1 Myotis brandtii
CTGCGCACGGGCCACGAAGTTTCAATCGCACTGTACGTGCGCGCCCGCACGTGGTATTTTGTGGAAGAGCCACACTCAAGGGGCCAAAGAGCCACATGTGGCTCCCGAGCCGAGGTTTGCCGACCACGGCACTAACCTGTAATCAAATAACATGAGTGAAGTCTGCTGGATGTTTTTAAGAGCCTTTTCCTCCGGGTTGCTTTCACGCCCGACTTCCAGAGCCCAAGTGTAGGCGTGTCCGCGGACTTTGGAGGTGGGCGATGTCCGCAGGGCCTGTGTGGGGGGGTTCGGTGATGTCAGCTCGAAGTTGCAGAAACCTGACCTCAATCTGTCTTAAAGCGCAGGAGGGCCCGGCCGGCATGGCTCAGTGGTTGAGCATCCACCTATGAACCAGGAGGCCACGGCTGGACTGGGC
>NW_005371636.1:351015-352546 GCF_000412655.1 Myotis brandtii
CGGGGGGATGAGGACACATATGTAATGCCTTAATCAATAAAGGGGGAAAAAAAGAATGTCCATTGGCATCCCATAGTATTTTAATAAAGAATTGGGTCTAGGTTTCATATTCTGGAAACTAGTGACCACCGGCATTTTATGAAGTAATCAAATAGGAAAACAGAAATGGTGGTTCTCTCCGAAGAAATGAAGGGACTCTGTCAGTAGGGGGCGACCTCGCCAGGTTTTGCAACTTGCCTGAACTTGGGAGGAGGGACATCCTCCCTTCCCTTGGCGTTTCCAGGAGGTCAGTGGGGAGGTAGGAAAAGACGATGGGAAATGCAGGAGGGCTGGGGAGGGGTTGTCTGTCTGTCTGTCTGTCTGTCTGTCTGTTGTTGTTCCTTTCTCGTGGCCCTTGACTAAGTAAGTGCCCAGGTGCAGAGTGAGCCGAGGGCACACAGAGGCTGAGGCCGCCAAGGTGATGGGTCAATGGTTTGGCTCCGTTCCCGTGGCCGAGTTCTTGGCGTGTTGCAGGGGGGCCTGAGAGCATCTTGAGGGGCCAAGACTGTAGAGAGGGGCAGAGGGGACCCCAGTGCCCTCCATGGCAGCCACCCGAGAGGGTGGGCCATTTGGTAAATGCCCCGTCTTGCCCTGGCCGGTTTGGCTCAGTGGATAGAGCATCAGACTGTGGACGGAAGGGTCCCAGGTTCGGTCCCGGTCAAGGGCATGTACCTGGGTTATGGGCTCGATCCCTGGCCCTGGTCGGGGCGTGTGGGGGAGGCAACCAATCGATGTGTCTCTCTCACATCGATGTTTCTCTCTCCGTCTCTCCCCCTCCCTTCCACTCTCTCTAAAAATCAATGGGAAAAATATCCTCAGGTGGTGAGGATCCACAACAAAACAACGCCACGTCTTCTCACTGGGTTTTTCAGTGACTGCATTCTGTGTGTGTGCATCTAGACATTTGTCTGTTGTTGACACTGTTGGATGTCATCTTGAATCATCAGCACTACTGACGGAGTGGACGGGGTGGGAACTCTAGAAGATTCTGGAGAACGAAAGATCGACGGAGTGAGAGGAAGAAAACACCTCTCCCAGGTGATGTTCCGTGAATTGATTGCTTGAGATACCAGCTCGGACAGGGCGTGCTGACACGGGTGTTGGGAGTTACATTCAGTTAATGATACGAGAGGCCAGGTGCATGAAATTCGTGGACAGGTGGGGTCCCTAGGCCTGGCCGTCAATCAGGGCCTTCTGGCTGCCAGCCGGGGCCTTCCTTCGTTCCGCGCCACCCCCTGGTGGTCAGCGCACGTCATAGCGAGCGATGGAACGCCTGGTCGACCTCCTGCGGGGACAATGTGCCTATTAGGCTTTTATATATATTGATTCTTTGCCATAGGAAGGCTATGACTCCTCGCTGGATTTAATAATGAATGCCCATAAGCATCGTATGTATTATTCAGAATATCAGGTAGTAGAACCACGATGTGCAGTCATTAAGAGCTTCTATGAAACGCCTTTGGAATGAGTTTTTAGATTTAGGACCAACAAA
>NW_005371636.1:353244-354103 GCF_000412655.1 Myotis brandtii
TTTTTTTTTTTTTTTTTTAGTTTTATTCGTTTCAAACGGGCCGGATCCGGCCCTCGGGCCGTAGTTTGCCCACGGCTGCTCTAGATGTTGATGGGGTGTGGGTGATGGAGAGGACATGATCGTTGCTCTTACCACTGTTAGCTGTCACCTCAACCTCTTCCTGCACCCCTAAAATATGTCTGTCTTTGCCCCTCCCTACCTGGACACAGAACCCAGCAATTTTTATTTTATTTTATTTTATTTTATTTTATTTTATTTTATTTTGCATTCTCTGTACGGAAACAACACTCAGAATAGCACAGGGAGAGATGTAGCCTTTTCGATGCTTCCACCAGAAGGCGACATAGAATCATACTTAGGAGCCTGGTTGGAATCTGGCTTTGTAGCTTCCCAGCTGTGCGTTGTTGGGAAAATGACTTAACGTCTCTGTGCTTGGCTTCCCAGCTACAAAATAAGTACTTACAGGGATACAGTAGGTATTAGATAAGTTATAAACCTTGACGAAGGTCCAAAATAATATTTTATCCTCCATATTAGTATTTTAGTTTTGCAATCTCAAAGTAGAAGGCACTGCCATAGTTTTATGGTGGCCCTCAAGTAGAATTTTTATGGTGGCTCATTAAAATTCTTCCCATTTTAGGGTTGGCAAGTAGGAGGAGGGAAAAAAAAAAGGACTTCTATGAGGTCACCAGGTCAGAAACCTTGGTTTCCATTAGACTGTGACTTTTGCTCAGGGTTGGACAGGTTTTTAAAAAAGGAATTATTTTTTTAAAAAAGGAAAAAAAAATGAGTGTATAGAAAGTTATGCTCAGTCTATATAGTACAGAAAGTTATCTTTATTATCTAAGTAGACAGTCTT
>NW_005371636.1:354144-362587 GCF_000412655.1 Myotis brandtii
TGAAAAGGAGTCAAAATCAATGCAAGGAAAGAATGTAGCAGGTGCTAATTCCCTACGGCATTCTCTCATTCCCCCCTCTTCTCTCTCATCAACGTCTCTTATCAACGTCTCAGCAACTCCCTTCCTCCTGGTCCTTCGATTGCAAAGCTGGAGGTGATATTGGAGCTGGGAACGCAATGGGAGTATTTTTAGAAGGTGGCTGTCTTGACTTTGTCTCTCCTTGGATATTCTGGGACCATCATCATCGCTGGCTGGGGCCCGGGGGGGGGGGCGCGCGTCTGAGAGCTGCTTTTGGCCGTCAGTCACCCAGTTGGCCTGGGATCCCAAATCTGAGACCGAGACACCCGCACACAGCACGGGAGACCCCGGCAGTGACGGGCTCCCGCCACTCAATCATCATTCATTCAAAGTAGGCGAGGGTCTTCAAGCCGTCAGAAGACACCTCTGTTTTTCGGTTCAACAAACCACACTTCCCTTTCCATCCTTGGGGGCCCCCAGGACAACTTCAAAGCAAACTGACCAACCGCAGGGGAAGCCATCGGAATGGGGTGGGGCGGAGCCGGAGGAGGGAACCCTGCAGCCTCGGGGTGGGGATGGTATTTCTACTTGGCTCACTTTTGCAGGAAAGCTGGGCTGAACGCTCTAGGTTCCTGGAAAGCTAGCCCTGGGTCAGGTCCCTTATCTGGTGAGTGATAAGCATCAGGCCAGCACCTCCCCCTGCCTCCTCCCAGGTACCGGATCTATCATCTCCATCATCATATCTACCGGGAGCATCAAATAGCACTGAGGGGTGTTGGGGTGATAAAGCCCTCCTCCCCCCCAAAGGCCAGAGCTGGAACGGGCATTGGTGGAATACCAGCTTTTCCCCCCAAGTGAACAGAATTGTTCATGGAATCGTAACTGTCATCCATCCATCATCCATCCACCCATCCATCCATCCATCCGACACCAAAGCAATGTTCCTCTGAAAGATGGCGCTAGAGGGGATGGTGTGCAGTAGTTACAATCACTATCCATTCCCTTGTTGCCCAGGCCACACCCAACCCCTGGGGTGGGGTGGGGAGGGGGTAGGGAGGAGGGGGAAGCCTGGTACCTTTCAGTAGAAAAGCAAAGAGCTGAACCTTATGAAAGGCATTTTGCCAATACAGTCGAGTCCTCATAATAATTTCTCTGAACTAACTGGTTATATGCCACGGCAAATAAAATCTGTTTCACATTTTATGTTACCCATACGGCTTCTCTTTCCTGCTGTTATTTTAAGACATGTAAGAGGGCAGCTAGGAAAATGGCCCAGCCCTGTGGCTCAGTGGTTGAGCGACGACCCATGAACCATGAGGTCACCGTTTGATTCCCGGTCAGGGCACAGGCCCGTGTTGCGGGCTCCATCCCCAGTGTGGGGCGTGCAGGAGGCAGCTGATGGATGATTCTCTCTCATCATGGATGTTTCTATCTCTCTCCCTTTTGCTTCCTCTCTGAAATCAATAAAAATATATTTTTAAAAATTTAGAAATTTCACTAAGGATTTGAAGACCACATGACAAAGAATGCAGTCCTTTCTTCATTTGCTATCTTGGTTGTACTCTTGTTTTTTGTTGTTTTTTTTTCTCCCCTCCCTTTCTTCCTCATTCTTCTAGGAAATACTCTTCTTCTTTTCTTCTCTGGCTCACCACCACCCACTCGGAAAAATTAATCATTTTTCCCAACCAAGATTTCTCCCTGGAAGAATCCCCAGGTGAGCCAGGGAGTGGATGAAAACATCTCCCTCCGTAGGCATCATTTCATCCCAAGTTCCCACTGTGTGAGCTGATGTCTACGTTCTGTGTTCCTCACTGAGATTTCCGATGAGAAGCAAACTCCATTGGGAATGTTGTTCTCTTCAGACTTAATGTGATCACCCAGCAACTGGTCTGCGTGCCCCAACCCTCCCTTCTCCCACAGAAACTCGCCCTTCTCCGGCCAACCCTTCCTTCTCGACCTCTGTACACGGCCTTCCTTCCCACGTCACAGCTACAACAAGGGGTCATGCGGCCTCAGGGCCTAAACTTGAGGCTCCTCCCTCAAAACACTGACGGAGCCGGGTCCCCAAACTTCCACCTGGTCTCAGAGGAAGGGTCCCTCCCCCAGCTCAGAGCTAATTCTGCCAACTGTTCTCTTGACCCAATCAACTCCATCCTCCACTCTGATTCATTTCACCATTTCCCTCCCTCTGGGTTTCAGCTGTCTCTCTCTCTCCTGAAACTCACCTTCAACCCTCCCTCTCCGGATACTTCTCTCTCTCTTCCTGCTCCTACAGCCAGACCTCCTAGAGGTCAGCGCCTAACCCCCGTCATGACTGACGGTTGTGTTTGCTGCTGGAATTTCTTGTCATCTCAGCCTCATCTAACCAGTCCCTCGGTGCCCGCAGGCCATTCTGATCGATCGGAGATGGACACCTGACCCCAGTCATGCCAATTAGATCCCACCAGACTCCACTTTGGGTCTTGCATTCGCGTTATTGAGAAAATAGGTGTTCTCTTCCTTCGATGGGCTTTGAGCTGGAAACACCGACGGGCTGGAGCTGCCGGGGGCAGTCCGCCAACCCCGGGGCAGAGCCCAGCGGAAGGTGAGAGGCGATGGGGAGAAACGGGATCCCGGTGACATCACCCGCCCGGCCGAGCCCAGCGGTGACTAAGGCCAGAAACACTCCTGGAGATTTTAGCTCCGTGAGCCAACAGATAACTTCTTGCCCCAGTCATTTCGGTTGTGGCATTTTGCCTGTTATTTTCAAGCAAAATAAAATAAAATAAAATAAAATAAAATAAAATAAAATAAAAAATTCTTGGGAGATGCCGTTTCTAAGTCCTCACTTCTCGTCCATTCCTCGGCCCACGGTGGTCTGCCTTCTGGTCTCGGCTCACCCCCAAACGCTCCGTCGTGAGGGTCACCTCCTCTTTGAAAATAAAATAAAATAAAATAAAATAAAATAAAAAATTCTTGGGAGATGCCGTTTCTAAGTCCTCACTTCTCGTCCATTCCTCGGCCCACGGTGGTCTGCCTTCTGGTCTCGGCTCACCCCCAAACGCTCCGTCGTGAGGGTCACCTCCTCTTTGCCAGGAATTATTATTTTTTTTTAATTTTATTGATTTTTTACAGAGAGGAAGGGAGAGGGATAGAGAGTTAGAAACATCGATGAGAGAGAAACATCGATCAGCTGCCTCCTGCACACCCCCTACTGGGGATGTGCCCGCAACCCAGGTACATGCCCTTGACCGGAATCGAACCTGGGACCCTTGAGTCCGCAGGCCGACGCTCTATCCACTGAGCCAAACCGATTAGGGCAACCAGGAATTATTTCACGTGAAGCCCTTGCTGGAGGATTCGAAAACATTGGCCAATCTCCCCTTTTCTAAAACCGCCTGAGCCCTTGGGTGCCTTTATGTTGGGTTTTTATTGGGTTTCCTCCTGCGTCTCTGAATTGCCTGTTCTCCCCGCCCCCCTAAAATCTTTAATCTGGTCATCATGGTATCACCCTCTTCTTAGTCTCCAAATCGGCGTTCTTTCCTTGTGCGAGTTCATCAGCAATCAAGGTTTTAATTATCCTTCATATTCTAGTAGTTTCCAAGCGTCTGTCTCTAGCTCCAAGTTCTCCTTCAACTCTGCACTCATAGAGCCAACTGCTCTTACGCAACCTCACCCCCCTCACTCCCCACACCCAGATTTACCCCTTTGCTATATTTCTTTCTTTCCTCTTCTGTCTCTCTTTCTTTTCTTTTTTATTGATTTCAGAGAGGAAGGGAGAGGGAGAGAGAGAGAGAAACATCGATGATGAGAGAGAATCATGGATGGGCTGCCTCCTGCACACCCCACACTGGGGATCGAGCCCACAACCCGGGCCTGTGCCCTGACCAGGAATCAAACCCTGACCTCCTGGTTCATAGGTCGACACTCAACCACTGAGCCAGGCCGGCCGGGCCTAAGTCCTTTATTGTATTAATTTGTTTAACCCTCTCACAACAACTTAACAAGGCAGGGACTCATTTTAATCCTTATTTTCTTCTTGCCCCAATTTTCAATCCCTTCGCCCCGAGGACTTTCTTGGCTTCCATCTGGCTGTCCCCCAACCCTCCCTCCACGGCCTGCGCCCTGGCGCCAGAGCCCAGCGGGAGGGGTTGCTACAGTGTGAATCCATGGTTGCCGGTCCTAACGGGCCCTGAACCCCAAGTTTCCAGAGCTGGCCCCCTCCTGTTCTTAACCAAGTTTCAGCAACCACTCTCTCTCTGTTCTCTCGGTCCCTTTGGAAAAAGCCAACCTGTGACCTTTATCTCCTGACCCTGGGGCCGGAGGTTAGAACAGCCTTGTGGGCTAGGAATCCCCTGTCTTCTCCTGCCCTCGGGTTTTATCACAGCAACTCGGCTTTGTCATCCCGGCGCCGGTCCTAACGGGCCCTGAACCCCAAGTTTCTGGAGCAGGCCCCCTCCTGTTCTTTACCAAGTTTCAGAAACCACTCTCTCTCTGTTCTCCGGAACCTTTGGAAAAAGCCACCTGGGACCTTTATCTCCTGACCCTGGGGCCGTAGGTTAGAACAGCCTTGTGGGCTGGGAATCCCCTGTCTTCCCTTGCCCCCGGGGGGAACGCAGGTTTTATCGGGTTTTATCACAGCAACTCGGCTTTGTCATCCCGGATGCTTCGGGCCACATTCCAGCTCAGCCAGGACCTCGTGGGGCTTATCTGTCTGTGGTCTTTCTCTTTGGTCTTCACCGCCTCGTTCCATTTCTTTCCTTGTTGGTTCCGGTGTTTGAATTTTGCCTACGTTTTCAGTAAATTGCTTCTGGTCCTTTTAGGAGTGAGATTCGACCTGGAGATAGTGGCTGTGAAACATGTTTACATCCACACCAGGAACTGTGCAAACATAAGGCGGTAAATACAGGACTTTGAATCTTTTCGACAGCTGCCCTCCAGCCCAGCTGGGGTCTCAGGTCCCTGAACTGAAGGTTTGGGGAACTAGATGGAGCCCTGAGATGCATCTAGACTTTTTTTTAAGTACATTTTTATTGATGTCAGAGAGGAAGAGAGAGAGAGAGAAACATCAATGATGAGAGAGAATCATCGATAGGCTGCCTCCTGCACGGGATCGAGCCTACAACCAAGGTACGTGCCCTTGACTGGAATCGAACCCAGGACCCTTCAGTTCACAGGCTGACTCTATCCACTGAGCCAAACCGGCCAGGGCCCCATCTGGACTTTTGGCAACATCCAAGGGTGGGACTGACATAAACAGAGGGGCCATGACTCAGCAATTCTAGGAAAACTGGGATTCCCCATTCCTTTAGGACAGGGGTAGTGGCCCGGGACCGCCGGTTGGTGATCGCTGCTTTAGGTAGAGTGCTTGTTATTGTTAAAACTAATTGGCTGCTCTTATATGGAAGGAAATTTACTCTGTGGGGTTTCCCCCCATATAATCACCTTCACCTGACCTCTATGCAGTAGCGTTTAGAAGGAACTCCTCCTTGTATACAACTGACTATTTCTTATTTTTTTAAAATATATTTTATTGATTTCAGAGAGGAAGAGAGAGGGAGAGACAGATAGAAACATCAATGATGAGAGAGAATCATGGATCGGCTGCCTCCTGGCTGCCCCACACTGGGGGTTGAGCCCACAACTCGGGCATGTGCCCTGACCGGGAATCGAACTGGTGACCTCCTGGTTCATAGGTTGACGCTCAACCACTGAGTCACACTGGCCAAGCCTGACTACCTCTTATTTTGAAAAAGTCATGTACAGAGCTATACTTTCATTCAAATAAGTTATGCAGCCACACAGAGAGCTCCCCAAAGGGGAAAAAATGTATACAACAATATTTTATAAAGAATAAATATACTTTTTATTTTTTTATATATTTTATTGATTTTTTTACAGAGAGAAAGGGAAAGAGATAGAGTTAGAAACATCGATGAGAGAGAAACATCGATCAGCTGCCTCCTGCACACTCCCTACTGGGGATGTGCCTGCAACCCAGGTACATGCCCTTGACCGGAATCGAACCTGGGACCCTTCAGTCCGCAGGCCGACGCTCTATCCACTGAGCCAAACCGGTTTCGGCAAGAATAAATATAAAGAGGCATTCCACCAACTATCAGATGTTGATTGAGTGCCAACCATACTCTAGGCTCAGTTCTAGGCTCCGACGACCCAGTGCTAAAAACCACAGGCCAGCCCGGCCGGCGTGCAGTCTTATATACTCAGAGTCGAGGGGTCAGGCATGGATTTTAGCATTATTACTATAAACTAGTGCCCAAAAGGGGAAGCATTGCCCTAAAAAAATGTTTCAGATGTAAGACGAGAGAGAGGACATATTTCCTTTAAATACAGGACAAGGCATGTGAGTATGACGCAGCCACAACCATCTGAGCCATAGCTTTGCTCCTACCAAGTTTGGCTTCTCTCTCGTTTTTCCTCATTGGACTTCATGGTCTACTCTCCTTCCTGTTTCTCGAACATTTCCCCCAACAAAATAAATAATTAAAGCCACAGATGAGCTGTCAGAAGGGAGCATCGTTTCCATGCAACATTCACGTTTTGGTAATTAACATGGAAGCGGATGCGTTTAGCAGATGTAACAGCATTAGACTTGTAGATTTTAATTAAATGAACGGCTCTCACGATAGCTGTGGGGAGCAGGCGCTCTCTCCAGACGCTGAAAACACGGCTAAGGCGATTACAAATACTGACGGTGGGAAAAAGGACGGTCGTAGCGATGGCGGGTCTTCGTTTCTTACAAAATCGGTAACTTGAAAGTCCTCTTTTTTAAAGATATTTTTTGAGAGAGAGAGAGAGGAAAGGAGAGAGAGGGAGAGAAGCATCGATGTGTGTGTGTGTGTGTGTGTGTGTGTGTGAGAGAGAGAGAGAGAGAGAGAGAGAGAGAGAGAGATGTGAGAGCAATAAACCCCCCCTGTACTGGGGATCCAGCCTGTAACCCAGACATGTGCCCTGACCAGGAATCGAACCAGCGACCTTTCGGTGAATGGGATGACGCCCAACCCGCTGAGCCACACCCTCCCGGGCTGAAAAATCCATTTAAGTGAGGCACCCAGCAAGCCAATAGAAGTTACTAGAACAGGCGATGATAACACGGAAGGGACTGAATCTACACTGCACACCCTGTTCTTGCAAATTCCCCTTTTTTGAGGAAGTTCCCTGAGATATTTCCCAGAAAGTCCACGGCAATATTTAGTCGCTTTCAGCTATCGGCTCATGCGTCATCTCTGATTCTTTCTGCAGTTTCCGGTGGAGCGGGGCCGTCCAAGGTTCTGTTCAGATGGCTCCATCCGGGTTTTTAAAAACAAGGGTCAGTTCATCTGAGTGGCAAACAGAACAAAAAAACCCTTCCCCAGTACAATTTCGCTAAAATGATGACAATGATGGCGGAGGGGTAGCCACACTTCTTAGCCAATCAAAAGGACACGCGTCCTATTCAAATTCAGGGCCAACGATCGGTACTTCGGATGTGAATATCCAGTTTGTCTATTTACAAACGGGGGTCATAATCCTTTGATATCCCCCCAAGTATCTTTACTCCCAATGACGACGACTAATTTTAAGCAGCTCACTTACGTGACTGCACGCCTCCCATCCTAAGACATACCCTTTTTATTTCCTAGCGTCTTGTGAAAACAGCACTCGGCAAAAATAGGAACTCAGCCAACAGTGGTTGAATGAAAGGCTACATTTAATAGGTTTACGTTTAAATCAGAATGTCAGAAATTTGAATGTTTTCATAGGAATCGAAATGTGTAAACGAGAAGACATTCCCAATTCGTGTTGACACTGATTATTAGCTAGTAAGTCTGTATTTCATACATGATCTTCTATAGACCGTTAATATTGCTTTCTCGTCCTGTCCTCCAACCCTGTCTCTTTTTTAAAAATATATTTTATTGATTGTTTACAGAGAGGAAGGGAGAGGGATAGAGAGTTAGAAACATCGACGAGAGAGAAACATCGATCAGCTGCCCCCTGCACACTCCCTACTGGGGATGTGCCCACAACCAAGGTACATGCCCTTGACCGGAATCGAACCTGGGACCCTTCAGTCCGCAGGCCGACGCTCTACCCACTGAGCCACACCGGCTAGGGCTCCCCCAGCGCTGTCTTCACGTCCCCCGTGTCTTGCAAGGGCTGGTGGCGCGGGATAAAAGAATGCAGGACGTTGAATGTCTCCATCGAGGAGCTATTCTGCTAAGACGACAGGGAAGTGTCCCAGCCATAAATCACGCCGGGCGCTCTCAGCAGCCCTGAGTGAAAGAATTTTCATGAATCTTTAGCGAGAGGGCCGCATGCAGAAGGCTCAGCCTGGCTAAGCTTTAAATACCAGGGACTTTAGCTGCTGGCCTCTCCCCAGAGCGGCCACAGGTCCCGGACAGAGGTTCTCGCTCGTCAATGTCAGATTCCTCCAGGGGCAAAG
>NW_005371636.1:362615-368608 GCF_000412655.1 Myotis brandtii
GCGGGGGAGGGGGTGTGTATGGCAGAAACTAGGGATGAAACAGGGACCATTTTAACTCCTTTTCACACTCCCTTCTTGGCTCCGTTTCCAGCCGCCGTGTAGACGGGCTCATTTGCTGAGCTAGTGAAAGCTGGTAGCCCTGAGGTTTATTGTGGATTATAAATCGGATGGAATGTTGAGAATTAAAACTCGCCTCCCCATTGGTGACCCGAGGACTCTTTTAACTACTTTAAAACAGAAAAATGAAAGAAAAAAAAAAAGATGACGGGAACTCCAACCCGGACAGAGTCTCGCATTTCAACACATAAAAAAACGCTGATTATGTCATATTTTCGTTATGAATTTTAAGCCTCTTTTAATAATCACCGTCAGCCCTGGGCCAGGTATGCTTCTGGTAATTAGTTACCAGCGGGGTTCCAGGAGTCCAGTTCTCATAAAATATTGTTAAGATGATTTTATGTTTTTATAACTTAGGAAGGCCAGCCTGGCTCAGTGGTGGAGCGTCGACCTATGAACCAGGAGGTCACGGTTCGATTCCCGGTCAGGGCACATGCCCGGGTTTCGGGCTCCATCCCCAGTGTGGGGCGTGCAGGAGGCAGCCGGTCCATGATTCTCTCTCATCATGGATTTTTCTCTCTCTCTCTCTTCCTCTTTGAAAATCAATACAAGAAATATTTTTAAAGATTTAAAAATTAAATGGAAGGACAGGGGCCCAGCACCCCATCTTACAACCCCGGGGAACGGGGTGATAGCATCTCCAGTTGCTGGCATTCCTGCCGACGCGAGCCATGGGAGGCGACTGGGACTTTCCTGAGCAAAAAGGAGGCCATTAAAACTCCCTCTGAGTCTAAAAATAAGACTCTCGCTGGGGAAGAGCTTAAAAAAAAATAAAAAAGGCTCAAGGTCGTCTGGGAGAGTCACAGGCAAGGCATGTCGCACAACAGGTCTGATGACAAAGGCCCTTCGTGTGTCCGCCCATCACTCCCCGGACCTGCCTCTGTGGCCCCCACCGAGGATTCGGTCCCAGGACCCCGGAGCCCACGACGACTCTCGGGACACACCCACGGGCGCCCCGGGGAGCCTGTCTCTTTCTCTTGTTGGGCAAGGTCAACGGGAGGATGTGACCACCGCTTGACCCATGAGCTGGACCTGGGTCATCGAGGCTCCGCCCCCCTGCCCTGTGCTTGGGAATGAGCCCTCCCCCCCTTGTCTTTCCTGCTCCCAGAGCTGCTCCGAGGACACAGCCCCAGGACTGGGCGCGGGACTGGCCCAGTTCAGACGCCCCTGGGTGCCTGACGGGACCCCCCTGAGGACTCTATAAACTCTCAGGATTCTGCCGGGCGGGCGTGGAGACCTACTCATCCTGCGGCCACCAAGACAAGCCTGTGAGTCCCCTTCCCTATTAGAACTGCCCCTACCCGTCTGTCACTCACCTGCCTTTCTCTTGGTTCCCTCCCTGCCCCAGCGAGTGTGGGTCGAAGGCCCTGTGCACTAAAGAATGGACTTGGACAGGGAAGGGGGTGGCCAAGGTCAGGAGGTCTGGGGGGCTGGCTGCCTCTGGGTCCCATCTCCTTGGCTGGCTGTGTCCTCACAAGGCCCCTTCTCCGAGGGTCTCTCTTAGTGGGTCCAAATTTCCTCTTACAGGGACATCAGTCAGGGTGGACTAGGGTCCCTGCTCACAGCCTTCCCTTAACGTAGTCACCTCACTCAAGGCCCTCTCTCCAAACGTCCTGCGGTACCGGAGGTTTGGGGTAACAGTGTTTGCAATGCAATCTTCACCCTTCGGTCTTCCCGGGAGGCTGTGTCCTGGGTCGAAACACTGGCTGGGGTTCCTTAGATCACAGCGATAGGAACTTGATTGAAGAGGGCAAATGCAACATCGAAAGCCGGGGTATTGCGGTGTGTAGCCGAGCAGCGCTCTGGAGGCGGGCTGCAGGCACGGCTGCATCCAGGGGCAGGCATCGGCCTCCCTCCACTTCTCAGTTCTGCCTGCCTGTGCACCGGCTTCATGTTCCGCGGCCCAGAGGGCCCTCGGCCGCCTGCGATTATATTCTACCCCGAAGGATTCCAGCAAAAGTCGTGAGGCCTGAGCGAGCTGGAATCACAATTATTTCTGACTCACACCTGTCCTGGCATTTGTTATTCGGCCTACGCTCACCGGGTGAGCTGGAGTCACAGTTATTTCTGACTCACACCTGTCCTGGCATTTGTTATTCTTTCTCGATTTCTATGTTGGAAACATGGATGTGATAGTCGGTCCCAGTCCCTCATACTTGGCTATCCCTTACGTAGAAGTGTCAGCTTGGTAAAAACTATTATCTTTTCCCCCCCAATGTACTCTTCCCTGCAATTTAGCCACCCAGCCACTAGGTGGCGATAGGCGCTCTATTTATAACTGCCCATTGTGAGCAGGGCTTTTTGGGGTCTGCTCAACATTATTTTCCCATTCATTGTTTTCCCATCACGTATTCAAACATTGTGCTATGTCTACCCAACTTCCTCTGTGAAATAGTAAAACCTGCCCAACGACGTAGGTAGAAGTTGCAGGCGGAGGTGGACTTGAGGAAGCATCGATTTTGCTGAATGTAGACCAGGAAGAAGTGATATTTTTATTCCTCCCTTGTCTTCAGGGAAAAATGATAATCGTCTCCGAGCAAGCCAATGGCAAATACAAACAAGACGGGGATGAAACAGCTGCATTCGCTGCTTGTCCAAATGACACGGGATGTGTGTGTGTGTGTAGATCCTTTGAAATAAATTTTTGAACATTATTGACATTCAGATAATTTTAAAAGTAATTTCGACTTCAAAAATAAATATTCAATAATAACATTTAATAATTATCTCAAAATAATGATATACTGTATATAAATACTTTAAACATGCTACAGATGAAATAAACCGATCAATTCACAGAGCGATTAGCCACAGTGATGGGCAAAAGCGACAATATTTGTCCAGTCGGGACTGTCCGCGGTTGCCATGGGTAACCGTGTACTGTGTGCTCTCTCCCGTTCTTTTCCAAGGACGGATTAGTCCCTCCGCCTGCAGTTAAATATTGACCTGCCTCCTCCAGCCCTCGAATGGCTTGTGAACTCGCAGGTTCCCGCCCTGACTCTCAAGGGCGGCCACTTCCTCCGGCGTTGACACACGTCTCTGACCTTTGTCCCCTGAGCCCCAGCTTGAGATGCGACCCTGCTTGTTCCTGCCAAGTGCTGCTTCAGCTGCTCCTTGCCCACAGCATTCTCTCTGCCTTTGGCCTGGGGAAGCGGGCAGGACAGAGGGAGCAGAGACATAGAAGGGCCCTGGCCGGTGTGGCTCAGTGGATAGAGTGTCGGCCTTCGGACCGAAGGGTCCGGGTTCGATTGCCATCAAGGGCACCTGCCTTGGTTGCAGGTTCCTTCCCGGCCGGGGCCCTGGTGCAGGAGGCAACCCATCGATGTGTTTCTCTCACATCGATGTTTCTCTGTCTTTCCTTCTCTGTTCCAATCTCCCTAAGAATCAACGGGAAAATATCCCCCGGGGGAGGAGTAACAAATGAGAAAAAGGAAACAGAGAAACAGAAGGTCTCCATCATTTGACTTTTACCCCAGGGTGGATCTGGTGGCAGGGCAGTGGAGGGTGTGGGGGCCACGGGACAAAGGTGGCTCGCTGCCCTCAGGACAGAGCCTGCTCCGGGTCTGTCTTTGGTTTGGGGTGGCGAGACCCTGAACCTGGTTTTACTCACATCTCGAATTTCCAAATAGGTTGACTGTTGACAGTGCAACTGACCTGCTGGAGGAATAATACTAAAGGAGACGGAAATACATCCTTCTGATTTCCCATTGTCCTTCCTCCGTAGGAACCGGACAAGCACCTGGGCCGGCCACCCCGGCAGGAATGGCGTGCCCGCATCCCGGGAGTGAAGCGAGGAGTCCGCCGAGGTACGGGGGGCGGGAATGAGGGAGGCCTCTGCCAGGTGGTCCCGTCCGGTTGTGGGAATCGCAGGGTGTTGATGACACCCCCTTTTCAGGGGAGGTGCATGCACACAGTGTATTCCAGGCGAACCCCAAGGGGAATTCGGTGTTTCGGATGACCTCCGGGATGCGAGGGCCGTGTTGCTGGGCGCAGCGTGTCCGGTGAAATGACCCCCTGCTTTGGCTCGGCATCAGGGACGCGGTGTGGGCGTGTGGAAAGGAAATTGTTTCTGAGTATACTTCCTCCATTGATTTGACTTATGCCCCCTGCCCAGGAGCCCTCTGGCTTTCCTGCTAAGAGACCAAAAGCATGAGTTCAGTTGGACTCTGTTGACCAAAGACAATCGTGATATGAACCTACACGGCTGGGTGGACTTTCTTTCCTATGGCGGAACCGGTATAAAATATCGCATTCCCCTACATTTAAAAAATACACAGAGAATGCATTCAAAACTCCTAAGTTTCCTAGCTACTAGAAAAATAGCTGGCAACAGCCATCATTGGGTTGCTACTATTTTTTAAAATATATATCTATTTTATTATTTTTATTTTTAAATATATTTTTTTGATTTTTTTTTACAAAGAGGAAGGGAGAGGGATAGAGGGTTAGAAACATCGATGAGAGAGAAACATCGATCAGGTGCCTCCTGCACACCTCCTACTGGGGATGTGCCTGCAACCAAGGTACATGCCCTTGACCGGAATCGAACCTGGGATCCTTCAGTCCGCAGGCCGACGCTCTATCCACTGAGCAAAACCGGTTAGGGCTCTATTTTAAATAATTTTAAAAATATATTCTTATTGATTTCAGAGAGGAAGAGAGAGGGAGAGAGAGATAGAAACAGCAACGATGAGAGAGACTCATGGATCAGCTGCCTTCTGCACGCCCCCTACCAGGGATCAAGCCCACAACCGGGCCTGGGCCCTGACCGGGAATCGAACCGTGACCTCCTGGTTCATAGGTTGACGCTCAACCACTGAGCCACACCGGCCGGGAGAATTGCTACTATCTTTATCCATAACTAGACAATGCTCTAAGGACCACAACCAGCTCATTGGGACACAGCTTAGCCGTCTTTCTGGGATTGGGGTTCTAGCGGTCGGACGTGAGGACCCAGTCCTGGCTCATTTGTTTTCGACGGAAGCTTATCTGCGGGTGGCCCGCTCACAGTGACCTCTGGCTTCCGAATGTCTTTCACGGGTGTTTTCAAAGCGAGAGAGAAAGAGATTTATTTTCTGACGCCGCATGGTGACCGCAGCCAGGGCCGGACAGCAGTGACCTCCCTCCCTCGGGTCGCTGGCCGTCTGCTCTGGGCTTCCTCCTCTTGGCTGGGGTGAGTCCAGACATTTCGACAGCTTGACTAAGCCTCCGCCGCTCCCTGCCAAACCCCGCGGCTGCCAGCATCGCGCCGGTAGCTTCTAAAGGGCCCGCTCTCACCCTCCGTGGTGGCGAGGCTCCTTTCAAAGGGGAGTTATTTCGAATATTACCTCACCGTCCTTCATCGGGAAAAAATGTTCCCAGCGAGCCTCTCTCCTTACAGAGGAGCGGCATTTATACTGAACCAGGGCTGGGAGAGCCGATGGATTTAAAGAAAATGGTTTGGAATACCAACACTAACCTCTAATTTTTAAAAAAGTTTTATTTTATTTTTTTAAGATCTATTTGTATTAATTTCAGAGAGGAAGGAAGAGAGGGATAGAAACAGCAACGATGAGAGAGAATCATGGATCGGCGGCCTCCTGCACGCCCCACACTGGGGATGGAGCCCGCAACCCGGGCCTGTGCCCTGACCGGGAATCGAACCACGACCTCCTGGTTCATAGGTCGACGCTCAACCACTGAGCCACGCAGGCCGGGCTGCAGGCTTATTATTATTCGCACGATTGCCTTTTTGAGTACAGTGTGAACCCCAGGAGAGCGGGGACTTTGTATCTTCATTAACAGTGGTACCCTCGTTCTTTAGAACCGTGTCTAGCACATCGATGGATGCTTCTTTTTTAAAAATTAATTTATTTTTTTATTGACTAAAGTTTTAC
>NW_005371636.1:368778-370070 GCF_000412655.1 Myotis brandtii
CCCCCCCCCCCACCTCCCCTGCCATTTGTCTCTGGATCTATTTTTGTTCATCAAATTATGCTGATCATTATACCCCGAATAGGAGTGAGATCATGTGATACTTATCTTTCTCCGACTGGCTTATTTCGCTCAGCGCAATGCTCTCCAGTTCCTCCACGGACACTTCTTGAGCCGCTGGAAGCCACTTCTCCTCTGGAGATCTTGAATTCTTCCTCTTTCTGAAAATAAACTTCCTAAATCTTCGTTCCGCAGCCTTAGCATTTGAAATAAGTGTGAGCTGTGATCTACTCGCTCCTGCCTGGAATCCCCTGGGTAGGGAAGCCACACCAGTGCAAAGACCCAGGGCGATAACTATGGAATGAGGACTTCTTGCAGGCAGGGCTGGGCTCGGGCGCCTAGTCAGCCTTTGCTTTATCTCCTTGCATTCTCTCCGCAGACTAGCGATAGGCGTCTCTGACTACCCTGCTCCCCTTTGACAAAGGGGCGCATCCTCGCCAGAGGTGCAACACCTGGCCGCCAGGTCACACACAGTATTTAGGATCGCTGGGCTGAGATGAGAAATCCAGGTGTGGTGGGCCCCACACCGCCTCCTAGCGGTCACCTCCGCTGATGCGCGTCCAGGTGGTGAAGCGGGAAGGGGCTGGGTTGGCAGGCTTCCCAACGCGGCTTCTGGGGTGTGCATGTGTGTGTGTGTGTAATTATATAATATATGCATGACCTCCTATATGTGTGTGTGCATGTGTGTGTGTGTAATTATATAATATATGCATAACCTCCTATATGTGTGTGTAATTATAATATATGCATAACCTTCTATGTGTGTGTGCGTGTAATTATAATATATACATAAACTCCTGTGTGTGTGTACATGTGTGTGTGTAATTATAATATATGCATGACCTCCTGTGTGTAATTATATTATAATATATGCATAACCTCCTCCTTCATTGAGATCGCCGGTGCAAACCAGGTTGTCCACTTTTCGGACACGTCCCAAGAGCCCCTGGCGTCCAGGCTGGGACTCACTCTCCCGCAGGTTCCCTCCGCGCACAGGTGGTTGAAACTCCCCTCGTGAGAGAGGCTGGGATCCCCACGCTGTGACCCCGAAGAAAGGGGACGTCACCCACTCGGCTCACCCCTTGCTAGTGGGGCGCGTTTACATCTAAGTGAACAACAACAAAAATCAACAAGTTGTGTGGCTGGAAGTTGCCCGGAAAGAGGGGGATGGGGCTAGGGGGGCAGAACGGCGCGCCCCGCACAGCCAGGCCGGGCAGCAGCAGCGATGTGCCGGG
>NW_005371636.1:371234-372264 GCF_000412655.1 Myotis brandtii
ACTTCGAGGTCAAAGCCTCGAAGGGGAGCCCGAAGGAAAGAGGAGGGAGGTGGGGGGAACCACGTTGCCCGGGACAGGGTCGGGCAGCGAGCGTAACCCGGAGGATGCTACCGGCGGTCGCCCCTGTGCGCCATAGGCCTCGGCCAGGAGGTACCCAACCGATGGACCGGCCATGGCGCGGCTGTAGCCCTGGACAGGGGTCAGGAGGAAGGACTGACTTATTCTGCAGCAGGACATGCCCCCGTCCAACGCGTCGCACGAATGAAATGCTTTTCTTGCTCCTTGGAGACTAGGGATCCCAAGGATGCGGTGGGAGACGTCAGACGCCCGCGTTCCGGGAGCACCGTGCACCCGTCGTGATGACAGCCCCCGGTGGGTTCTCGTCCCCCCTCCGAGGAGTTTTGCGTTTCAGGGAGCGTGCGCCCTCCCTGCAGGCGACAGCGGGGTCGCGCCGGGCGGCCTTCTGCAGAACCGCGGACAGAAAGTGTGTCGACGCGTCGGTGCGGGGGGCTTGAGCGGCCGCGCGCCGGTCGGAGGGGAGGGCGAGTGGGCGCCCTAGGACTCGCACCCAGAAAAAGTGTGTGTGGCACGTTTGGGGCGACCCGACCGGCACCGACCCCGGTGCGTCCCCAGAGAGAGGGGCAAGTGAGCCCTGCGATGCGCTGTGGCAACTCTCGTCGGATGGGCGCTCGGGATTCTGGGCCGGAACAGCTGGCGGAGGCCAGTGCACGGCGGACGGTGAACGTAGCCCTTATCCGTTTCGTTTCCCGGGGAAGGAGTCCGCTCCGCAGCCGGTTCGCTGCGCAAACCACAGCATCCTCTGCTGGTCCGGGCCTGGGAGCGGGCTGGGCCGGGGAGGGGGAGGGGGCCTGGAAACTTCGCTTCCGGGAGGAGTCAAAGGGCAGAAAGCAGGTGGGGACGGTGGGAGACGAGCTGTGGAAATAAAAGGGCGAAGGACCCCCCCTTGAGGAGGCTGGTGGCCAAAGACTCCCGCTCGGGGAGCCCGGGTGCCCCGGGAGGTGCGGGCCTG
>NW_005371636.1:372423-376659 GCF_000412655.1 Myotis brandtii
TGGGCTCGGGGAGGCGGGGCCCACGTGGAGGTGAGGGCGGGGAGGCTCCGCTGTCCTCTCGCCCCTCGTACCTGTCCGGCCCCCCAGCTCCCGCTGCGACGGGATCCGGTGGGTCGGCGGGAGACCGAGCCGGTCGGGGTTTGCCCTGACGTTACCCCAAATGTCGGAACCCAAGTCCTTAGGCGATTCCTACCGCAGCGACCGCCTCTCTCACGTTCAGAGGGGATTTCCGGCCGGAGCAGGAGGGGGGCAGATTGCTTTGTTTATTTAAAACGGAGTCTTTTATAAAAGACCCTCCCCCACCCCCCCATTCAACCAACCAACCAACAAAAAGGACCACTGTGCGGGGTGTGTGTCCTTCCGTCCTGCACTCGGGGCGCACGCCACCGTCCTCTCCATCTGACCGCCGCCCGGCTTACCATCTCCTTCCAGAAGCTGCATGAGCCCATGTTTTCTCCTGGTTGAGCCTCTCCATTTGTCAGGACCCTGGTTTTCTCCGCTTGGGGAGGTCAGCTTCGGGGAGCAGAGGAGCGCCTCTTTCTAAAGTGCTCGGTCCCCGCGGGGTGCCCGGTTCTCTCTCCTGAGGACCCTCGGCCCTGGGGACCCCTCGCTGCCCCTGCTTCCGCTTTGCTCTGTGATTTCCATATTCGTGATGCCCTGGGTTCCCGATCCGAGTTGGTGTGTTTATGGCTTTGAGAGGCCGTTCCCCTTAGCTGCTGGGGTAGGAAAGGACCACGGAGGCTTGGGGGTGATATGATGGACAGCAGGAAACCGGAGTTGCAAAAGATCCTGAAATCCTGATTTCGAAAAGGCAAAATTAAAATTTCCTTTTTAGTCTGCTCGTAATTATAATTTTTTAATTGTTAAAATATTTTCCTCATTCTCCTATTGATAACAAGGCCCTTAGCCTCTATTATATTATGATTAGGGAGTCAAATAGATATGCTTATGTTAAGCTTCTACCACAGAAGGCATTGCGAAGCTTCCATTGCCTTTCCTGTCTGCCTGCCGGACCTGCAGTCAAATAATGCGGGATGTTTGCATGTCACACAGACACCCGGGGGGCATGTCCTTATTCCGAACAGTGTATTTCCAGGCATGGTTGTTATTCAACAAGTAGAGGTAAACGGAAAGATATTCATTATACACCAAGAGTGCTTACCGACGGGTTAATTTTGTGGGAAAGAACTCATGTTTTATTCTCAGTTTCTAATAGCAACGTACAAGTTCGCTTCTTTTATGTTCTTTATAGTCTTTGGTGTTAAAATAGTGTGGTGGCCAGTGTTTCCATTCAGGGTAGTATGTGGGCAGGTGGAATATTCAGCGAGAACTGGCATTTCTATTTACTTAACGTTTCCGTGTAGACCTACAACAAAGTTTTAATAAAGTTTACACATTCAGTGAGTATTTTGATCATTGATGGCATTTTGTTTTAGCTTCACTTTGTCACTCGATGACCTAGAGAGTCTGAACCACCACGGATGATAAGGAGTTGTGTCTTATTAGCAGTTCTCCCACTGCTCTGAATCGTTCTCTTTGGAGTAGGGAGTTATGACATGCTATTTGATGGTTGGCAGGGAGTTTGAGCTGCCTGCAGAGTTGCCCCAAACCAGGCCACCAAGGGAGTGCTGTGCGTTCTGTGATCCGGGAGCCACCAGCCCCGGCCCTGGACACAGCCCCGGAAGGGAAAGGGCAGCTGTTTTGGGGGCCCCAGACCCGACCCTTGACTGCTGTGGCCCAGGAAGTGGATGCTGGGGCCCTGGCTCTGAACACCCAGAATGCTGTCAGATCCGGGTTTGACAGGTACGCGCGTTGGGAAGCACGCGCCCAGCTGGTTTTCACGTGCAGGTCCGGGAGCGACTGGTCTGCGATGGGCCACACGGGGCTGCCACGCGGCCTTTTAGAGGAAGATCTCTCATTGAAAACGATGGATTGATGGATAGAGTCCGTTCCTGCTGCTGCCACGATGTCTGGCCAGGAGTGCGCACGCAGCTTTGTGGTGGTTCAGGCCTGAGACTCCGCCTCTGCCTCGGCTCAGATGCCGCCGGGCACTTGCTCTTTAAATCATTACTGTAACTCAGTCAGAATCAAGTCGATACAGAAGTGCAGCTATTTTATAAATAACACTGAGCAATAACAAGAGAAAATCCCACTTCGCAGTGGAAGAAACTGCGCATCTGAGTGTGCGTTTCTGTTCCATCCCAGCCCAGGGGTGCCCCCGCCGTGAGTGCTGCTCTCACCTTTGTGGCATCTGCAGCGTCTTTCAGCTGGGTGTGAAGGCTGCCACTTCCCGTGCCCCGGGGGGTGCCGTCCCACCCCAGGGCTGCCTGCAGCTCTGGCTCCGGCCAGTGGCACCCGCTTCCCGTCCTGCCTACCTGGCCGCGTGGACGGCGTTCAAGAACGTCAGGATGAGTAACCGGTTCCTTTTTCCATGACCGTCTTCTTTCCACTGATAACAGGCGGCGGCCCTCGGCCCCTCCATCCGCCCTCCTGTCAGGAGCCCAGACAGGCCTTCGCCTGCCAGCCGGGCGCCCTGTGCCAGGAAGCTGCCCGGCCGCTTCCGATGCCAGGGCTCATTTGCTCCCCTTTCTCAGTGAAGGGGAGTTTTGCTGGTGACCATTCCTAGGCCCACCTTAACACGGAATGTTTTAAGACGAGGCGCTCAGAAAAGAAGGTCTCCAAGTCCTGGGTCAAGTCCAGGCTCATCTCTAGGTCTTTTCCCAGCCAAGCCCAGGTCTGGGTCTCAGGGAGCTGAGCTCATCCCGGGGACTGGGTCTGAGGCGTCTGGCCTGGGAGGGGCGTGGCCAGTGGGAAGAGTGGCAGCTGGGGCTGCAGATGGGCACGGTGTTGAGTGGGGGCGCTGGGGCCCCTGCCTCCACGTGTGGTCCCTGATGCAGCTGTTGTGTTCGTGCGTGGGGTGGTCATCGCCCCACGGAGACGCGGAGGCCCATTTTCTCCCTGTGAGCGCTGACGGCACAGCGTCCGGTTCAAGCGAGTTTCACGTCAAGGTCTCAAGGTCGGCTTCTGTGAACTTGGGAGGCAGGAGAGCCTGGACGCAGGACGTGGAGCTTTTGGTCGAGGGAGGCTTCCCGCAGCCGTGAGATGGATGCGGCTGTGATCCCACTCACTCTGTGTTCCTTGTTGCCCAGCTGGTCCTGTGATCCCCCAGGTCACAGGTTGAAGAAAGAAATCGGGGGGTTGGTAGTAGTTGAAAGTAAGGAAACAGTCTGCACGAAAATCTCGCTTTGTGCTTCTAGCCATAGTTTGGTTTTTGTGAATTGCAGGACGTGGGAGGCACCAGGCTGCGCCATGCTGCCCACCCGGGGCCTGACCCTGACCCTGACCTTGACCGGCCTTTCCAGGCCATTCCCTTGTACTCCCCTCTGCTTACTCACCGCTGACCACTTTCCATTGCTCGATAAGTGCTCTTCCCTTTCTGGCTTCCCTGGCTCATCTGTATGTGTTTTAATGCGTTTTCTGCACCTCAGCTCTTGCCTCTCGAGGGAACCCGTCTTCATCCTTGAAGGCTCGGTTGCACGGGGGGTGCACGGACGGCTCTCTTTGGCCCTGCAGGCCTCCAGCTCCATCGCCTCTGCCCACAGCTGTGCTCGTCTCAGCTTCCTTCCTGGAACATGAGCCTCTGGAGGGTGTGAATCACGCCCTGAGCCTCGCTGTGTTTCCTCACGGCCATTCTTGTCAGAACTGGCAACCGGGGGTGGCCGTGCCTGCAGCCCAGTGACGGCATGGGCAGAAGGCCTGGCGCATGGTCACCGAGGCCGGAGGAGGGGTGACTAGGGGTCAGTGCAGGCGGTGAGGAGCAGGGCTGAGAAAGAATGTGTCACTCGTGAAGGGTTTTCGGCAGGAGCGGGTCTAACTTAGATTTCCATGTTAGATAGATGGTTCCGGCGAGAGCATGGAGGAGGAATTCAGTGACCAAAGTCAGGAGGAGCAGCTGAGAGTTGGAATCATGAGGGTCTGGGATAGGCAGAGAGAGGATTGGGAGGTGGACTAACAATTGGGGACTTTTGTGGAGGTGAGGGTGTGGCCTGGGAACCCCCTGGGTGACTGGTGGCAATGCCACGCCCTGGGGAAGGGTGCAGAGGGGCTCTGAGGTGTTCAAGATGCCGGGCCTCGTGGAGGGGGTGGTGGGTGGCCCTGGAGCCCCCGGTTCATAAAGCCTCAGCGTCAGGAGGCAGGTGCGCGGGAGGCAGGTGCGCGGGAGGCAGGTGCACGACG
>NW_005371636.1:376740-380101 GCF_000412655.1 Myotis brandtii
CGGGTGTGGGCAGGAGGCAGGCGTGCGCAGGAGGCAGGTGTGCAGGAGGCAGGTGTGTGCAGGAGGCAAGTGTGCGGGAGGCAAGTGTGTGCAGGAGGCAGGCGTGCGCAGGAGGCAGGAGTGCGGGAGGCAGATGTGCCAGCTGCAGACACATGAGCATTGATGTACATAACTAAGGGACTGGCCATTGAACGGAACTCGAGCAAGAGAATCAGCAGAATTGCTCATTGATCGTAGGGCAAAAGGTGTATTTTGTGTGGAAATGAAAGTAGGTAAAGTATTTCCTCTGAAACATGCTCTTTCTAGTGGGGTTCCCGTTGCTGGCTGGTTTCTTTCAAGCAGGTACTGGAATAAGCAGTGACACCTGCGTGCACAGTTCTTAACCAGTAGCTGACAAAAGCTAGTCGCCGGAGCCGGTACGTCACCAGGGCACTGAAGGCTCGCTCCAGGGTCGCGGCATCCCGGGAGCAGCGGGACAGCGGCCTCCAGCCTGCACGCACAGCCAAAGCCCTGCTCTCGTGTGATGAACACGGAGCAGTGTTTCCGGTTGTTAAGGGTTAGGGAGCTCGTGCCCCCCGGGTGCCCTTTAAAAAGCCCCTTGAAGATGTGCTGCAGCGAAAAGCCGGGCTGGGGAAGGGACGTGTTTGTGCAGAAGCAGCGGGACCGGCATTGAGACAGGCAGAGCGGAGAAGCAGGCCGCACAGGGGCCGATGTGCCTGGAAACAGCCAGAGGCCAGAATAACTCGGCAGGATTGGCAGTGGGATCACCCTGGCGTCCAGCTGCCGGCTCTGTGCCTTCAACCTATACCGGGACGGGGTCAGCTATTCCTGAATAAAACGGGGTTCCGGGCTCCCCGGGCCGGAGGGCTGTCCCGGGGAAGAGGCTCCTGGTGGCCGAAGGGCTCCTGCAGGAAGTCGGGTTTGGGACGGGGCTGCTCTGACCTCGCAGGATGTGGGCAGCTCTGAGCCGCACACACGTCCCTGTGGTCGTGAGACGCCTAGGGCCACGAAACCACAGCCTGGCAGCCGGCTTCACGGGCTGGGGTCCGCGGGTGCACACGCCGGCTTCTGCCTTTCCTAGAATCATCCCATCCCATTCCAGGAACCGCCCATTTCCTGGAAGAGGCGCAGTCACACGGCTTGGCATGTGTGTGCCTGCGTGTGAACACATACAAACAGGCTGGACTTGAGACTGATCTGCAGGCTTCCGAAAACCCGAGCTCTAGGCTTGTCTCCTCGTGCAGTCCTGGGTGAGTGACATGCGTGCCTCTAAGTTGTCTCATCCGTAACCTGGAAATGACTCCCGCCCGCCCGCCCACCGGGGTGTTCTGAGAAGGTTCTGGAGCGACTTGAAGATGTGTGTGAAGCCCGTCGCTGGCGTTTTGCCGGAAGAGTTCATAGAAACATGGGATTTGGAAACCCTGGAAGTCAAGGCCACGGGGGCACCGGCAGACGCCCCCCCTCTTTTGGGCTGTAGTTTAACGTTAAGCCTGCAGTTCTAACTGATACAAGCCTGGGGACGCTGCTCACATTTCACTCATGAAAGTGATTGGTCAGGTTCCCCCGAAGCTCCCGATGGGACATGGTTGGCCCTTTGCTGGGGGAAGGCAGGCTCCCTCGCTTCCCAGGGGGGAGCAGACGGCACCCAGCAGGAGTGACGGCGGCGTCAGGGCCAGAGTTCATCGTTCACATTGTTACTTAGCGCTCTGTCCCCTTTGGCCTAGGCCCCCGCCCCCCGATAATTATGACTGAAACAACTTTTGATAATTATCATCCTTTAGTGTGGCTTTGCTCATTGAACTGAAGAGTCACAGTGAGAGCCCAGATGGAGTCGTTGCCGTAAGAGGACATCGCGTTTTGTTTGAGAGAACAGTTCTTCAGGTTTCTTACATACATTGATGTTCGTGGAGTCATTTACTAAAAATAAAAGTGTGAATAAGTAACGGCTGTCACTCCCACGGTTTCCGTGTGGGCGTGTAGAGGGGAAGGTGTGTGTGAGGGGCCTCCGTGTCACCGCCACAGCGGACTGCGTTTCTCGTGGGAGAGAAGCGTGTTCTGCGTGGGCCAGGCTGCAGGGCAGGCACGTGACGGCACGGAGAGTCACCTTGCTGCCTAGTTTTCCCATGAACTTTAAACATGGTAGTTCCGTGCTACGTGGATGCGATAAATCATTATGAATTGGAATCCTGGGCTTCGCAGCCTCTAACTAGTTCAGAGCACCACCCACCCAGAAGCCTTAGCTTTGCTTCTGGGTGAGGCCAGCGGTGGACGCGGTGTCGTTCTGAGCAGACCAAGCCTCGTGCCCCTGCAGTGCGGGTCCCACAGTAACCGATCCTGGACGGCTTGCAGGGTGCGCTCCTCCCAGGCCGTCCAGTGGGTCCGGCAGGGCCGGGTCCTGCGTGATCGCTGGTGGGTCGTCGCTATGGCAACTGCGCTGGAGCACCGCCTCCCAGCTTGGAGCTGCTCCGGAGCCAGCATGCCAGCAAACCCTGCGTTTATGCAGCGTGACTTCCCTGTTCACTCATTTCAGAGGAAATGGGCACCGAGTGGACTTTGGAGACTGGAAGGGACGTTGGAGACCAGGCAGTCGGTACCTCGTTTGCTGTTTGGGGTGCTGGGGCTCCGAGCATTGTCGGTGGTTACAAGGAGAATTCTGGGTAAAAGCGGGTGAAGATTGGATCCCCTGCTCGTGTTCCACTGCTTCCCCCAAATTATTTGTCTGTGAGAATCTCCTCTCAAACGTAACCTGCTGGGGCTGGATCCAGACTCTCAGCCTTCTCAACAGAAAGAATGGCTTTTGGAAAATTCCACGTGGAGGGTGGACTAATCCACAGGGTGAATTTACAGTCCATTTGAACACTTAGCGGCATAAAGCAAGTCAGCCCCTTTACCATGGCATGCGAGGTCAGTGCTTGAACGGAAGGAGGGGCCTCGTCAAACTTCCTTACATGATGAAAAGCAGTTGGTAGGACATTGAGTTTTGTTCTAATACAGAAAAACGGTAAAAAATATAATTGTAAAGTGCCTTTGTCTGTTTGACACTCGCAAACTAAGCATGGGCAGGTGTTCTTCAGGGTGACCTCTGTGATGGGAGTAAGAGTGAAGTAACGAAAAGATGGGCAGGAGGGAAAGGCTAGCGGCGCGTCAGACAGTCAGCTCTGAGCACTGGGCTGTAATGAACTGTTTGACTGACATTAACTCCCAGGGGAGTTAGAGCCGCGTGGGCTGATGGTCAGCTTTCAGCTGGAGGGGTTCTCGGGCATGCGCCGCGGTGGGCTCACCATCCTGGGTTTTTCTCTGGTTGAAGTTTCATCATATATTAAATATGTAGGTCTCTTTAGCCCCTGCTCAGTGGATAAGG
>NW_005371636.1:380132-399593 GCF_000412655.1 Myotis brandtii
TTGGGCCGGGGGGGTGGGGGGGGGGGGGGGGGGGGGGGGGGGGGGGGGGGGGTGAGAGGAGAGAGGGAGAGAGAGAGATTGGCTAGAGAATATGCCTGCTCTCTCATTACTGCCCAAGGTTATGGTCATGAATTAAGGCTTGAGGTTAGTGTTCTGGTTGGTGTTCTTGCTGCCCGGCCTGCCTGTGACTTTAAAGCTCCAATAAGATGAAACCCAGTTGATAATCAAGTTACTCATCGTGCCTGTGAGGCACCTGGTGGGAAGCCTTGCTGATGTGCGGGTCGGACTGTGGTGCATTGCAGCACAGGAAGGCCTGGTGCCCAGCGCGTGGTGCCAGCTGCTGCGGGGCACAGGAGGGCACGCCCGGCGGCCACGGCTGCAGGGCTGCCCCCGGGAGCAGGGCATCTGTGCTGGCCCAGGGGAAGCACAGGGCCAGGGGAACTAGGATTTCTAAAGCGCAGAAACGGCCAGTTTGGCAAAAAGAGTAGGACATGAGGCTCTGAGTCACTCCCTGTCGCTGCCCAGTGGTCTGTGTGAAATGCAGCTCCGCCTGAGCAGCCGCGCAGAGCTGGGGCCAGCCTGAAACCCGAGCCGCTTCCTGGCTGGCTGTGGCCGTGAGCCTGGCCGTGGCTCTGGACACTCCTCACAAGGCGACGAGCTCCCTGATGCCAGGCCCTTCGCTGTCATCCCTTCCTCCCGGGCCTGCCCACTTCAGAGAAGGAATCGGTGCATTTCTGTGGCGTGAACCGGGCCTGCGGTTCCAGGCCGAGGAATTTGGACTTGACCCTGGACCAGAGCACTGAAGGTCACCTTCCAGGGCTAGTTCCCGTGGAGCACTTACTAGTAAGGCGGGTGGGAGACATACACTCTGCTCAGAGCACGGAATTTGGAGCCCTTAGTTCAGCAAAGGCTGTGATAAACGGGGACCCGGGGGCACTGGAGCGTGCACTGCGCACCGAGCTGGCGTTTCCTGTGCGGACTGGTCACTGCAGCCACACGCCAGGCCCTGCTGCCGGCGCGGTTTGGCTGGACCTGAAAAGTCAGAGGTGCTGGCCAGGCTGTTTCCAAACCAGAAATAACTCCTCGGCCTCAGCGCCCCGAGCCCACACTCCTCCGGCTGGGGCATCCGTCATCACGCGAGGCAGGAGGCTGGCTGCTGCGGGAGGTGCTGTCAGGGCAGGGAATGTGGTGGCTGTGTTCGCAGGGAGGATGGAGAGGCCTGCTGGGCAGTGTGGGCGCTCACTGCGGGGAGCAGGCTAGGGCCTCGCAGGCTGTGTGCACAGCCAGTGGGCGCTGGGGCTCCCGGCCTTCCTCCCTTTCCCACTGAGGCTCTCAGCGAGGCTGCTGCGCCTACTGAACCCCCGGGGCCTGGAGGGCTGGGGCCAGGCAGGGAGATGGGAAGAGAAGCAACCACTGCTGGGCCCTGGTTGTGTGCTCGGTTGCTATGGTCCCAGGCACTGAAAGGGTGCCCGTTAGATGCCCAGTTCGGGCACGTGCCTGGGTCGCAGGTTCCATCCCCGGTAAGGGGCTTGCAGGAGGCAGCCGGTCAATCCCCCCCCCCCCCCCCCCCCATGCAGGTCCTGGGCAAACACTGATCAGCCTTCTGTCACTATAGCTTAATTTTTGCCTGTTTTAGAACTTCAAATAAATGAAATCATGCTCTGAGTACTCTCATGTATGGTTTCTTGTGCTCAGCATGTTTTTAAGATTCATTCATGTTGTGTGTAAGGTTAATTTGTTCTTTTTTATTGCTGAATAGTATTCCACCAGTGAAATATGGCATCACATCCTTTCAGCATGCAGTGAGCCATTTATTTTAGACCCATTCTTGTTCATTGACTAGTCAGGGGAAGGTAATGTCTACTTTCCTACAAAGTTGAAAGGTTCATTACGCTTCTCAGTTTCTCATGACTGCTATTGGAAACGCTAGCTCTTACTTCCTCCCTCCTCCCTGATGACTTGGCAGAAATACAAATCCAGTCGCAGATGCGACATGCAGGCTTTGGGGATGACCTCGTCGGAGCAGTGAGAGAGTGAGTGAGGAGGCCAGGAGAGACCTCAGGGGAGGGTGGGGGTCCAGGATGAGCTGGGCCACTTCCATTTTATTTTTTGTTGGACCCTGTGTGACCTGTTTCACACACGTCCCTCCTGGAGTGGAGTCGAGTTCTTCTGCATCCCATTCCTAGCTTCCGACTCACGGGAGGCGAGCACTGTGTCCCTGTTTACAGGGGCTTTGTCTGTCGTTGCCAAACTGGAGCCCATGGCAGTGAACTTCAGGCGGAGGGTGGGCGACAAGCAGGGGCGTCCACACAGCTCAGTCCACCCGTGTCTCCTCGTGGTCACTCAGGGTTTGCTAGTTCGGCAGGAACGTCCGAGGATTTTCTTCCTGCTGCATCGTATGTAGAGGCACCTGGTGTCTCTCTAACTTGGTCTGTGGCTCGGGAGCGCTGCCAAGTTCTCTGCTTTAAGATCACCTTCTCCCTTGGGAACTGGTGAGGAATGTGTGTGGGTGGGGGTGGGGGGGGGATGCTGTGGGAGACTGTGCATAGCTTTCTCCACTAGTCTGCCCTCCACCATGATTCTTGCCGTGAAGACTGGCAAATAGTGACTTTTTAAACCCGCCCCTCCTTCTTTATAGGGGGCCTTATCTTGGAAGGAGCCGCGTCCCCCTCGTCCACCGTGTGCTGGTGCATATCTGGGCCTCACGGGCTGTGTGAGGCGATGGCTTACGGTGACTCTAGAACGGTCCCAGAGGTGGCCGCGCCCTGTGCAGCTGGCGTGTCCCTGGAGTAGGTCCGCACTGCCCTTGACACACGCTTGCATGTCGGGGGCTCGGGTGCACTCCCAGCCCCGGCCCCTCAGCAGTCACTTTCCACGGAGCCCTGGCTCCTGGGAGGGAGAACCTGGGAGGGAGAAGGGCGCTTGGAAACCACGCTCGGGCGCTCATGAGCTTCCTGCTTTTCACTGGAAACGCTGAGCTCCCGGGACGTCCGTCATCCTCCTCAAAGCCCGATGGTTATCTCCCGGGGACTGACTCATAAGGACTCGGAAACGTGTGAATGAACTATTGATGCCCCGCCTCTGCCAGTGGCCTTTGTCCTGTGGATGATGGAAACCTGGGTGACTCAGTGGTTGAATAGACCCGAGTGAGGTCAGAGCAGTCCTGCCCAGGGGGAGTTTGGGCCAAGAAAAACACTGGGCTCTGGATGTGAGGATATAGACTCTGCCAAGTCCCAGTCACCCTAAGTTTCCATGGCGCCCTTCTCAGCGTCGAGGTGTCGGACGCACATAGAGTTATAAGCCGGCGACTTCCTTTCGGGCGAGAATAGTGTTGCTGTTTTCCTGTGGCCCAGGCTCTGCACTGTGATTCGTAAGTTGTGGCTGTTTTGATCAATGAAATGGAACTTATTAGTATTTCCTCATAGACTGCGTAGATGTTACTTATAACTGGAGGTTTTGTGACTCGCCTTGCGATGGAAGGGCACCTTCATTTAAAGAAAAGGAAACGACTTCGTAACTTTGAGCTAGTGTGCTTCAACTCTTTAGAGTTCTAAATACTCAAGGAAAGAAAAACTTCTCCAACTGTTCATCCAAAATCTCGCTTCAGACTGGCTTGTGCATAGCGTCAAGTTTAAGATTTCACATTGTGTCGATGATCAGTTATAGAGAAACTGGATACAGGATGGAATCATCAATGTATGTGTGAAAGCAGGAAGTATTTTGAAATGAATGGAATTTATACATACCCTTGGTTAGTCAAATTGCAGTTACTCTAAGCTTAGTTAGAAGTTGAATTTAAAAGATTGTAAGCTTTCTGTCTTTATCATTAATTTTTGTTGTATACGGAGGGAGATATTTTCCTTTAGCTAACATTCTTTAATATTAACTATAATTTTAAAATGTTTCCTATCTAGTGACTAGTTTTATAGTTAGCCCCCTCGGCCCCCCAACACTCACACTCCTGTGAGGACTGGCCTTTCAGTTGAGGCCTGACCGTCACTGTAGGCCTTGTCGTTGGACGTACAGGACCTGGGTGGCCGTTGATAGAATATGACGCCGGGGGGCGTGTCGGGGACGGGCATGTCAGGCATGAGCGCGATCGCAGGATCTTCCTGAATTTTCTTCCCGTCGTGGAGAGGGGCCCATCAGGCCTGAGGGAGGAGAGAGAAGCTCACCTTGTCTGCCAGGGTCTGCTGAGCACGTGACGGGGACGGTGACACTTGGTGGTGGGTAGACAGAACTTGTGCTAAGCAACTGGCAGATGTGAGGGTGTGGCTATCGTAATGGGTTCCTTTTTAAAAACAATATATTTTATTGATCTCAGAGAGGAAGGGAGAGAGAGACAGAAACATCAGTGATGAGAGAGAATCATGGATCTGCTGCCTCCTGCACTGCCCCTCACTGGGGATTGAGCCCACAACCGGGCATGTGCCCTGAGCGGGAATGGAACCGTGACCTCCTGGTTCATAGGTTGACCCTCCACCACTGAGTCACACCGGCCAGGCTTAATGGCTCCTTTTGCAGCGTTCGGTCGGCCTCTGATGTTGCTGATGAGCACGGTGAGTGGTGATGTCCGCACTGACATCTCGTCTTTGCCTTCGCAGAGCTCTGACGGTCCTCTTCCTTCGGACGATGGATGAGCAGTCGCAAGGCCTGCAGGGGCCGCCTGTCCCCCAGTTCCAGCCCCAGGTAAGGGCTTCACGACGAGCACCCCTCTGTCCTTAAGACGCGCACTGACAGGTCCTTGAGGAACTAAAGCGGCCCGTCGCTACCGAGGAATGGCCAGGTGTTGTCGGAATTGTGTGCGTTTTCCTGGCCGTCGAATACTTAGTTCTCAGGGACAAACATTGAGGAAGGTCGCAGCGTTGGCTTTTACGGTCTCCCTCCCTCGGCGGCTTGGTCACTGTGCGCCTCCATCTGCTCCGGCTCCTGAGACCTGCCCAGCCTTCAGAGAGCACCTCACCCGCGTCTGTCCGTGGAGAGCACCCCTTCCCACTGTGACCTCACTTCTTGGACCCTGACGGCACCTTCTCTGTGTCTCTCCTGGCGTTGCCGGCGCCTGCATGTCGTGTCCTGTGGGCGTGTTCCTGTCCCTCCTGTTGGGTGGAGAAGGGTCCTTGTTCCCGTGGAGGCCCCGATCTCGTGTGGAGCAGGGGCTGCGTGGACGGGGCCGGGAGCTGGTGAGGAAGGCCTGGCTGCGCTGGTGGGGGCACGAATGATGATGAGGCGATACAGACACCAGCGACGTCTAAGTGTGTCGCTGGATAACTGCTTGTCCTTGGTCACTCCTTGTTCCTGGGCCGCAGTGACCTTCCTCTGTGTTGGATGGAAAGCGGCTGGTCATGGTTAATGGCGCCCTGTCCCCACTGGGCTGAATCTCCAGTACTTTGTGTCTGGGAACAGGTTACTTTTAAAATACTCCAGGAGATTTCAGGGAGATAACTTTCCAGTGGGAAGAAGCGTGGTTAGGTGACGTTGTTAGCATACGTGGCGCTGGTGTGTGCATGTGTGCGCTGTTGCTCTTTGGTTCACAGTGAGGTTTGTAGAAAGTACATGGCAGAGCTGGGCCAGATGTGGTCACAGCACATTCTAACTGGTGTCGCTTGGAGGTGAGTCATATCTCTTTCAAGATCATAGAATGAGTTTTATTGGCATAAAATGGAAGGGCATTTTGTTACTTTTAAATTCTGTTAACATTCAACAACATTAATGTCAAATAGAAAGCAATGTGTTAGTTTGCGTAAACGGTCATATGAAAACCACCCGTAAGAGACGATGGCAGTAACAACGAAAACCTTATTAATGATGCTAAACACAATGAGCGCTGGCTGGTGTCTTCGATCATTGATAACAGTCCCTCTGGGACTTCCCGGGACATGAGGTTCTCCCTGGGGAGCCCGCGGAGTCCACGCTGCGACTCGTTTAATTTCCCCAGAGAGCCATCATCATCATGTTACCCTGAATTACCCATTGCTTAGTGAACGTCTTCGCTTCCAATTGTGAGCAAATTAATTAATTGAGTCCTACCGATCATCAGTTGTTCCGAGAGGCTGCGCCTGGGAGGCAGCCGGGGTGCGGCGGAGTGGGTTTTATTTGAGAGAGAAGAGCACGCTGTGCAGGAGGCGGCGAGCAGACCGCCAGGTACCAGTTGATCCCACTGAGTTGGCAGACCTGGTGTCGTGTGATTCGCTCGGAGAACGTGTCCTTCCCTCGGGGGGGCTGGTTGCTGATTGTCCTGCGCAATTTTGAATAGTTGTCTCGTGTCTGAGATTTCAGGATGCTTTTCCAATATGACCTGTTCGTATGTGGATGCAGATCTCTTGAGATTAAACATAATTTACCCCCGAAATGGAACAAATGCTCCCCAAATCAGTTCCAGTTATGCCCTTGAGGTTAGGAGTTGTAGGGGGTCTCAGGTCCTCAAGAAATAAAATCACATGAAAAACAACGTATTGGCCGCGTGGTCCCTGCGCATTGGTTATGGTTTGAGACTTCCTCCCAAAAGGAACCCGTTTGAAAGTCGCCGTGTGGGGGATGGTCTCTCTGCAGTGAGTTAGACACTGGGCTGGACCAGCCCTGGCTCAGGGGCAGGCAATGGTCTCTCTGCAGTGAGTTAGGAGACACTGGGCTGGACCAGCCCTGGCTCAGGGGCAGGCGTGTCCGACCCCGGGAGCCTGGGAGGGGGGCCATGTGTCCTCTCGTTTGCTTGGATCTTAACTCCTCAGTCCGTTCCAGCCAGGCGCCCACGTGCCATCCACGTGGCTTCATGTGGGATGCTCGCCCCTCCCCCGTGAGCGTGAGAGGCTTTGGCGGAATAACCCTGGTTAGATGCCCCGCGTTAGCTCCCAGCCGCCGACCAGGCGGCGTCTTCATCCCTGAGTCAGGAGCTGGTCCGCAGGGAAGCGGGGTCTCCCGCTGGAGGCAGAGTCCCGGCCGGGGATCCTTAGGCCTCCTGGTCCGTGAGCTGTTGGCATAGGGAGACGGGGGAACAGGTGGGGGGAGCAGGTGGAGGCAGACCCTTCGGGGCCCAGAGGGAGGGCCTGCGGGAAGGTGGAGGTGGCAGCTAAGCACTGTGATCTTGAAGCCAGAGGACCCGGAGGAGTTGTGTACAGCACGAGGGCCAGGGGGAGGGTGTCCCTGCGGGCGCCGTGGGGAGGGCACAGCCGTAACGGGTGCTGAGCCTGGCTCCGTCCTGGGCGCTTGCACGCACCACCCACTCGACAGCCCCGGGAGCCTCCCGCTCACAGAAGTGGGGAACAGCTCCGAGGGTCCTGGGCGTCAGGGCTGGGCTCTGATCCCCCCATTCCAGAGCCCGGCCTTGTCTCGGGCGGTGGGGACTCCATGGAGCAGTTTTATTCCCAGGATAACTCCGTGCTCCACCACACAGTGGAGGATTGGGCATCATGCAAAGGAGAGACCATGGCTTTTCTAAAAATAACTCTTCCTCGAGTGGCCTCCCCTGCGACACCAGCTTTTGTTTGAGGACGGACAGCGCTGCCTGCAGTGGGCAAGCCCATCCAGCGACGTGGGCGCTGGGGACGGTCGGGGTTCACGACCGGGGTGTGGGGTCACCTGGAGGAGCCTCCTGACAAGCCTGTGCTATGCAGACTGCAGGGCGGTGGGACTGTGCCAGCCCCGTCTGTGCTGGGGACAGGACGGGGTGGGGAGAGGGCTGTCACTCAGCCCCGCTGCCCTTTGAAGAGGGGCCGAGGGGGAGGCGCCGCAAATGGGCTGTGAAGTTGACCCGCGGCCCCTGCCCAGCAGATGACGTGTAATGAAGTGTCTAATGCGCAGGCCGCTCAGCCTGATCCTGGGTGGCAGCCCGTCCCTCAGCTGCCAAGCTCGCCCCCTCCGGCCTCGCTGCCACCCCGCCGGCCGCCCCGGCTTAATAAGCCCAGACAGTGTGCGATCTGACATGCAAATGTAGGTCATTGCATATGTAAATGCGTGATTACAGGCCTGCATGCCAGAGCACATTAGTGAGCCGGCCCAGCGGCGGCTGTCACGGCGCCTCGGCGGGTCACGCTCACGCCTGTCAGTCACCAGCGCGGGGCGGTGCTGCCGGTGACGCTGCACCTGCTGGCGGCCAGGTTCGCCCTGGAGGCCGAGGGCCTGTCCCCACGGAAGAGGCAGGAGCCCTAGTTCTCAGACGCTGTAGGCTCCTTAGAGACCCACGCATTCCTGAGAAAGGCACAGGTGGTGACGAAGCCCCTCCTCTTGAAGTAATACTTTCCTTTAAAGTTGAGAAACTGAACAGGCTGCCCATGGCCATGGCGTCGTCGGGGAAGCGGCGCTTTGTGAGTTTGCTCCGTTCCACGGGCACCGCTCTCTCCCAGGGACGTGGTGCGGGATTCCAGCTTCCTCGTTACGGTGGTGTGTGTGCTCAGCCTCAGTTCTAACACGCGTGTCTGCCCAGCTCTGTGTTCTCATCGGGACTGGAGATGGACACTCTGTAACTGTGGATTCTCTCGGGGGGTCCGCAGGGCTGGGCCACAGTGCGGGCTTTGCTCAGCCGTGGGAGACGCAGAGACTGGCGTGGAAGGCAGGACACAGGCGGGGCTTGTGACGCCGACATGGCAGGAATGTCAGGGGAACGACGTAGGTGTCCGTCTGTGCGGCTCCCTCCTGGCCCCCCTGCCCCCCCGCCGGAGGGCACGGCCTGGGCAAGAGCGGGAGCTGGGCTGTGGAGTGAATGGTGTCTCAGCTCACACAGGCCACCTGCTGGTGTGACAGCAGCCATGGGTGTGCGCATCGTGTGGCTGACACCTCTCTGATCTTTCCTTGCAGAAGGCCTTGCGGCCGGATATGGGCTACAACACGCTGGCCAACTTTCGGATAGAGAAGAAGATCGGCCGCGGGCAGTTCAGTGAGGTGTACCGGGCGGCCTGCCTGCTGGACGGCGTCCCGGTGGCTCTGAAGAAGGTGCAGGTGAGCTGGCTCCCGTCCTGTTCGGCATGGATGGCCCCGTGGGGTGTGGCTTGGGCCCCGCTGCCGTGTCCCTCACACGAAGGCATTCCCTCCGTTACCTGCGGACGGGCTGTGGGCTCAATGCCACAAACAGTGTCTCACTGATATTTGCCCCCCACGGCCCTTCCATCCTGTCCCGTCCTGAAAGCCTAGAGTTGACACCTCCCGGGGGCCGAGAGGGCGGGCGTCGGACTCACGGAGAAAAGGGAGTCACTCTTCTGCGCACGGACGGCACCTCGTCCTTTTCCGTGACTTGAATGAAGTGGGAGGGGCCTGCGCCACCCGTGTGTCTCTCCTTGTAAGCCGTTACCTAGGATACGAGCCGATGCGTATTTTCCAGGTCTTAGTAACACGCGTGTTAGTACCGGCTGCCCGTGGAGGGAAAATGGAGGCTCCAGTGCTAACGTCCAGTGAAATACCTACAGATCCGACAGCCCTACAGGCTGATCGGAAAGACACATGCTCAGTGTGTACAGTTATATGTATAAAAATCATAAGGAGTGGGTGTGGCAGGTAGCTTGGACCTAGGTTATTCATGTCCGTAATTCTGGACTCTGCTTTTAGATATTTGACTTAATGGACGCCAAAGCCCGTGCCGACTGCATCAAAGAAATAGACCTGCTCAAGGTACGTGACCGACCGCCAGCTGTATGTTCTCCACCCGTGGGGTTACGTCCACGTTGGGAAATGAGTCTATTTTGAAGGAGGCCCTGTGGCCAAGATAAGGCAGCCTCGGGCCGGGCTCTGGCCTCCCGGCTGGGGGAGCCCCACGCCGGCAGCCCCCGTATTCTCCATCCACCTCACAGCTCTTAGAGGCACCCAGTGGGGCCGACTCAGCCGCCTGTGGGGAGCACAGCTGCCCATGCCGATAAGTAACTTACTAAATGTTCCACTCACAAGCAAAAGGATCGTCAGATTAGAGGCCACTCTCATTTCAAAGAATATATACGTTTGAATCTCAGTGTATTGAAGAGTCTAGTTACCTTTGGGAATCGTTGTGAAATAATGTAACTGGAACATTGGGTAGGATTCGCTTTTCCCCCCTCATTTCAAACTAGGAAGTAGATAAAGGCAGTGTTTAAGTACAATATAACAAATGACAGTTGTTAAAATTCTTTAATTTTTTTGTTTGTTTTGTCTTTTAACCACTGGACGTAGCTATGCTAGGGTCAGCCCAAACCTCAAAACAGGAGTAAAAAGGAGAAGGTGACACCGTTGACGCCCTGCAATGGTGGAGCTCAGTTTGAAGGGAATAATTGTTAGCAGCTGATGGCTCCATCATGTCATTCACTTGTAGGCGTGGATAGATCGTTGGACAGAATATACTTTTTAAAACTTGAAGTGCCTGGTATTCTCTATTATTTCTAATAAAGAAGATTAAAGTAAAATTAATTTATACCCAGCTTTACTTTCAATTATTACACTTGCTTTAAAATTCACAAGATTAAAGAAAAGTACACTGTCATGTGAAGTTTCTGTAACTTAAAGATGAAACGCAGTAGCTAAGTGCATTCTTAAGCTATGAAACTATTGGGAATTTTCAAGAAGAAACCTTTTTCTTGCCTGTTTTTTTTCCGTAGCAACTCAACCATCCCAACGTGATTAAATATTATGCGTCATTCATTGAAGATAACGAACTCAACATAGTTTTGGAATTAGCCGATGCTGGTGACCTATCCAGGATGATAAAGGTAAGGTTTGCTCTTACTGCTCGGTTGTCCGTTGGACGCACAGGTATGTCAGGTGCTTTACACGGACCTGGCAGCTGTGGAATGCACGGCATGCCCCGCGGTCATGGCTGTGGTGGGAGCTGGCTCACCCGGCGAAGGTCACGCCGGGACTTGGTGTGTGAACGCTCCGAGGCCCACCTGCAGGGAACAGACGCAGAGCCTTGTCGCTGGGACTGGAGCTGGAGCCTGCGGCTGGGCTCCTCCGAGGGCCACCGCGTCCCTGGTCCCTGCCCTCAGCTGGGGGGGCAGAGAGAGGCTGTCTAGCAGCCCGACCTTTCCGGGCGACTCATCGGAGAGGAGCGTGGGTATGCGTTCAGACCCTGCACATCAAACCCGACTTGGCCACTTAGCAGTGACTTCACTTACTTTTCAGCAGGAGTATTACTAGGGTCAAAGTTCAGCTACAAGCCATAGAAACCCCCAAATCACAGTAGATTGGTGTTTGTCAAGAGCTTAGCACAGGGCCTCACACACAGCAAGGACGTGTTGCCTAAGTGCGGCCACTGCTATGTGATCATGGTTACGTGTGATTCTTTGTTCCATAAAACTCTGGGGCTGATGCGATTCCCAGAGCCCAGGCCTGTCTCCAGCTGACGTCACCCTCCCCGCCTAAGGGTCAGGGCGCCTGCTGCTGCTCCTTTCAGCTCCGTCCCGCTGGCCCGAGTCCAGGCGTGAACGCGTCTAGCTGCAAGGGAGGCTGGGATGTCTGTCTGCGTGTGGCTGGCCGCGTGCTCGGTGGAAAATCAATGAGAACCAACCAGATGAGAAAAGGAGGCTATTTATTCTGATCTGACAGCAGGAGTCAGTGCCACGGAGGGCGCGGCAGAGGTCACGGGGGCGGGAGTGGGAGTCTTTCCGGAGGGCGGCGGGCGGCCGGGTCCAGGCCGTCGGAGCTGATGGAAGCCGGCGCCTCATGTGACAGGCCTTTCCCTGGTTGGCCCTGAGGTGGGAGCAGCGACAGACACTGGAAATGCTGCCAGTTGCTAAGTAAGCCCTGGCCATGAGGCGCCGGCTGTGGCCGAGGCTGTGCAGCCGCCTGGATGGCCCGGGCGGTGGCCCTGGTCCCTGCAGGTCTGCCCCAGCGGCTGCTCCCTGGGTGTTTGCTGGAGAGAGAGGTGGGTTCCTGGTCGGGCTGTGGAAGGCTCAGCCTGTTGTTCCTTGTCTGGCCGTGGTCTGGGTGAATGTCCGTGTCAGCGGATCCGGGGCCTGGCAGGGATCCACCCAGGGGCCCCGGGGAGAAGGGTCAAAGGCAGCGCCCGTATGCGGACGTCAGCGCGCCCCGGCCTCTCGGGGGGCTGGCTCTTCTCGAAGAGGAGTCTCAGCTCTGCCTCTGACGGGTCTGGCGGATGCACAGCCTCGTGTTCCCTTGACTGGGGCTCGGAGGCCGTGTCCCAGGACCCCCTGGAAGTCGGGGGACAGCCTGCGGTTTGCATTCCATGCCAGAGCCGCCCAGGGTCCCGGGCGAGGCGTGGGCAGACCTGGCGTAGCTGCGGGCCTGCTCGGGGGTGAGGCCAGCTCGGCCCTCCTGGCTTGGCACCCTCTCGGGGTCAGTGCCCCGTCGAGGGGCAGGCGGTCTGAGCTGCTCTCGGAACCCCGACGGCCTGCAGGAATGAAGGTGATGCTCCCGCTATCAGGATGCCATCGCGCTGACTCGGCCTGAGGCCCGTGGTGAGTGACTCACCCGGGCGCTTATCTGATTTTCGGTTTCAGGGACTTCCCACCCAGCACAAGCAGCCCGCCCTGGCTGGCTAACCAGCAGCAGCAATGCGGACGCACGGGCGCAGGACTGTACACAGCAGCCGTCCGTGTGAGATGGGCGGAGAGACAGGACTGATGTGCTATCTGTGCGCCAGCCTTGGCACAGGGCCGATCCCGGGGGGTGGTGCCAGGGGGTCCTTGATGGGCAAACACCTGCTGACGGCCGGAAGGACAGACCGTCCCGCGGGAGACCTGCCCGGTGGGCGAGGGGGGGTTTGACCGTCGCTGAGTTTCTTTGCTCAGTTTCTTCGGGCTCCGGCTCGTGGACCCGGGCCCTGGACGGGCCTGCTCGTCCTGCTCCGGCATCCGTGCCGACGTCTCAGCCACACGCACTGGAGTGTTGGTCTGTTTGGTTCCGTTCCCACTCACGTCCTTTCCCAGGGAGACCTTTCCACCCAGACAGTCTTCTGCTCCTGCTCTTGGAACCGGCTCCTTTCACGGCACTCAGCATCGCGGCCTTAGCAACTCGGCCTTAGCATCACACACAGCCTTAGCGACGCAGCCTTAGCAACACGGCCTTAGCATCGCAGCCTTAGCGACTCGGCCTTAGCATCGTGGCCTTAGCAACACGGCCTTAGCATCGCAGCCTTAGCATCACACACAGCCTTAGCATCGCAGCCTTAGCGACTCGGCCTTAGCATCGTGGCCTTAGCATCGCAGCCTTAGAGACGCGGCCTTAGCATCGCGGCCTTAGCATCGCAGCCGCTAGTGCACTGGTCGCCTTTCCGTGGTGACTGTTCCATTGAGGCCCAGTTTCCCCGGGGCGTGGGGCTCACCGAGTGCAGGGCCGGTCGCTTGCTCACCAGGTCGTGTGGGCCGTGCCTGGCTGGTGGCGGGTGTGCGTGCAGGTCGCCTGTTTCACGCCTGTCAGCGCTTCTCCAGGGCCCGGGCTGGGCACGTGGCTGTGGGACATGGCAGGTTCCGCTGACTCACGCTCTGCCCCCACCGGCGCTGGCGGGAAAGGACGGGCCCCGAGAGCTTCCCCGAGTGTTTCTGACCCTCGTCGGGGCCGTGAGCTGGTCTCCATGGGAGAGGCGAGGGTGACGTGACAGTGTTTGATGGGGCCGCGCGGAGGCTGGAGCGTGAGGGTCGCGGTCACCCCGCAGCGGGGAGAGCGGGGAGAGTTGTAAATCATGTGCATCCGGAATGGCCGTGTCCCAGGCTCAGCCTAATTGGGGGGAAGAGGAAATATCGCTCCCGGTCTGATTCCAGAGCGAACCCGGCGGCCTCGCATCAAAGACCCTGCGATGAATAATTAACGGCGGAGCGGCCGACAGGTGGCATTCGCGTGTGTAGCGGAGACGCTCCGTGTTCCTCTAATGAGGCCGCGGACGCCCGAGGCTGTGGTCAGATGCAGCTTCAGGATGAGGTTCAGGATGAAAGGAAGCCCGGCTTTCTCATCGCCCGTTTCTCTGTCACCGGCGATCACAGCTTTAAAGGCAGGTGGACTCGTGCGGCAGATTCCAGCTCAGCCAGTGGTGTGTGCTGGGAACTCTCCGTGGTGTGCGCTGGGCTGGACCGACTCGTGTTCCAGGGGCCACGTGCCCGTCACTCACTCCTCAGTGTCACACCCGCACTCGGGGGAGGGCCTCACACGCAGGCGATGGGCCCAGCTCAGAGCTGGACCGGCCGGAGCTCGTGTGGGCCCAGCCGGGGCAGCTGCTGGGGGAGTAGCGCCCCCTGCGGCGCCCTCTGTGCCGCGTGAGATGCCATCACCTGAGGCTGCTGCTTTCCTGGCCACAGAGGCTCAGCCAGGGGAGGCGCTTTACCCCGGGCGGGCGTGGGGATTGGGGGTGAGGGCGGAGACTTCTGTTACCACAGACTCTGAAAAATTAGCTGAAGTGCCAACAGCGTTTGGAGAGAACGATGACCCGCAAACATCATAACTTACGACTCCTGCTCGCCTTCTCCGTGGCGGGTTCTCACTCCTGGTCTGGAAGGAAATCGTGTGTAGAAGAGACTTTGCAGCCTGGTCTCTCAGAGTGAAAACATGTTGACAACAGTCCCCGACTGAAAACATGATACGGAGGTTTTGAACTTCTTAGTAATGCCCTGACTAGCTGTGTAATCGCCTGGTCATGCAATTGTTATGCGTTTTTAGCTACTGATATAATAGCCATTGAAGTTGCTGATAAGTTCATTGCCACAGTGTGTGTTACAGTAACGATTAACCTCACGTTACGAGCTACAGATACTGTTACACAGCAAACCAAGTGCAGTTTTGTTTGTGGATGGGTATATTTCTCATGTGTTCCTCCAGCAAGTGTCACGTGGGAGAACGGACAGGCACCTGGACCTGTGGTTTGCAGTTCATTTCATGGGTGCCCCCCCCCCCCCCCCCCCCCCAGCGATTGGTGCTCAGCGTTGGCCCCGCCTTCCATCCTTTTTTTTCACTGAGTTTAGTTTCATTCATTCCAAGGGAACTGCAAGTCTGACGTGTAATGTGCAATAGAAATATTTATGGAAACTTTCAACCCCACCCCTTTAATGTTTAATAGTCAAAGTCGGATTTCAATCACAAGGTGCGTCAACATTTATTTAAAAGGCTCTGCAGTGAGACCTCTGTCACACGAGAATTTCTGTTAATGAACATCCTCACCTTCGGTTTCTCGACTCTTTTATTCTGGCTTTTCCTCAAGTGGAACCCGATGACTTCCTTTGAGGAGGAGAATCAGTTTGTGCAGAAGCTATTGTTTGAATAGGTGGACAGCGCCAGGGCAGGGGCCGGCTGTGCTGGCATAGCTGTGTGTGTGTGTGTGGGGGCGGGGGTGTCGCTGAGCCGCGATGTCGGGTAAAACCCTGGGACACCCCCCCCCCCCCCGGGCGGCCCCACGGCTTTGCGTGGGCCTGAGGGAGGGGAACAGTCAGAGTCCGGCCGGAGGTCTTGAGCTCATCCTCCTGCCCTCCTCCCTCAGCACTTTAAGAAGCAGAAGCGGCTGATCCCGGAGAGGACGGTGTGGAAGTACTTCGTGCAGCTGTGCAGCGCCCTGGAGCACATGCACTCCCGCCGCGTCATGCACCGAGGTAGGCGCCCCGACCCCGGACGCCCGTCCATTCAGGAGCCAGTGCGTCCGGCCCGGCACAGGGGCTGCTCCCGCAGGAGCCTGCCTGCCAGTCACCGTTCCCTGGGACCAGGCGCCCTTAAGGGAGGCCCGACCGGGGATAGTTCTTCTCTGCAGCTCTTCTGAGCATCGTGCGGATTCGGGGGGTGAAGGAAGCAAGGCGGGTGCAGGGGAGCGAATAAAGGGGGGGCCTCCCCCGATGCACCGAGTCTGTGAGGCTGCTTAGGGTTCACAGGTGCAGCGCTGGCTCTCAGCGTCTTGGCTGGGAGTCCGATGGGTGGTAACGGGAAGCTTCCATCACTAAAGAATCGGCCCCTTGGTTTGGGGGCGTGAGAAATGTCAGTGATACACATCTGAGCTAAGGTTTCTAGGCCTCTATGTCAGTTATATGCACAGAGCGTTGTGATTTTATATTTTACGTAAATATGTCAGCAAATAGAGATTTTATTTAAAATTGACGTGAAAGGGACACATTTATTTATGCTTTGTATTTCACAAGGGTTTACTTGAAAAGGGGGAAAATGTGTTTTAAATGAAAATTATTCGTGACCTGAATCATGCTGCTTTCATTATTATTTGTCTCAGAGGACTGAGGACACAGAAATAGAAGGATATATAAAAGCTACTCAAAATAAAGCAGTCGGTTCACAATTCAAACAGACTGACTTTTTAGGATGCACTTTAAATTGTACCAGGAAATGTGACTTTTGATCCTTGAAAGCAGCTACGATGGCCTCACCTCTCCCGACGCCTGCATTTGTCCGCAGATATCAAACCGGCCAACGTGTTCATCACGGCCACGGGCGTGGTCAAGCTCGGGGACCTGGGCCTCGGCCGCTTCTTCAGCTCCAAGACCACCGCGGCGCACTCCTTAGGTGAGCGGCCAGGGAGGTCTGGCCAGGGGCAGCCCCTCCCGGGGGTGGGGTGGGGGGACTCGCCAGGCGGCCGCCCACACGCGGCTCCTCCTTCTAAGCAGACTGGTGACGGCTCCACCTGCGGGTCCTGGGTGGACCCCCACGCCCTGCAGTCTCGCGGCTCTTGGTCAAGGAGTCAGTGAGCAGACTCGGTTTAGCTGTCGCCATGGAACCCTCCTTTTCTTTACATTATTCTCCCTGACAGAGAATATGTGTTGTTCCTTAACCTTCACGAATGAAGAGTGTGATGACCTGTGAGTGACCTAACAGCGTAACGCGTGTGGACGTGTTGTCCGAACACCAGCGTGTGCGTGCAGATGTGTGGCCGCTGTGCAGCGTGACGGTCGTGGTGGTACCAGGCATGCGGCCTGACAAGACTGCCCTTGTCTTCCTGGGTCGCACGCTTGCTGGGACGTTTCACGTTTATTTTTCTTGTCTGATCGCTGTGGCTGCGACTTCTATGCTCTGAGGAAAGGAGGCAAAGGGGCATCCTTGTCTGGTCTCTGGTCTTGGAGGAGGAGCTGTCAGCCTCTCACTGCGGAGGGTGCTAGGAGCTGCGGGCCTGTCGGGTGCGATGGCCTCTGTGATGTTGAGGCGCGTTTCCTTTATACCCACTTTGTTGAGAGTTTTTGCCAGAAATTGGTGTTGAGTTTTGTCAAATGTTTGGGGTTTTTTTGGCATCTATTAAAGTGCTTCTATGGATTTTAATCTCGTGTTTTGTTGATGTGGTGTGTCAAGTTGTGGATATTAAAACATCCTTACAGCCCTGGAATAAATCCCACTTGGTCATGATTATGATTTTTAGGTGTATTTCCGAGTTTATTAGCTGATTCTTCGTTGAAGATTTTTGCATCTGTTTTTCAGGAATCGGGGCCTATATGTGTGTCTGTATTTTCCTGTCTTTCTCTGGTTTTGGTGTCAGGGTAATGCTGGCCTCATAGAACGAGTTTGGAAGCATTCATTTATCTGTAATTTTTGGGAATAATTTGAAGGACACTTAATTCTTCTTTAAATGTTTGGTAGAATTCACGTGTGAAGTGATCTGGACTTGATGTCTTGTTTGTTGGGAGTTTTTATTTTTATTTTATTACTGGTTTAATTTCATTATGAGTCTCCTCAGATTTTCTTCATGAGTTCATCTTGGGAGATTGTACGTATCGAGGAGTTTATTCATTTCTCTTAGATTGTCCTTATGTTGGCGTATAATTGTTCACGGTAACCTCTTATGACCCTTTGTGCTTCTGTGGTACCAGGTGTGAGTTCTCCTGTTTCATTTCTGACTTTCTTTATTTTGGCCTTCTCTCTCTCTCTCTCTCTCTCTCGGCAAGTCTGGCTAAAGGTTTATCAATCTTGCTTTTCTTTTCAAAGAACCAGCTCTTATTTCCATTGACGTTTTCATGTGTTTTGGTCTCTAATCTGTTTCCTCTTTGATCTTCACACTTTTCTTTCTTCTACTAACTTTGGGCCTTTGCTGGCTCCCCTGGATGTAGGTTGGGTGCTCGTTGGAGAGTTTTCTGTGTCCTGAGGTAAGGCCTGCATCGCGATGTGCTTCCTCTTAGAACTGCTCTGCTTTGGACCAAAGATTTAATGCTGCGCTCTCATTGGTCTCAGGCATATTCTGGTTTCCTCTTCATTCTCTGCTCAGTCCCCCCGTGTTTGCGTGTCTCCCGTTTTCTTGTCGGTGATCTCGTTGTATGCCATGGTGGTCGGGACAGATCAGCCTCTGACGCCTGCCTTTAGATTCACCGCGAGTGGCTCTGTGCCCTCCAGGCGGTGTCCTGGGGTGTCCCGTGTGCACTTGGAAGGCACGTGTGTTCTGGTGCTGTGGAGGGTGTGTCGCACGTCAGTTCTGTCCATCGGCCTGTTGTGTTGTTGGGCCATTGTCTCCCATGGATCTTCTGTCCGGACGTCTGTCCACTGGGAAGCGGCTCTGAAAGTCCTGCTGTCCCTTCCCCTTTTCGTTAGTGTTTGCTTTGTAGACGTTGGGGCCTTCTATGCTGGGCGCACAGATACCTACAGATGTCACCCCCCCCCCATGGCAGTGGCCCCTGTATTGCCTGTGCTGTACTGTTATTTTTTAAGGGAGAAAATAACACAAATTCTGTAAACAAGTCCTTCTCTGTCGTCACTGTTAGTTTATTATGAGTTCTTGTGTATTAAGTGAAAATGTGTATTTCATTCTCGGGGCTTTCTTAGTACCAGTCCTGCTTCTGAGTGGCTCCCTCCCCTCAGTGGACTGGAATACAGAGGAGATGAGAGGTGATTCTAACGAAACTTACATAGGAATCTAACCTGCTGTAAGTCCGCCGAAGGGGCGCGTGCGTCACTGGAGACAGACGGCCCCGCCCGCCCTGCCCTGTTCTGGTCCAGCTGTCCCAAGAAGGCCCAGCGTGCTCGGGCCGTGGCGGTGACAGACACAGCTGCCATGCGTCTAGGGAAAGGGTCTGGGAAGGACTGTATGTCCATTCAGTTTGACGTGTGGGAATGTATTTCGATTTCCTGGGCGTTGAGGCTTCTCGGCCTCTGCCAGGCGGCGAGAGGGAAGGACGGACCCGGGTCGGAGAGGAGGCCCAGCTCCCCGCCCCCCCGAGAGCCCCGGCCGCACGCAGGCGCACTCGGTAGCAGAGGGCGCGTGGGACCCCCGGCCTGTGTCCGGCAGTTCACTTTGAATTCAGTCAGTGACTGTGACCTTCCTCCCCCTTCTCCCAGAGGGGACTGGACATGTGTCCCTCAGGAGGTGAGTAGCCCACGTGGATTTACACCTGAACACATATCTGAGATGTGTGTCACCTAAATGTTAAGATAAAGCATACATATTTTGTAAAAAATACGTTTCATACATGCTTACCTCTCATGTTGACGGTTGTTGTGATGGCATGATCTGAAACGGCCATAAGGAAGAGAAAGAGGCGTTAGCACGTCAACAAACCAAAGTCACCGGGAGCCCCCAGTGTCCACAAGTCTCCGTGGCGACCCCGGCAGTTCTCAGGGCCCGGCCTCTCACAGGCGTGGCCCAGCCCCTCGATGTCC
>NW_005371636.1:404205-409624 GCF_000412655.1 Myotis brandtii
CCTCGATGTCAGCGCCCTCGCCGTAGTTCAGAGCGGGCGGGAGGGGGCGCTGAGGGCTCCCACGGGCGGTGTGGAGGGCGCAGGCCGCAGCGTGTTCTCGGGTGCTTCTGTGAGAGCTGACGAGTCCGACTGACTGCTGTTCGCGGGTCTGCGAGGAGAGAGGAGTTGGAAAGTTTCGCGTTTTCTCAGAAACGGTTTTGTGACTGTAGTGAGTGGTCTCGGTGACACTTTAATCCAGAACTTTGAGTGTAATCTCTCTCCAGGCTGCCCCTGCACCTGCCTCCCCTCCTTCTCACTGGGTGTGTTTTGCAGTGGGCACCCCATACTACATGTCTCCCGAGAGAATACACGAAAACGGCTACAACTTCAAGTCGGACATCTGGTCTCTGGGCTGCCTGCTGTACGAGGTAGGTCCTGTCTGTGAACTCGTGTGTCCCCTGACTTCCTCGCTGCCGGGCGTTCCCCCATCCTTACAGGAGGCACGGATGTTATCCTGGGTGGTGAGTAAGAATTAATGTTGAATTATGAGTCCATGGGCGTGGTAACTGCTTTTATAATGGAACTTAGTGACTAGACATTCCTGCACATTCACTTTCTTTAATATATTTTTAGATTACTTTCCTTTTGATGAGAATTTTACTTTTTAATTTTTTTTATGTTGACATGATGTTTTCAGCATCTTATTTATAAAAATATACGCTTGAACATCCGTGACAAAACTGGCTTATCTGAGCGTTGCAGGAGAGGGCTAATGGAATGGATTTAAAATGTGAAAGCAACAGGACAGATCTTTATCACCGTTATTTTTCCCTTTCATGTGGGGTAATTGGGCTTTAAGGATAGCAAGCAAACAGGTCATTCTTTTGATTGCATTTCCACGAGGAACAATTTGTATCGGTCCGCTCGGTGTAGTGCTCTCTGCCGGGCGACCGCTGACCATTCCCCACGGGGACACGGTGTAGACTGACCCTCCCGCACACACTGCAGGCAGCACCCAGACGGGGAGGGGGGCGTAGTGTGACCCCACATGCCTCTCACCGAGCGAGGGCACCAAAGAGGGGCTTCAGCTAGAACTGAAGAGGCATCTCTGAGGATTAAAGACTTGGAGCCAATGCTGTCATTTCAGAACCAGCCCACATCTAAGTAACTCTTGTAATAAAGTAAAATGAGGGGTGATTCACTGAGTCCCCTTCCCGTGTCAGTGTCACCAAGGAAGCCTGCGTGGGCGCGTGGGAGCCTGCGTGGGCGCGTGGAGGCCAGTGCGTCCCTTACGCCCTGTGTGTCTCTTGGCCTCTTTCTTACATGAGCTGCACACGGTGAGGCCTCCGGTTCATTGCCCACCTCTGCTCGGAAGTGGGGCTTCGAGGGTTATTTTTAACGTGAATCCTGATCGTGAATCGTTTTACTGATTGCGGGTTCACGTCCCCATTTTAAAGAGGTTATTTATTTTGGGATCACTTACTTTCTCTCCCTACTAAGTGACTAATGATTTCTTAGAAAGAAAGGGTTTTTAAACGTTCTTAACTATGTCCCTCGGATAATGTGTATCATGAAAAATGATGAGTTAGTGATGTGGCAGTTATTTTATGTATGCATGTGATATTGCTTTATCCTTGGTGATATTTTGTTAAAATCTGGCACAGTGTCAAAAAGAGCTGATTTGATTACGTGACTAATGTTGAAAGGTCACTATCATGCGGCTGCGTTTAATACCCGCTTAGATCTCAGATTCCTCCCGGCAGCGTCTGATGTGATCACAGCAACACCTTCCTTTAAAACCCCGAAAATGAGCAGCAGAGTGAGTCCCCGATGAGATTCAGTGAAAAAGAGAAAGTTCGGGGGGAAGTTTGCAGCTTCTTTAGGGCCACAGGCCCTCCGGTCAGGACTGGGCCATCCTCCGCACCTGGGCCTGGCCGGGGGGGGGTTGGGGGGGCGGTGTCCCCTCTGTGTCCCGAAGGGCCACCCCCTAATGGCTTTGGGGGCCACTCCTCCGCCCATTGGCTTCCAGGCTGTGGGTGATTTTGAACTGAAGTGTGTGTCCCGTGGACATTAGCTTCCATTCAGTGCGTTTTGCTCAGTTCCTGCGAGCAGGTCGTTCGGGGGAACTGGGATTTTTCTAGAGATTTACTCCTCATTCATGTTGTATCTGCTCCCAGTTAGGGTTTAATAGCACGTTACTGGAGCCTTTAAAACTGGCCGTCCGATGACACCGGCCTTTCACCTGGGGTCCCACTAAGAATGCGCCATGAAGGAGCCGGAGCCTTTGCCGCAAATGCGTTTGAAACTCAGAAAATTGGACTTTCAGATACTCCCGAGACCTCAAAAAAAATAAATAAATAACCCCGCACACCTCGCAGCAGTGTTTTAATTGATATGCAACAAAGTAGACTTTGCTAATTAAAACCAAGATGCCGCCTTGGCTACAGGGACCTTTACACGGAAAAGGAGGTTTTACACGGCTCTTTATTGTTCAGCTCAGCGGCGGCCTCCGCGCCGGGTTGGAGGTTGGTGGCTTACGGTTCAAAAAAAGAGAGAGCTGCCAGCGGCCCGCAGACAGACAGCGGCCCGGTCCCCGAGACGCCCCCGGAATACTGATCAGGGGCGCCGGGCCCCGGAGGTCAGGGAGCGCGTCAATCAGCCCGCGGCCGGCTCCGCGCGGAGCATCAAATTAGCCTGAAAAATTCAGCTGCCGGGAGGCGAGGGCGCGCAGCTGTCAGGCCCGCGCCGGGCGGCACTAATGAAGCAGATGAATAGTGCAGGAGCTGGAAAATAAAAACAGGACAGTTGACATTTTTCATCTGTCAGAGCAGGAGACGCGTGAGAACACACCGTCCCTGTTAACCCCCGAGGGCCCGCGGCTCCGTCCTGCGCGGAGCCCCTGGCGCAGGCGTGCGGGCTCTTCCCGTGGACGGAGCTGTTCGCAAACCCAGCCCCGTCTGCAATGGCCTATTTTATCAGAAAGTGTCCTTGCATTTATTTAAAATATATTCTTATTGATGTCAGAGAGGAAGGGAGAGGGAGAGAGAGAGAGAGAGAGAGACATCCATGATGAGAGAGAACCATGGATCGGCTGCCTCCTGCACATCCCCCACTGGGGATCGAGCCTGCAACCCGGGCATGTGCCCTGACCAGGAATCGAACTGGGGACCCTTCAGTCTGCAGGCTGACGCTCTATCCACTGAGCCACACCAGCTGGGGCTGTCCTTGCATTCTTAACACAAAAACACGTGATTCTGATTGGAGCCCCTCTTTTAGAAATCTCCTCCCCATGGGGTGTTCTCCGTGATCGGGGACATTGAGATCCCCCCCTTCCCTCTCCCCGGGAGCTGTTCGAGGTGTTTGTGTAGGACCCTGGGATTGTACGTAAGATGCAGGCTGGGCCTCCCGTCTGCAGCTGGGCCTCCGGGCCGCCCTCCTGCCCAAGGCACCGAAGGGGTTAAAGCCGGGCCCCGCAGACATGAGAGCGTTGGGCGTGGCGTCCCCCGACGCTCCTGAGTGCACAGCACGGACAAGCGTGTCTCACACGCACCGCCTGTCGGGGGTGCACGCCTTGTCCTCCGAGCTCGCGATTAGCGGTGGGAAAGGGGTGACTGGCTCGGGCAGCCCGCGCCCGTGTCCTCGCTGCTGCGCCTCCGGCGCCACGAGGCTGAACGGGACGCGAACATTCGAACACTCGAAAGGGTGTTTGAGTTTGTAGCCTGCTTCCCGCGTCCTCGCGTGCACTCCAAATGCCAGCCCAGAGCCCTGGCTGGGAATCAGTTTGAATTCAATCATGTCTTTAAAAGTTGTTCATTCCTTGAGTTTTTTTTTTTTTTTTGCATTAAAAATGTCACTTGGATGCCTGGACTTGGTGCCTGTGAGTCATAGAGCTTTTGAACATAGTCAGTGGTTTTTTGAGATGCTTCCAAAGGGAAAACAGCTCCAGGTCACTGCAGATTGAGGGTCAGGTGGGGGCTCGGGTGGGGACCCTCTTCCACAGAAACGATGATGTGAGAGCAGTGCCCACGTTCTCCTCCCTGAGCCGCTGCTGGAGACAGTTCAGCGTTAGCTCAGCTTTGTGTTTGTCATATTCCGGCCGTTACCTGTTCCATCTAGACCAGCGGTTCTCAACCTGTGGGTCGTGACCCCTTTGGCGGTCGAACGACCCTTTCACAGGGGTCGCCTAAGACCATCCTGCATATCAGATATTTACATGATGATTCATATCAGTAGCAACATTACGGTTATGAAGTAGCAACGAAAATAATTTTATGGTTGGGGGTCACCACATGAGGAACTGTATTGAAAGGGCCAGAAGGTTGAGAACCACTGATACAGACCATCGGGGTCTGTTTAGTCATGAGGTAATACTAGCTGCTTTGATGGCCACTAGTTACAACGAATTTCAGTTTACTTTATGTCCTTTTTCTTGTTGCGTTGTACATGTATATACGTAAATATATGATAACCATTTCTCCCTTTTAGGGGATTTTAAATGTGGAAAACAAACAACCAAACATTGAAGTAAGATTTCTAGAGGTTCCCAGAGAATGGCCAGGAAGGGGTGCCCGTGAGAAGCAGAGGCCTCACTGTGAGGGTCTGTCCCTGTGTCCGACCCGGGTAGCGCCGGGTGGGTCCCGGGAAGCGGCCTCTGACGACCTGGGTCTCCCGGGCTTTTGCAGATGGCCGCCCTGCAGAGCCCCTTCTACGGCGACAAGATGAACCTGTACTCGCTGTGCAAGAAGATCGAGCAGTGCGACTCCCCGCCGCTGCCTTCCGACCACTACTCGGAGGAGGTGAGTGCTCCGCCGCGCAGCCGTCCACCCGTCCGTCCGCCTGCTCGCCTGCATTGGCGCTGCCCGAGGGACGCGCCCTTCCCCAAACACACGGCTGCCCGTGCAGGCGGCAGAGGCGGCCCTTCTCACCGTTACAGCCCCTGGAGACTCCTGAACACAAAAACACGTGATTCTGATTGGAGCCCCTCTTTTAGAAACCTCCTCCCCATGGGGTGTTCTCTGTGCTCGGGGACATTCAGATTCCCCCTTCCCTCTCCCTGGGGAGCTGTTCGAGGTGTTTGTGCAGGACCCTGGGATTGTACGTAAGATGCAGGCTGGGCCTCCCGTCTGCGGCTGGGCCTCCAGGCCGCTCTAAGTTGTGTCTAAGTTGACCCTGCGATTCGTGGATGGAGTGGTGTAGACGCGGCCACTTGGGCTGCGATGGGACCCGCCTGGGGCAGTCAGGGCTCAGCCCGGCTCAGGCCCAAGCTGCTGGTCCCGTGTCCGTGTGTCCACATGTCCCCAGGCCCTTCTTCATGGGGCAGCTCTGCCCTCCCTCACCCTCAGCACTACAGGCAACCAGAACTTTCCTCTTAAGCACAACCCCCTCCTGTCGTGTCTTCCCAGAACAGAAATGGGCGTCTCGGCCACGTGTCCCTCAGCCT
>NW_005371636.1:409709-412888 GCF_000412655.1 Myotis brandtii
CACCTGCCCTCCCGCCTCTGGCCGCATGCAGGGTCCCACGGGCGGGTCTCCGGCTCCCGCTGTGGCCCTGTGAGGAGTGGATGGGGCTGCAGGGACCTGGTGGAAGCTCTGCCTGCGTGAGCCTCGAGGCTGAGCCTCGCTGCTCGGGGAACCCGCTGAAAGGAATTGCCTGGGCTCCATCAGCATCTCCCGTTTTAGCCGAACACTTGATGATTGTAGCTATCCCCTCATGGTTGTAGCGATCCCCTCATGACGGTAGCAACCCCGGCGTGATGTCACCTGTGAGGGAGACACGCGGAGCAGGCCTCAGTCAGCTGCGTGTGGCCTGTTCACGTCTCCGGGAGCTGGTGGAGGCCCCGGGGAGGACGATGAGGGCATCTGTCTGCCCGGGAGAAGGGGAAGGAGCGAAGGAGCAGCGTGAAGCCGCTGCGCTGCTCGCTGGTGGGTGGCTGCCAGCTTTCTGTTCGCACGCAGAGTCCCGGTTCCGTTTCTGTTTCTGTCTCTGCGGGACCTGCAGCCGCGGGGCTGGAACAGTGAACCCTAAAGGGCTTCTGCCGTCTGAGCGCCCGGCCTCCGCGTAGCGCCTCTTGCTGGGCGTGGATGGGGGTCGTCGGCCGCCTGCTTGTGTCCGCAGCCTTTGCATCAGGTCATTAGAGCGAACACGGCGCGGGCAGCGAGCTAATCAGAGTGTTATGTTTGCTGGACGGTGTGCGGCCTCTGAGCCGTTCCTAATGGCTGTTGGGCTGGAATATCATCAACGCGGCTTTGCACAGAGCGCTCGGCGGCCGTGCGCACAGCGCCGGGCTCGGCATGTCAGGGCCAACCCTTTGTTGTGTCACTCAGGCCGCTTCCCTCCGCGAGGCATGAATATTTCACGCGCCCGCACCTCCGCGCTCCTCCTGCACTAATTTCCGCGCCGCATTTGCATTTCACATGCGGCTGATGAGGGGATGCGGGCGCAGCGGGCGGTTGCCATGGTGACCTCAGCAGGATTTTAATGATGGGGCCGCATGGTGGAAGCGCCTGCCTGAGGGGCCACTTCTGGCCGCTGAGTGGGAGGTCGGGGCAGATGTCAGAGTCCGAGGAGTCTGCCCCATGGAAGGCCCCGGGTCGGAGGGACCGGCCGCCTCCTCCCTCCACGGTGGTCCTGGCCCCGTGGCCTCCCACGGGCAGCACCTTCCTCCCGTGGCCCAGGAGGTCCTGTGCCTGGTGAGCAGGAGGCCGTGCTGTCCAAGTCCACACGCAGCCAGGTCCTTCCAGAGAAACGAGACATGGAAGGTGCGACTGACGATGACCCGGATCCGGGCAGCTTCGCAGAAACGTCCCGGGACGGGAGCTCTGGGGGCAGATGTGCCGACGGGCCTCTCTCCTGGTGGGCAGCCCAGGCTGCCTGTGGAACCCTCACTCCCGTTCCTGCCGGGGAAGCCAAGCAGGTCCCGGCTGCCGCTCAGGGCACCTTCATGGCTCTGCATGCGGAGCAGGGCTTTCAGTCGGTTCAAGTCCAAGTCGGTGTCACTTCAGGGTGGGAGCTTACAGGACACGATGAAAAATGACGTGTCAGGTTTGTAAACTGGCTTTTCATCCAGACCAGGCCAGGCGGTGTCAGTTTATGGCTAAACAGTAAGGGGCTCTGCAGCTCCCCAACGCCCCCCCACACCCCACACCCAACTCGGTCTCCGTGTCTTTATGGGCACCGTTACCTCTTTCTGAAACACTCTTTCCTGGTCCTGACCAGGCCAGCGGGCTCTCTTTAAAACCAAACTTGGGCGTGTCTCCTGCAGGAGGTTGTCCTGCCCGCCCCTGCCCGCCGGCCCCTCCTCCTGGGCTCCCCCTCCAGGCCACTGGCCCTGCTCCTGGAGGTCACTGCTCACCATCGGCTGCGGCCGCCCGTGGGCCTGCAGGGCCTGGGCACCGAGTCTCAGGGGAGACTGAGGAAAGGGGAGAGAGAGAGTAAGGTGACCACGGAGAAAAGATAGGGTTTCTAGTGCTGTCTGCTCTATTGCAGGAGCACAAATGGCATCTTTAGCCCCTCTCAGAGGTAGAGCTTGATGGCTGTGAAGAGATTCTAGCAATTTGGTGATTTCACAAGCGCTAATGTACTGACCAGAAAGAGTTAATGCAAGTTTTTGAAAAATCTAAATGATTCCTAAAGACATACGTATAAGGCAGAGAATCTGGCTGCTGGTTGTGGAAAAGGCCTCTTGTTGAAGTTAAATGTGTGGGGGCGACATTGGTTGGTAAGGCTGTTTGGTGTCAGTGTGCGACTCCATGACGCGCCATCTGCATGTGCACTGTGCCCACCCCCCAGCCGGTCTCCGTCCGTCACCAGGTAGTTGACTCCTCTACCCTCTGCTGCCCCCCACGCTTCCCTGTCACCAACATGCTGTTGTCTGTGTTTGAGTGTTTGCTTGTTTTTCTTCTTTGTTCATTTGTAGTTTTTGGTTGTGTATCCCACCTGTGAGTGAAACCATACGCTTCTTGACTCTCTGTCCGACCTCTCGCTGGGCGTGATGTCCTCCAGGTCCACCCATGTGGTCGCAAGGGCAGCACCTCGCGTGGGAAGCTCCCTTTGCTTGACACTGACGCTCACCAGTGAGCGGCGTCCTGGCCCCTCCACCGGGTGGGGATGACGTCCACGCAGTCGCGTGTGTCTCGGTCAGATGAACACGTGGCCAGAACACCTGCTTCCTCCCCTGCGTCCGGCTGCTCAGGCCCCGTCCGTCCGTCCATCTCGGTGCGTGGCCCCCGGGTTCTGAGTGTCCTGCCTTCTGTCCCCGCAGCTCCGGCAGCTGGTGAACATGTGCATCAACCCCGACCCCGAGAAGCGGCCGGACATCGCCTACGTGTACGACGTGGCCAAGCGGATGCACGCGTGCACCGCGAGCAGCTGAGCCGGGGCGTGGACAGCCCAGCGCCCCAGAGCCTCTCCTGCAGCTCAGACCCCGGCGTCGGTCTGGGGGCGAGACGACTCCTCAGAGCTCGGCGCTTGGAACCCTTCCCCGTTTTCAGATCAGCTTCATTGTCCCCATGTCAGTCGCCTTCCTGCAAACCCAGTGACTTGGGAGTAATCGGATTGCATGTTGGGAGAGTGAGCGGCACAGGATGGTTCTCGGGCTGAAGATGGGAGACTCAGCGAGGTTTCTCCTGACGACTCGTGTGGGGACCGACTCTCAGTGCCA
>NW_005371636.1:412932-418128 GCF_000412655.1 Myotis brandtii
TGCGGACACGACATGAGACCACTGTGGACTCTGGTGGTCGTTTTTTCTTTCAAGGTTGGACTATGTGCTTTAGTTCTTAGCATTGTAGCTGTTGCAATGTAATTCTTAAGAGAGATGTCACTATTGGAGAAACATTGAAACTTCTTCACATTCAAAATGCAGCTCTGAAATGTGAAACCATTTGGGGACAGAATGTGAGTCAGACACTGAAGAGTTTCCCGCCTTGTCTTGTCTTGTTTTCCCACCTTTGACGTCCTCTCTGCATTAAAACGTATTCACGACCCCGTTTAAAAGTGGTTAAGGCTGGCGTGGCTGGCGTGGCTGTGGCTGGCGTGGCTGTGGCTGGCGTGGCGGTGACCGTGGAGGGTGCGTTCCCGAGGCTCTCTCTGTGTTTTTATTACCGTTTGTACATTTGAAAATAGCCTTTGAATCATCTTGTCTTTCAGTTTCCTTACAAACCTGAGGGCTTAACCCACAGCTGTGCCCTAGCGTGTAAGCATATGCTTTTATTCATGGATTTTATGGGCGCTTCATCGGTCCCCTTCAGAAAACCTTTTGTATTCTCCAAGCTCCTTCCTTATTTATGTCCTACGTGCATCTTACCCGGGACTGTCTCGGATCCTGACCACCTTGTGCCCTGAGAAGGCTGTGGTGGATGGAGGCCATGTTTCCTACCCTCGCCCAGCGCGCCGTCTGTACGTGGGTGTTGGAGGTCGGAGGGGAGGAAGGGAGGGAGGTGTGCGGGTCCGTGCGGGCGACAAGGCGTGACTCAGCATGTGTGTAAAGAGGTGAGAGCCGGCGGGGGATGGATCTGGGGAGGCGGACGTTTATTTCTGCTGCGAAGCTCTGAGCACGTGCTGCATCCACGCGTGGGGAAGGCGAGGGCGGCGCTTCGTGGAGGGCGAGGAAGTGGACGGTCTCGTGGAGTCTGTGCAGGCACGTCTGTTCTCCGTGTGCCCCATACGAGTGGTGACCAGAGCGGCCGTCACCGCCAAGGGACAACGCGGTGCCACCCTGCCACCTTGCTGTGACCTTGGGATCCGACCTCCTGCCCACGTACCCGCGTCTTGGGGGAGAACAGCACCCTCTAGCGGATAGAACCCACCGCCGGCTCTGTGTCTTCATGTAAGTATCTCTCTTACAGCCACTGGGATACATTCAAGTCGTGTGTTCACTTTAAACGTGCAAAGGGCGCCCAGGGGTACACCCTGCCTCTCCCCAGTGTGCCCAGCCCCGGATCTTCATCGGTGAGTCTTCATCGGTGACGGCACCTGGGAACGAGGGGGTTGATCTTGGGGGAGGCAATCGGGGCCTGGGGGGCCGTGTGTGCGGGCTGGTGCGTGTTTTCCCAGGTCCCAGCGCCTGACTGACAACTGACAGTGCCCTGAGCGCCCACAGACTCGTCTCCCCGCGACGGGGAGGGTGGGTTTTGTCGCCCAGGGGTGCGATGGGGTTGGTGAGATGAGGTAGGTGTTCCTCGCTGAGAACCGACACCCTCCTTTTTCTTGCAATCTCCAAAAATCCCCGGATCGAAAACCCATCGGCTGCATCCCTCACGGTGCTTAAAACTCATAAGCGAAGGAGTAAGCTTCTCTTTCCCGCGACTCCGTCTGCCGGGAGGAAATCGGGGGGTGGGGGGTGTTGTCGAACGGTCAGGGGAATCCGTGGTCATTTTCCACACGAGGAAACTTGCCGTCCATCTTTCTCTTGAAGAGGCCACCGGGTGAAAAACCAAGTTTGACTTTGAGGGGGGTCATTGCGAAGCATCGCAAAGGCGGTCAGGAGTTTAAAGTTTTACAATCACACATCAAATGTTGTTCTTTATATACTTCTGTTTCTGGGCGAGTTTTGTATTGATTAAGCAAAGCATTTGACTTGATTTGAGGGGCAGTAAAATGAAAGGTGCATCTGATTCTAAGCCTGATGGAGACACCGGTGCCCTGGTGACATGGGTGACGCCGGTGCATACGCCAAGGGCTGGGGTGGTGGCCGAGGGTGTCCCTGTGTAAATAAGGCGCTCACTCCCGCGTGCGATGAGTGTAATTTACTGATGCCACAGTGCTTCCCGTGTGTGCCCGCCCTCCCCGGCTCCCGTTACAAAACCCCGTCCCTGTGTTGATGTACTCGAGCTGTTGCTGTTCACATGTACATGATATTTATTTTAGCCAAAATGTTACTCACGTGAAATGTTTTTCCCTTTACAATGAATGTATTATGTGTATAACCCGCAAGCGCATAATCTCCCCCGTGCCTCGTATTCCCATAGTTCTGTCCTAGGGAATTCCTTTGTGAAAGACTGTTATTTTGTTAATGCTTCAGATACACAGACTGAGAACACTCGGATGTCAGCTTGGAACATTGTATCATATCCTAATATCAATAAAAACATACAGTTCAAACCCGAGCACAATAAACGTCTTATGTCTCTGTGATGTTTTCCCCTCACATCTGCCATGATCTCTCTCACCCACCACCCTACTTCGGAAACAGCCCTTCCTCGAGCCCCTCACTCGATTGTCCTGGAGTCGCCCCAGATCGGCGCTGTCCGGGCGGCGGGGGAGCCTGGCTGTGCCCTGAACTGCGGCACGTCCTCCCGCCCCTCTTCTCTCCAGCACGACACCCATGTTGTGAGCCACACCTGTCACCTCCGTGTCCCTCTGAACTCTCCAGCGTTTGCCAGACACAGCATTTGGGGGAGCCCTGCTGAGTCTCCCCAGAATAACGAGGTGGTCATGGGATGGATTTGGTGGAATTCTTTTCCGGCTTCTATGGATTTTTAACACCTTTTCACAGAAAAGCGCGCACGGAAACCGCTGCCTCCCGGAACGGGGGCGCATTGGGTGGGAGCCGCGTCCCTGATACAAAGCTGGGAGCGGGGCTGTGGCACCTGCGAACCAGACGGCCGAGCACGGTCCCTCCCGCCGACTGTCCCGTGCGTGGCACTCTTCCCGGCGAGGCCGAAAGCCGCTCTCATGTCCACAGAAGTCAGACAGGGACCTTTGCACCCCGAGACGGAGCCATCATCTCGGCTTCCAATCGGTTCCGCTTCCTCTGCGTCGGCACCAGCGCGGTCCCCGCGGCGGCTCGTTAGCGAGGGCCCCGCTGTCCTGACCATTGATGGGCGGCAGCGCAGGTGGCTGGGCCACAGCGTGTCCTCCCCCCCCTCCTCGCTGCTCCCCGGGGAGGGCCAGTCACGGAACGACCCCCACGCCGGGCGCGTGGAGAGGCAGAGCGGTGTGATGTCCGTTGCCCACCCGTCCACGGGCTCGGGGAGTCATGTCACTGTCCTGCGGGCAAAGGGGACACGTAGCCGACGTGTGTGCGGGCCTGTGCAGGAGTGTGTATGCATGTGAGCATGTGGAGTGTCCATGCGTGTGTGCACATGCACGGGTATGTGTGCAAGGGTGTGCAGTACACACGTGTATGCATGTGTGCACGCAGGCGTGTATGAATGTGTGCGCGTGTGAATGTGTGAGTGTTTATGTGCGTTGTGCTTTTGAAACCCAGTTAAGCCGTAGGTTAAACCACAGGAATTCCCCCCCTGACTTAAAAGCCCCGCCCTCCCCACCCCCTCCTTAGAGGCGGGGGGAGGGCTTCCCAGGCAGAAACTCCCCGGGGACGGCCAGTCACGGAACGACCCCCACGCCGGGCGCGTGGAGAGGCAGAGCGGTGTGATGTCCGTTGCCCACCCGTCCACGGGCTCGGGGAGTCATGTCACTGTCCTGCGGGCAAAGGGGACACGTAGCCGACGTGTGTGCGGGCCTGTGCAGGAGTGTGTATGCATGTGAGCATGTGGAGTGTCCATGCGTGTGTGCACATGCACGGGTATGTGTGCAAGGGTGTGCAGTACACACGTGTATGCATGTGTGCACGCAGGCGTGTATGAATGTGTGCGCGTGTGAATGTGTGAGTGTTTATGTGCGTTGTGCTTTTGAAACCCAGTTAAGCCGTAGGTTAAACCACAGGAATTCCCCCCCTGACTTAAAAGCCCCGCCCTCCCCACCCCCTCCTTAGAGGCGGGAGTAGTGCTTCCCAGTCAGAGCATCAGTCCCTGAGACGGCGGATCACGCACCTCGTGCAGCGATGTCACAGGCGCGACTTAAGTTTGGCCCCGGGCGGACGATGGCTTTTTTAAAACGTGTATTTCTGCTGAGTCATCAATCTGGGGGGTGGATTTCTTCCAGTAAAAACTTCAGATAAAAGCCGTTTCCGCCAAACGCATGCCAACGGCGAGGCTCCAGGGACAATCGGCCTGGACATCATCGCAGGGGTTGAGAGTTATATGAACCAGGAGGTCAGGGTTCGATTCCCAGTCAGGGCACCTGCCGGTGTTGCTCGGTGGGCGGAGATGCTTGGCCAAATACTCCGCCTGGCTGAGGCGGAGAGGATTCTGCAGGACAAGCTCCCGGAGGCGAACCCTTTGCCTTCACAAGCGGAATCTGATCGTGTGGGGCACGGCCCTGGGTGAAAGGGTGGGGAGCGCTGTCCGTGCTCAGGGCCGAGCCCACGTCTCATTCAACGGCCCCCGGAAGCGACCGGCCCCCAGAACCGCGGGTCATAAATTGCGCTTTGCAGGAGGCTCAATTACCGCCCCCGTCTCCTCCGAGAGGCCGGCGGAGCTGAAATGCAATATTTCATTTCTGACACTCAATCGATGCGGGTGGCCGTGGAGATCTATTATGCCTTTACAGTAATTTATGGACGTCCTCGGGTTGCGCGGAGCCGGCGGGCTGTCGGAACGCGTTGGGTTCTATCAATAGGTTCCCGGGGCCAGTCGGAGTGAGGGGTTAGTGGGAGTCCCTACAGGCACCGAGGAAAAGCAGGCGCTTCATTCCGACCGTTAAGGAAACTCTACCCCCGCCCGGCCGGCGTGGCTCAGTGGTGAGCGTCGACCTATGAACCAGGAGGTCAGGGTTCGATTCCCGGTCAGGGCCCTTGCCCGGGGTGCGGGCTCCATCCCCAGTGTGGGGCGTGCAGGAGGCGGCCAATCCATCATCCTCTCTCATCACTCATGCTTCTATCCCTCTCCCTCTCCCTTCCTCTCTGAAATCAATGAAAATGTATTTTAAATAAATAAAAGGACCCTCTCTGATCGCAGCTGCCCTGGAGTCCCGCCCTCTCAGCGCCTGGACCAGGGGCTCCTCCTGGAAGCGGTCTCCTGCCCTAGCTTCCTCAGCACCGTGGGCGTCTGGGCGC
>NW_005371636.1:418250-423868 GCF_000412655.1 Myotis brandtii
CGCCCGGCGCGGGTTCTGCCTCACTGCCCTGGGCGGCTGCACGGCCAGGAACTGAGTGAGTCCCAGGCTCCTTCACGCGGTAACTTCCAATCAGCTGGGAGGGAGGGGCCCCTTTCACAGGAGCCGCCGTCGGAGGGAGAGGAGCCCGTTCAGAGCGCACAGCCGAGGCCGAAGCGTCTCCTGTGGCTCAGTGACGGGCTCTCGGGAGAAAAACCTCAAAGAAAGCAAATAAACAGCCCCTGGGACAGCTCAGCACACACACCCACACTCACACACTCAGACACACTCACACACACACACATACATATAGTCACACACACACTCACACACTCACACTCATACACACACATGTACAGCCACACACACACTCAGACACAGACACACACTCACATACATACAGCCGCACACACAGCCATACACAAACGCACACATACTCATACACAGACTCACATACAGTCATACACACACACATGCACACACACACACTCATACATACACTTTCACGTACATACACAGTCTCACACACACATATACTCTCGCACAGACATATACACACAATGCATACACAAGCACTCACACACATATACACACACCCATGCACATACATATACATACATGCTCACGCACACAGTCACATACACTCTCACATAGTCACACACATGTACACACACACTTATACACACAATGCACACTCACACACAGTCTCATACACAGTCTCATACACATACATACACACACTCTCACACTCACATACACACACACGCAGGCTTGTATACACCCAGTCACTCACACACACCAAACACACACATGCACGCGCACACTTATACACACTCACATACATACATGCACACTCTTGCGCACACACATACACATGTGCGTGCAGGCTCACACACAGTCACACACAGTCACACACACACACACACACTGAACACATCCTAAAAAGACAACCAAAGTCCACGCTGCGTGTGGGCGATGACACGGTGACCGGAGGCGGGTTGTTCAGGAAGTGTGTGTATACATACGTGTGTGTGTGTGTGCATGTACATCCTTTGATGTTTCGGGCTCTGTGTGTGCGGCATCAGGAAAGCGCGGGGCGAGGAGAGAGGATTCCCGAAGGAGGCCCATCCTGTGGACTGACAGACCCAATCAATGGCCAATAGATGCGTTAAACTTTTAAAGTCTCCCTCCAGCCAAGGAGGAACATGAAGTACAAACCGCCCGATTTGTACCGTTCTCCGATTTCTGGGGCGCCGGGAGAATGGCCCGCAGGGAGGTGCCCCGTCCAGGAGACCCCGTGAGGGCCAGAGCTCGATGCTGCTTGGTTTGAAATGAGACTTTCTGGGCTCACCTTTTTATTATTATTATTATTTTTTAAACAGGGCAGCAGAGCGCTGTCAGATCCCCCGCCTTCTGCAGCTAAAATAATGGCGTCACTCGCGGCGGGCTTCGGGGAAAAGAATCGCCGAGCTGCCCTTCGTTCGCACCTCTCAGTGACGGTCAGTGTCTGAGCCCCACCGTCCACACGTCGTTCCGTCCGATTCCCACTTGACGTTGTCCTCAAAGCGCTCCGCTGCCTCCTCGTCTCACCCTGAGGCCTCCGTGCCGGTGCCGCGCCCGGCTCTCCCTCCCGGCCTCCCAGCCCTGACGCCACGGCCTATGACAGTGATGGCGAACCTATGACACGCGTGTCAGAGGTGACACGCGAACTCATTTTTTTGGTTGATTTTTCTTTGTTAAATGGCATTTAAATATGTAAAATAAATATCAAAAATATAAATCTTTGTTTTACTATGGTTGCAAATATCAAAAAATTTCTATATGTGACACGGCACCAGAGTGAAGTTAGGGTTTTTCAAAATGCTGACACGCCGAGCTCAAAAGGTTCGCCATCACTGGTCTATAATAACACGTGGGAGCCCCGCTTCTGTAGGATGCCCACGCTTTTAAACACAATCTCACCTGTTTCTTTTTCTTTTCTTTTTATTTTTAATGATTTCAAAGAGGAAGGGAGAGGGAGAGGGAGAGAGAAACATCCATGATGAGAGAGAATCATGGATCGGCTGCCCCCTGCACGCCCCACACTGGGAATTGAGCCCACAACCCGGGCATGTGCCCTGACCGGGAATCGAACCCCGACCTCCTGGTTCAGAGGTTGACACTCAATCACTGAGCCACGCCGGCCGGGCCCGAAATTGATTTTAAGAAAAGCCCGACCCACATCAGAATATAATATTGTAGTTTGGTCAGTTTAAACCATTTCAAGGGGACAAAGAACCCCACAGCGACCTCAGATCTTTGGTAGGAAATCAGATCTCTCTCTCGACATAACGATAAAGCATTTACGGGATAGGGCCGCACTGCGGTCTGTGATTTCCTTCTGCGTGTCCCCTTCCCCGTGGATTCCTTCTTCCTCGTTGTGGCGGTTCTTCCGTTCCCCCCATTTCTTCCTCCTCCTTTTTCTTTAAGTTCCATGTCCTCTCTCCCTCCCCTTCCCCGTTTCCTCCGCTCTCCTTGCTTTTCTCTCCCCCCGTCACACCATAACCCTCCTCGCTCCCCAAAGGCAGAGCCAGCTACCCCAGCAGCCCTTTGTCAGCACAATGCGTCTGCAGAATGCATATTTATGAGCCTTTGAGCTTTTATTGCTCCACGGGGCAAATAAAAAACATGAAAAGTAGCAATATAGCGTTTCAAAGGTCCCTCCAGGAAAACAAAAGTCGCTGGAAATAAATTTGGGGAAAAGGGCTCTTCTGTAAGAACAGAACCCCGACGAGGTACACGCCGGAGGCGGAAGAGGAGAGACCGCGTGGCTCGTCCCCCTACACGAAGACTTGGGAGATTTTAAACTTTTTAATGGGTCTAGGCGCTTCCCGTTTGGAAAAGAAAATAATGTTGAAAGAGGATAGCACATAAATGTTTATCATCCAGAGAATCTTAAAACAACATGTGCCATTTGGCCATAATAATAATATTTCTAAAAAGGCAAGGAGAAGGCGTCAATTGAAAAGCCAAACGTAGGCCTGGCCGGCGTGGCTCAGGGGTTGAGCGTCGACCTATGAACCAGGAGGTCCCAGGTTCGATTCCCGGTCAGGGCACATGCCCGGGTTGCAGGCTCCATCCCCAGCAGGGGGCGTGCAGGAGGCAGCCGATCCATGATTCTTATCATTGATGTTTCTCTCTCTCTCTCTTCCTCTCCCTTCCTCTCTGAAATCAATCTATATATATAAAAGCCTAAGTGACTGGTCGACCGGTCGCTATGACGACACACTGACCACCAGGGGGCAGACGCTCAACGCAGGAGCTGCCCCCTGGTGGTCAGTGCGCTCCCACAGCCAACCTCCCACGGCCGGCCAACCTCTCGCGGTCCCCATTGCCCCGAGGGACCCCACCCATGCACGAATTCGTGCACCGAGCCCCTAGTAAAAATATGTTGGAGAAAAAAATGAAAGGAAAAAGGACCACACATGTCTTGGAAAGTAGGGCTCAGAGAAGTCGCCCACAGTGAATGGTGGTGGTTCTGGGAATTCAACCCCTTTCCTTCGACTCCAAGTGTCTCATCTGCAGTTGGTCAAGTGTTATTCGACGCTACGATGAGGCCATTGTCGGGGGACCGTCTCGGGTCAGAAGCTCTTGGTCTGACCTTCATGGTGATGCAGTGTCTACAGCGTGTGGATCCGTTCCTGGTCCCCCCCTCACCCCCCGCCCCCCCCACACGTATTTGTTGAATGAATAAACGAACGGGCACATTCTTCTAGGACTTGGAGATTCTAAATGAGGTGCAAATGCTGAAAAGGCTGGGCCACCCAATAAGGTAATTCTGCACCCTTTTCTTTGTGTTCCTGTTGGACGGGTCTCGGTCTAGACATGCAGTTGGGCCTGTTGACTGACGGGCGTCTGGGAATAGCGGGAAACGTTGTTATTCTACCTGACGTGGCCGCGTGCAGCGGACGGCTTACTTTTTCCTTCCGAGAGGCCGTTAGGACCTCCTTAGGCAACCTGTGGAGAAAGCCCAGCTTTTGAGAATAAAAGAAACAAATGAGCCCTGGCCGGTGTGGCCCAGTGGATAGAGCGTCGGCCTGCGGACTGAAGGGTCCCTGGTTCGATTCCGGTCAAGGACACAGGCCCGGGTTGCGGGCTCGATCCCCAGTGGAGGGTGTGCAGGAGGCAGCCGATCCATGATTCTCTCTCATCATGGCTGTTTCTATCTCTCTCTCCCTCTCCCTTCCTCTCTCTGAAATCAATAAAAATATGTATTTTAAAAGAAGAAACAAATGAAAGAAAAAGCTAGCCCGAGCGGTAGCTGCTCTATTCCAGGTTGTGATTCTTACAACAACTCTGTCCTTTGGGTAGCTTATGCACATTTTGTAGACGAGAAAACCTAATTCCAGAACATGAGGGCATGTTCTCAAGGTCATCAGGCTATTAAGTCAAAGAGCTAGGATTTCAACCCAAACAGTTTTATCCCAAATCTAAGCTTTTCCCGCTGTTCTGTGCTTCCTTAAAACTGCCAGCCACAATCTTCTAGTTCCCTTTGCTGTTGTTAATTCTCACCCGAGGATATTCTCCCATTGATTTTGAGAGAGAGTGGAAGGGAGAGGGAGAGACACAGAGAGAGAGAAACATCGATGTGAGAGAGACACATCGATTGGTTGCCTCCCGCACATGCCCGGACCAGGGCCGGGGACCAAGCCTGCAACTGAGGTACGTGCCCTTGACTGGAGTCTACCCTGGTGTGCCACACCAGCACAGCCAAGGGTGATCCTGAGTGGGGGGATGAAAGGATTAAGAAAAGACAGACAAGAGAATGAAAGCTGGGTCTCGGGGGGACGCTGCCCCTCTGATGGACAGCGCCAGCGCCCACAAGCCGTGTCTTTATTTTAGAGCAGATGCCACGAGGCAAAGTAAGGGTGTGATCAAGATGTTTACAACATTCTCGTTGGTTTTTCCAACCCCACTCAACTACATGCACCTGAACTCTATCACAAGGCACGTGGGGCCACGTGTTCGGACCTTAGGTTCAAGCTTACTACAGCTACAGTTGGCTATGATTGTGCTGGGAAGGCTCTGCCCTCCAGCTGGGACTTGCACGTGGCCACGAAAGGACTGTGCCCTCTCATCATTCCGAGGCTTGAACCTGTCCAAACACTGTAGCCGCTCTATACCCTGGGACCCTTCAGTCCACGGGCTGACGTCCTACCCACTGAGCCACACTGGCTAGGGCTTCTAGTTTCTTTATCACGCAAGTGCACACACCTGAAAGTCCATCCCCTTCAGAGTTCTGATCCTCCCTATCAGCGTGTGGACAGCGGGATCTGTCGTGTGTGCCTCCTCCTGCTTCGGCTGGGTGGTCAGGGAGGGCTCCCTGAGGAGGCGACCTTAGAGCGAAGGCCGGAAGGAGGAAGCGAGAAGGTTCAGGTGGAGCGAACAGGTGCGGGGCTTTAAGCTGGGCCGGGAGGGGATGCGCTTTATGCTTCTAAAGGTCACGGGGAGGATCGGGCCTCCTGGGGAGCAGGAGGGGGAAGGGCCCCCTGGGAGCCTGGCCCAGGAGCTCTGGTCAGGGGACGGGGCTCCAGCTGCAGAGATGGTTGGGGCTCAGCTTCAGCGTGTGTGTGTGGGGGGAT
>NW_005371636.1:423926-433691 GCF_000412655.1 Myotis brandtii
TGAGGGGAGTGGGGAGGGCAGAGAGAGCCGCAGGAGGCCCGGAGGGTTGCATCCGGAGAATGGGTGGATGGTGACTGAGTAGGTGGTGCTTTCGGCGTAGGATGTTCTCCATACACATTTTTATAAAAGAATAAAGGCCGGTGGGAGATTGAGGCGGCTTGCTTTGTAGAATTTTGGTGAAGACGTCCCGGTTTCAAAAAAAACAACAACACAAAAAAGGATATAATTTAGAGTGAAATGTGGCTACTAGACTAAGCTAAAAACATAACAAAAACACCAGAGCCATAAATGATCATTTATGTATCTGATGACATGTTTATATATATATTATCTATATATCTTATTCTACATATCTTATCGTCCTATATATCTTATCATTATATATGTCGTGTGTGTATATATATATATATCACTGCACTAGGCAAGAAGCACCCTACAGTCAGAAAAGAAATAATGAGGCGGTTGTGAAATTCTTGTCTTCGGATCACTTGGCTAGGCTTCCAGGAAATTAAAAAAAAAAAAAAAGGCAACAATGAAAAGCCTGTCAATCAAATGGGCCATTGACCACGTTTCTTCCCACCTGGAAAGCAGGGAGCCCGCTCAGGGGAATGGAATGAGGACAGCGGCCGGGCTCCCCACGCCTTTACCTCTCCCCTCGCTCTGTGGGGGGGATGCACACACATGGAACGTGGCCTTCGCTACGAACACGCTGACCACGCGGACGAGAAGCCCCTCTGATTGGGCAGCGTCCTGTTTACAGAGAGAGAGAGAGAGAGAGAGAGAGAGAGAGAGAGAGAGGGAGGGGGGGATTGTGTGGATCAAGCATGTTCTTGCCTCCCAATGACGGCTTTCGTGACATTTATTAGGCAACGTGGGTCAGATTTTAACCTTTTTACGAGGCACACGTGTCCACACTATGATGCTGATCGGCAACCCGGAAGGCCAGGCCCCTAAGTTCGCTCTGAAACGGTCAGAGGCCCGTTGCCGGCTGGGTCACCGAGAAGGTTCTCGCCGGGACTGAGGTTCCGTCCGGCCTCACCAGGATCCCACAGCTGCTCCTCCCTCTGCCCCGGACCTAAGAGGCGGCTCTCCCTCTTGCCCTTAAACCTAAATATTTAGCTGCCGCTGCCTCCGTTTTGTTAACACTCTGCTCGGGCGTTTTCGTCATGGGCTTTTTTGTTTTTTTTGTTTTTTTAAACCTGTTTTCAAGTCTTCTCAGATCTTTTCCAGAAGTGACTTTGGGGCCGGGAGGGGAAGGAGGAGGGAGAGGTATATGGTCGAAGTGCAGATGAATCAATGCCACTGGCACAGGCTTGCTCTCTGTGTTTAGTGACTCATATTGAGGCCTCAGGTGAGTGATACGAACCCTCGAGCCCATGTCATTTCTTCTTTTTTTTTTTTTTTAAAAAAAATATTTTAATTGATGTCAGAGAGGAAGGGAGAGGGAGAGAGAGAAACACACATGATGAGAGAGAGTCATGGACCGGCTGCCTCCCGCACGCCCGGATGGAGCCCGCAACCTGGGCCTGTGCCCTGACCGGGAATCGAACTCTGACCTCCTGGTTCACGGGTTGGCTCTCAACCACTGAGCAACACCGGCTGGGCTTAATTATTATGTTAAAAAATAATCTTCCACGTGGGCCTGTGGGAGACTTCTCCCTAATTTACATTCGGGGAAACCCGGTCGGCCGCCTGCCTGGGTGAGGAGGCTGGTGAGAGAAGGAATAATCAGTTTGGCCGATCACATTCCTTCCTGTATGAGGCACCCATTGCTCCACGGGCTGAGGGACTTTTTATTTACAAACAGAAGATAAGCTGCCTTGCTACACATCCAGTTGTACAGAGAGTAGCCGTTTCCCCGGCATTTGCGTGTCGTTGAGCGATGTCACCCACCCGGGCGCTTACAGGCTCCCCCGCCTTCAGAATGTTGTTTATGGCTCTGACGCCAGGACAGCAATATTTTTAAGAGTGTGGTTAGTGGTTTGCTCTGCGTGACAATCTTGGGATTTTTTACTTCCACGGAGAACATACACTATACATCCACACCTTTGCATGAAAAAATATATATATATATATATGCCTAATATGCAAATTGTCCCCTCGAGAGTTCGACCGGAAGACAGGGAGTTCGATCGCTTGCGATGACATGTGCTGACCACCAGGGGGTGGCGTGGAACGAAGGAAGGCCCTGGCTGGCAGCTGGAAGGCCCCTTTGGGCCCTGATTGCAGGCCAGGCTTAGGGACCCTCCCCGTGCACGAATTTCATGCACCGGGCCTCTAGTATTAAAATAGAGCCTCCGGTCAATGATTCTCTCTCAATCATTGATGTGTTTTTCTCTCTCTCTTCCTCTCTGAAATCAATAAAAATATATTTTTAATGAGTCTTCCTGGATGTGTACGCTGGTCATGAAGATCAGTGTAGTACCGCTTTTTAAAATAAACTGTCATGCCCTTAAAAAAATAAATGAAAAAGCCATCCTGGAACATGTTAATCCATCTCGGATACGCGCCCCGCTCGGCAGTTGTTGGTAACTCGCCGTGTTACGAACCTTGAGTGAGGGTCACCGTTATTACCTGACTTTTGCGTCATTTGCTTTCTCGCCGCCGGTGCTGACGTTGCCTCTTTCATTGGTTTGCAGCTTCCTGGGGTCGGAAGGCTCTGCCCCCCGCCCGTCCCCCGCAATGTCGCCCCCCGTGGCACCGCCCACGTGCCTTCCAGGAACAGAATTCAGGTGAGTCTTTTTCATTTATGATTTGGTGCTTTTCTCCTGGCTCACGCGTGATTTCATTGAGATATATTTGCGGAGGTACTGATACAGTGTGTGCTGAACCCGGGGTGTTTCACACACGTGCACGGTGAGATATGTAAGCCCTGGCTGGTGTGGCTCAGCGGATGGAGCGTCGGCCTGCGGACTGAAGGGTCCCGGGTTCGATTCTGGCTTGTGGGCTTGATCCCCAGTAGGCGTGCAAGAGGAAGCCGATCCATGATTCTCTCCCATCATTGATGTTTCTATTTCCCCCTCTCCCTTCCTGTCTGAAATCAATAAAAATATATTTTTAAAAAAATGATTAGCTATGTAAGGAACACACACGAGACCAAAGGCTTGAGATCTCCATGTCTGAGAAAAACCATGAAATTTCCAGTTAAAACTAAAACCCTCTTCAGGCATGTTGGTAGATGTTCAGGAAACAGAACAGCAATATATATTCTTTAATATAACAAGATTAAAGAATAGACACATAAGGGAAAGATTTGGGCCACTAATAAACCTCACTTACAGAATCATTTCTGTTTCTGTGTCAAATCCTTAGTTGTCTCCATCTCTTTTTTAAAAAAATATATTTTATTGATTTTTTATAGAGAGGAAGGGAGAGGGATAGAGAGTTAGAAACATTGATCAGCTGCCTCCTGCACACCCCCTACTGGGGATGTGCCCACAACCAAGGTACATGCCCTTGACCGGAATCGAACCCGGGACCCTTCAGTCCGCAGGCCGACGGCTCTATCCACTGAGCCACACCAGTTAGGGTTGTCTCCATCTCTTAAAGGAAACATTTTGTTGTTGTTAATCCTCACCCAAGGATATTTTTTCCCATCGATTTTTAGAGAGAGTGGAAGGAAGGGAGGGAGAAGGAAAGAGCGAGCGAGCGAGAGAGAGAGAGAGAGAGAGAGAAACGTTCAGGTGAGAGAGGCACATCGACCTGTTGCCTTGTGCACAGCTTGTCTGACGCCCTTGAGACCCCAAATCCTAGGTGCAGGGGATGCTCCCAAATTCTCAGACACCTCCCCGTCCCCCCTCTCGTCCTCCCCGAAGGCCTTGTCCATGTCTTGCCGTCGGATGCGGTGAATCCTTTGGGATCGGGCTCCAGTGATCGCCTGGGGGCTGGACCTTCTTCCCGCTTCCTTGGCAGTTGATGTCTATGTCGGGGATGTCAAGTGCTACGTTATCCAATATCCGTTTGCCCGTTGATCTTCCTAGCGAGACAGGGAAGTCCCGATACCAGCCCTCCCTTAGGCCCTTCTCCCCGGGGATCAGCTCCCTGCCCGGCATCTACAATAAATGAACAATATACCCGAACGAGCAGACGGGACGACACTTGCCGGTCAGGCGCGCTGGCGGTACACCCCTCTTTCCTAGAGAGCCACCGTGCCCGTCTGCTGTTTGCAGGGGACCCCTTGGTGCGGTTTCCATCTCCCCGTAATGATGTGTTTATTCCGACCACGGGCCTTCCCGTGCGCGGGAGTCTTTGAAGACCCAGCGTTGGTGTGTGGGAGGGGCTGGTCAGAGTCAAGGTCACCGTCGAGCCAAGGAGCGGCCCTGGGCTCTGTGAGTGGAACGTACCTTCCGGCAGGAATGGAATCGGGGTGACCTTGGCCTCATTAGCACCTGCCCTGCGCACCCGCCTCGCCAGCCAGACTACAAAGCACCCAGCCAGCTCAGACGTCCCCTTTGTCACATAAAACCTGCGGCCGAGACAGACAGACACACACACACACACACACACACACGCACACGCACACTCCCCGGGCCGTCACGTAGCCAAGGAGATCATCGTCCGTCCAAAGCCAGCCAGGGTGTCCGACTTCTTCTTTCTCTGAATAGCCTTCGCCTGCTAATTGGATGGTTTCGTGTTTGTAAGAAAGTCCCGTTTCCCTGGTCAAATCAAGGATGCGTTCCCCTGCCCCCTTCCCCCCGAAACTTAATGAGATAACTGTTACATCATTCACATGCATTTCCTTAAGGATCCGTGTCAGGCCAGCAAACCCAGGAAGGAAAAATTCGCATCTTCTCTCTTTTTTTTCTCTCTTTCAAATGCTGGGCCGGGCTGGGTGGGTTCCAAGTTCAGCGAGTGCACAGCGCCATCTCGTGTTCGGAGACGGGATGGCCGGCGCCCGTCGGGGAGCCCTAAGCTTGAACCCGGCGCTGGGCTGGGCTGTGTCTGGCCAGCTTTTCCTGGTTTGGGATTTTGGTTCCCACGTATCGGGGAGCGACGTCTTGGCACACTCCCTGGCCTGAGAAATCCCCCCTTAAAGTTCAGCTTGGAAAAGGGCTCCCCGGATGGAGGCAGAAACACGCAGGGCCCTCCGCTCTTCTGAGGATCAGCGTGAAGTGAACCCACAAATGCGCCCAAGACAAAGGATGGACATCCCACCTTTATTATTTATTTACTTAAAATTCTGTTATGTGTTAATCCCCACCGAAGGGTATTTTCTTCCATTGATTTTGAGAGAGAAAGAAAGAGAGAGAGAGAGAGAGAGAGAGAGAGAGAGAGAGAGAACGAACGAGGGGAGACACACACAGAGAGAAACATCGATGAGAGAGAGACACATCATTTGGTTGCCACCTGCTTGCGTCTGAAGACGGCCTGGGATGGAGCCTGCGGCCGAGGTACGTGCCCCGACCGGGAATCGAACCGAGACCTCCTGGTTCATAGGTCGATGCCCAACCACTGAGCCACCGAGCCCGGCATGTCGCTGTGGGGCACGAACGTGCCTCTTGTGTAGACGGGAGCCCACCGAGGTACGTCCCCGACCGGGAATCGAACCGTGACCTCCTGGTTCATAGGTCGACGCCCAACCACTGAGCCACCTGAGCCCGGCATGTCGCTGTGGGGCACGAACGTGCCTCTTGTGTAGACGGGAGCCCACGGTGTTATTGGGGGTGTTTGGACATATTTGCTTTTTTTTTGCTTAGGAAAGCGTCTCGGAACTGTGACTCCAAACGGTGATTTCCCGGGAGCCAGGCCTCCCGGATATTGGCAAGGTCCCCCTGTGCCCCCTGAGCTCCACTGGGCTGCGCCGGGGTCTCTCTCTGGGGCACACGGACCCTCATTAATGGACGGCACGTGCTTAACAGCGATAACACGCTAACAGGTGCTGCTCCCGGGGAGGCGCTCACGGGATAGACACGGGCTCCCCACAGCGTCTGCTCCGCCGAACCCCACTGACCCCACGAGAAGCAGCTCCCCTTACAAACAGGATCTCGCCCCGGCCGCCGTTCAGACCTGCTGTGCCCCTAGATGACCGCGATTTTCCCCTCTTCTCGCCCCACCGCCTCCTCCCTCCTCATGTGTCCCCTTAAATCAGCTTATCTGCTTAGTTCCTTTTCAACAATAGCAACAGTAACCACCACTGTTCTTTATTATGATTATTTATTGGTGTTTCTACCTCTCGTTCCCTCTCCCTTCCTCCCTGTAAAAATCAGTAAAATATATTTTTTTAATAAAACCCACAAGACGGGAAGCCAGGAGCCAGCAGGTGACCTGCGCGACCCCTTTACGGAGCCCCGTCCCGGCTTCAGTCGGCGGCTCTGTAGTTCAGGTGCAGCCCCGGCCTCACGTCGCAGACCAGGCCCAGCACCTGCGCCAGCACGCCCTCCAGGCAGCGGCGGTAGCTCCCGGTCAGCTCCGTGATCCTCTCCAGCGCCTGCGCCTCCATCTCCTCCGCCAGGTTGCTCTGCGAGCCCATGGCCTGCAGAACGACACAGAGTCACCACCCTGCACGCCCCGAGCGCTTCCCAAGTTCATCTGCTCCGGCCCCGTTTCCCTACGACGGCCCTGCGGTGTGTGCACCTCCCCGGTTACGTGCCAGGATGTCCTCGGGGGATGGGACGATCACCAGGGTCACCAGGGGGGTGGGTACACCTTCCTAAAACCAGGAGGGGTCCCCGGCAGGTCACGGCTGCGTCCAGAGCTGACCTCGGCCCAGGGAAAAGCAAATGTGGGTTCAGCATCGTCACCCCATGTTCATCGACAAGGGTTGTCATTGCATTTTCCTTTTTCTTTTCTTTTTTAAATTATTTTTATTGATTTCGGAGAGGAAGGGAGAGGAAGACAGAAGTAGAAACATCAATGATGAGAAAGAATCATTGATGTCTTTTTTAAAAGAATTATTTTTATTGATTTCAGAGAGGAAGGGAGAGGAAGACAGAGGTAGAAAAACCTAAGGAAATACCAGACTTTTCAGCAATTTGCAACCACAAGTACCTTGGTCGCCTGTCAATCTTGAGTTCGCTAATGGAAGTTGGGCCCGCAAACCCATCCTACAACATTGTAGAGCACTTATTTTTGATTCTACCAGTCAACACGTATAGTAAAAAAAAAAAAAAAAAGTTTTCCGAAGCGTGTCTCTTATGAAAACGTGTTGGTCAAGAATGTGTCGTTTGGCCCTAGCTGGTGTGGCTCAGTGGATAGAGCATCGGCCTGGGGACTGAAGGGTCCTGGATTCGATTCTGGTCAAGGGCACATGCCTGGGTCTCGGGCCCGATCCCCAGTAGGGGGCGTGCAGGAGGCAGCCGGTCCATGATTCTCTCTCCTCATTGATGTTTCTATCTCTCTCTCTCCCTCTCCCTTCCTCTCTGAAATCAATAAAGATATATTTAAAAAAAAAGACAAGAAAATAGAATGTGTCATTTGCAATCATCCTTGAAAGAATCCCTTCAATGTCTGCATTCGAGAAGGTAACGTTTAATACGTACTGTGTAGGAGATGGTAACTGTTGATGGACACGTTAGGTGGCCAATCAAAAGGCCTTGGAATTGAAGAGGCCAAGTTCGCTCAAGTGTAAGATTTAGTTTAACACTCAGCCTTGGTTGGTCCGCGTCTGCTGACTCGGGGGTGCGGTCTGCGTTACAGCTGACGCATATGTGCCTCTTAGGATCTCCGTTGCGTAAACACCAGCACCGATGCGCTCACCTTGGCCTGTTTCATGCGAAACTCCTTATCTTTCTGCATCCTGTACTGGTCCACCTCCACCATGGCCTCCTCCTTCGCTTGCCGTATGCGCTTGGCTTTTCCTGGAAACCAACAGTGAGTAGAAGCCATGATGTTTCTTTGTCAGACACGTGGAATTTTGAGCTTGAGTTTTAAACATTCGAGGGGTGGTCTGGGTTATTTTATTTTTTAAATATGTATTTTATTGATTTTTTACAGAGAGGAAGGGAGAGGGATAGAGAGTTAGAAACATCGATGAGAGAGAAACATCGATCAACCGCCTCCCGCACACTCCCTACTGGGGTTGTGCCCGCAACCAAGGCACATGCCGTTGCCGGGAATCGAACCCGGGACCTTTCAGTCCGTAGGCTGACACTCTATCCACTGAGCCAAACCGGCCAGGGCTGGATTATTATTTTTTTTTATGACGTTTCTCTAGAATGCAAACTTCACTAAAAACTCTATTAGCCCGGCCGGCGTGGTTCAGTGGTTGAGCGCCGACCTCTGAACCAGGAGGTCAGGGTTTGATTCCCAATCAGGGCACAGGCCCGGGTTGCGGGCTCGATCCCCAATGCGGGGCGTGCAGGAGGCAGCCGATCCATGATTCTCTCTCACCATTGATGTTTCTCTCTCTCTCTCTCTCCCTCTGCCCTTTTCTCTGAAGTTAATAAAAACATATAAAAAACAAACAAAACAACGATATTAAAAACACCTATTTTTTTTTCAATTGGATTCTTTAGAACGTGGGCATGACTATGCTCTTTCCCACAAACACGTTTAAATATATTCTCTCCCCCTCCCCCCCCCTCCTCACAGCAGTTACAGCCACAGGACAGATTTCGGCTGTCACTTCCCCGGAAAGACATTATTTGGTCCCGTTTTCTGTCCTGGTCCCCGGCCAGGCGTCCTCCGGCCCCGGCGGCGGGACCCCATTGCCACTGGCAGGCCTCCAGCGGCCCCAGACAGGCAGCTGAGACTCCATCAAACCCACTAACGGCTTTTAAAAGCCTTTTATGGAGATTTTTTTCCTGGCCATTTCTCCCCTCTAGAATGTCTCATTAAGCAAGCCCCCCAGCACATCAAAGTATTTATATACACATACACATACACATACACATACACATACACATACACATACATATACATATACATATATATATATTTTTTTCTAGTAGCCTCCTCGATGTGGGACTTGAAAGTGGTTGTAAAGCGATTGTGTTTGATGGCGGGGAGTGTACTTAGGGAGCGCGCTCTGCTTTTATGAAGAGCGAAGGTGTAAGCCTGAAGCCAGCTCGCTGGCCACGCAGACAGCCGCCATGGCCTGGGGATCATTAGCCAGGCACGTGACGTTTGGGGCAACGGAAGGAAGTTTGGGGGGGGTTATAGACTCCTATTCATTGCTGCTGTGCCCCCCCTCCCCTCACTACGGCCCTCGGGGGGGGTTAGGTTCTAACACGCTGGGATCATTAAAGCCTTAAAGAAACGCTGAACTGTATGAAAATGCGTGTTTCCCCCCCCCCGAATCGATGATCTTTCTGCTTCAGGGACATGCCTTCCTCCTTCTGCCCATTTCACACCGTTTCTCTCTCCTCGTGAGCGTGGGCGGACCCCCTTGGCCAGGGTGGGTGATACTGGGCAGAGCTGGAACCCAGCGGACTGTTCCCTGAATACGTAGCTGAGGAGCCAATGTCCACCAGCGTTCACCTGGGCCCTCCATGCCTGGCTTCTTAGGTCTCTGTTTTTAAGAATCCTTGTGGCGTTTGAGTGGAAATGGCTTTTCCACTTCTCTCCCTGCGAGCTGTGAGCCGCTTTCCGATCACTGTATAATGTATGGACTAAAGATTCATGGAGGGCCCGGCCGGCGGGGCTCAGTGGTTGAGGGTCGACCTGTGAACCAGGAGGTCACGGTTCGATTCCCGGTCAAGGGCATATGCCTGGGTTGCAGGCTCGATCCCCAGTGTGGGGCGTGCAGGAGGCAACCGATCAGTGATTCTCTCATCATTGATGTTTCTCTCTCTCTCTCCTTCTCCCTTCCTCTCTGAAATCAATAAT
>NW_005371636.1:433758-452199 GCF_000412655.1 Myotis brandtii
TCTCTTTCTTCTTAAGCATGAAAAACAGGAGTTCTGTTCTTTCTCAATACCATCTGTGCCACATGTGGGGTGACCACCAGGGGTCAGATTTTAGGTGTGACACTCCAATATTTGGTCACCAAGTTCCTACAAGATCTTATAGCTTCATCAGGCCAAACGTTCTGATGTTTGGTTTAGAAAACGGGGCTATCTCATGCATCATAGCTTTTTATTTTATTTTTGACGGTTTTTCCTTCTTTTTTTTTTTAAAAAAATTTTTAATTCTTTTTTAAAATATATTTTATTGATTTAATACAGAGAGGAAGGGAGAGAGATAGAGAGTTAGAAACATCGATGAGAGAGAAACATCGATCAGCTGCCTCCTGCACACCCCCTACTGGGGATGTGCCCGTAACCAAGGTACATGCCCTTGAGCGGAATCGAACCCGGGACCCTTCAGTCCGAGGGCTGACGCTCTATCCACTGAGCAAACCGGTTAGGGCTGCACTTTTCTTATTAAAAAAAAAAATATGTATATATACACCATAAGGGGTTTTCTGTAGCTCCTGGTAGGAATATAACCAAAGGGCATTTATTCGCCGGTGGAAATGTCTGTGGTTATTATTTTACTGTGACTCCCTCGGAGAAATGAAAGCCCAGTAATACTCTGGAGTCGCCCACTTGTCTGTGGGCCGTAAAGGAAGGAGGGGTATTTATAGGCCCACAAACCTCAGAAGACAGGGCCGCCGAGTTCTCACAGAACCACTTCTGGTTTACGAGTTTGTTAAAAGCCATGTCTTCCTGAACCCGGCATGCACTTGTGAGGCGCAGGGTTGATTAAATCCAGGGGCTGGTGGAAATCATTCAGAAGAAAGTGCATATTTGGGAACAAATAGGCAATTAGCTGATTTTAAAAAAAAAAAGTACGTGTGGTTGGCGTCCTGGAGACCCGCGAAAAACGAATTTGTGTTCCTGTAACAGCCAGTGTGTGATCTGTGTGGCTCCGTGGTTGAGCGTTGACCTGGGAACCAGGAGGTCACCAGTTTGATTCCCGGTCGGGGCACAGGCCCGGGTTGTGAGCTTGACCCCCAGTGTGGGGCCTGCAGGAGGCAGCCGATCCATGATTCTCTCTCATCATGGATGTTTCTCTCTCTCTCTCCCTCTCCCTTCCTCTCTGACATCAATAAAAATATATTTTAAGAAAATAATAAATAAAATAAAGTCAACTAGACGGTAAGGCTGTTTGGCAGCTAAACGTATAATGTAATCCACAATCAGGGATTAAAAGCAAATATCTGAACTTTTCTTTTAAAAAAAATTTTTTTATTGATTTCAGAGAGGAAGGGAGAGGGAAAGAGAGAGAGAGAGAGAGAGAGAGAGAGAGACATCCATGATGAGAGAGAATCATGGATCGGCTGCCTCCTGCATGCCCCACACTGGGGATGGAGCCCGCAACCCGGGCATGTGCCCTGACCGGGAATCGAGCTGTGACCTCCTGGTTCATAGGTCGACGCTCAGCCACGGAGCCGCACCAGCCGGGCAGGTATCTGAGCGTTTCCAGTCATCTTACTGGAACAGGCCGGGTCTCTCTGGTTACAGGAAAAGTTGACTCAGAACTGGCAGCAGTTGTTAAAAAAAAAAAAAGAATGAAACTAGAGTGTTCTACTCCAGTCTCCCACTGCTATTGCTTATAGTAATATACAAGTACGTAGTTTGAATATTAAACATGACTATTGCCCTGGTCGGCTTGGCTCAGGGGTTCCCAATCAAGGGCACCTCGTACCTGGGCTACAGGTTCGATCCCCGGCCCTGGTGGGGGCACGAGTGGCCGGCAACCAATTGATGTGTCTCTCTCACATCAATGTTTCTCTCTCCCCCCCTCCTCCTCCCTAACACTCTCTCTAAAAATCAATGGAAAAAATATCCTCGGGGGAGGACTAGAGAAAGCCCAACTGTTTAATCTGTCATCTACGATCTCAGATACAGTTTTCTGACCCTCGAAATGCCTTGGCCGTGGGTTCATTTTACACAAAGAAAAGATGGAAGGTCCGAGACGCTAAATAACGTCTACAAAGAAACTTACGTTTATATAAAGAAACATTTTTTTAAAGAAAAAAGCCAACGCTTTTTGTACTCTGTGGCCTCACCCCCAGCTTTTCAACCCTGTTTACAGTCCACTCCCACCTTCTTCCCCCCCACCCCCCACCCCTCCAAATTGTCTCTCTCAGTGGCTGGTGACTGTCTTGAGAGTCAGTAGCAGCCCATTCCCCATCGGGTCTGTATTCCTCAAGGCAAGGCATGTACACCGTATTAGGCGGTGGCTCCGGAGATCTGAGGCGGCCTCCTTGGTGGAATGCATTCCTATTTTTGCAGCATAACATATGAACACGGCCACCTCATTAATCTCGTATTTTTCTAAAATGATTACCATGTGCATGGCTCTGTATTCTCCTCTCCCCCTCTCTCCTTCCGTCTCTGTCTTTCTTCTTTAAAGATATATTCAGGCCTTCACCCCTGAGGGCCTGGGGCAGGGGGTGGGGCGGGCTGGAAGGGGTCAGTGGGGGGAAAGGGGGAGCATATGTAATACTTTCAACAATAAAGAACTTTTTTAAAGTAAAAAAAAAGAGAAAAAAATATATATATATTCAGGAGTCTGCTATCAAGGGTCTCAGGTTGGATTCTGGTCAAGGGCATGTACCTGGGTTGCAGGATCGATTCCCGGCCCTGGGTCCAGGTGCATGCAGGAGGCAACCAATCGATCCCCCCCCCCTTCCTCCCTCCCTTCTATTCTCTCTAAAAAAGCAATGGGAAAAATGTCCTCAGGTGAGGATGAACAAAAAAATAGAAAGAGACAGTGATCTTAGAGCTTCTAAATGGCGCTCACATCCTCGTTCACGGGTTTTCATTCCGAGTCTCTGTTTGGCCTTCTTACATGTCAGATTTCAAATGAATTTCTTTCTGGGGGAAAAATACAGTGAAACCGCTGGGGCTATAAAAGCGATGGCTATCTGACCCTCCCATGACATTCTTCCTCTCTCTCTCTCTCTCACTCTCTCTCTCTCTCTCTCTTCCCGTTCTCATCTATACACTTATCTCCCTGAAAAATTCTTGAGGGAAGAGCCTAAGCTTTGTCATCCGTATAGAGCTCACTGTGGCTTGCAAATAGCCCCCCCCCCCCATAAATACTTATTAAATTAAAGGAGGGAATGAAAGAAAAAGGAGTGAAACAGGAGAGATGCTCACACAGCCCCAGGTAGGGAAAGTAAGGCTTGCTTTCGCCTGGGGACCTTGGAGAGTCATATGATGGGTGAGGTCAGTGGAGTTGTCACTATAAGCTCCTACAGCTGATAACTATGCCAGATAGCGGCTGGCTCCCGGCCCGCCCTGGCCGGAGCCGGGGACAGACAGACCGACGGACGGACATTCCCTGGGACCCGGAGCACGGAGGTGAGTTGTTGAAAGTCAAAATATTTTTCCAGAGTGTGTTCTGTGGCTGGTGGGGTATCTGCTTGAATATTCATGAACAGAGACGGAGAAAAAAATTACCCAGGTACTTTACAGCTGTGTGTATTAATCATGGAGTGTGTTCCTTCCAATGCTGGAGAAAGGCAATGATGTTTGGCTTTTATCTGCGTTGTGGAAGCTGAGGCTAGGGTCCCCGTGGTCGGCAAACTGCGGCTCTCGAGCCACAGGCGGCTCTCTGGCCCCTTGAGTGTGGCTCTTCCTAAGCCTTAGGAGTACACTCATTAAGTTAATACCAATGTACCTACCTATATAGTTTACGTTTAAAAAATTTGGCTCTCAAAAGAAATTTCAATCGTCGTACTGTTGATATTTGGCTCTGCGGACTAATGAGTTTGCCGACCACTGGGCTAGACTGTTCGGAGCGCTCCCCGCTTCTGAACAACTTAGGCGGTTCATAGCACCTTTCTCCTCCCGTGACTGGGAAAAGGGAGAAATAACTGGTCAAAACCACCTGAGCCACCTGGTGATATCGGTGAGGGAGGGGCTCCCGGATTACCTCTAGGCTCCTGCTTGCATCGATTGCCCTTTTATTCCTTCCGTCCTGAGGAAGCGAGGTTAGCACCCTTGGTCGCCTCTTCAAACCAGTTGTTCTGTCCTGGGCGTTTTCAATGTGGCCAGGACATTTGAATAAAGGGGGAGGGAGTTTCTCCCCCTGCACCACCCAGAAGGGGCCGGGCTGCTCTGCTCTCGGGGCGTCCTGCAATCGTTTGCATAGTTTGTTTTGCAGAAACATAAATGGCCGAGCGGGCCAGTTCGTCTCCATATCTTCCTCCTTCCTTTCCTCCTCTAACAGGCCTCACGCCAGGGACTCTTGGCTTGTGTGGTTGGCACCCACCTTGCTGAGTGTTCAGGGAATCCTTTCGTCTTAAGAAAGGAAAATGGCCCTGGCTGGTGTGGCTCAGTGGATAGAGCGTCGGCCTGTGGACCGAAGGGTCCCGGGTTCGATTCCAGTCAAGGGCACATGCCCGGGGTTGCGGGCTCGATCCCCAGTGTGGGGCGTGCAGGAGGCAGCCGATCCATGATTCTCTCTCATCATAGATGTTTCTATCTCTCTGTCCCTCTCCCTTCTTCTCTGAAATAAATATATATTTTAAAAAAAGAAAGGAAAATGGTTACCTGAGGTTCGAACCCCAGTGAACTGAATGTGGCCCCTACTGGCCGCCTGTTGGCGTGGTGACTACTGTCCCACCTCCCGTTCCGGACACAACAGCTCACTCTGTGGGGTCCTCTTTGCCGCGTCACCCCACGCACCCAAAGGGTGACAACAGCCACAGTGTAAGGCGTGGCCTCTATCTGGCTGGACCGTGAATTTAAATATTTTTATTGATCTCAGAGAGGAAGGGAGAGGGAGAGAGAGAGAGAGAAACACCAATGATGAGAGAGAATCATGGATTGGCTGCCTCCTATACCCCCCACCCTGGGGATCGAGCCCACAACCCAGGCATGTGCCCTGCCGCACTGGGGATCGAGCCCACAACCCAGGCATGTGCCCTGGACCAGAATTGAACCTGGGACCCTTCAGTCCACAGGCCGACGCTCTATCCACTGAGCCACACTGGCCAGGGCGACACAAGTGACTGTAGATCAAATGATGATTGGAAACGGGAGCGTGGGAAGAGCACGGCGTTGGCCCACGCAGCCTGCATTCGAGGTGCAGACTTGTGATGTGGGGTTTCCTCATAGCAGAGGTGATGGGCATTTGGGGGAGCGTGGTGGTTGGGATCTTGGCCTGGAAGCGAGACCCCACCCAGGCCCTGCCCCTACCACTTCCCGTCTGGAGGACTTGGGCAATAATTCCTCTAGGCCTCTCTTTCCGCTTTTGTGACCAGGGTTCACGTGAGGATTCAATGAGACACGCATTACCCATAGTGCCCGGCACACTCTTGTCTAATTTTTAGAATTATGACCTTTTTCAAATGATGACCCCTCAGTTTCCACCTCCACAGAGTGGGAACAATAGTGGTCCCTAATTCATGGCTATGAGAGTGACCAGGAAGGGGGTTGAAATGGACTGAGAAGGTTCTATGGGCAAGCACCTAGATGCATGGCCCAGTCAACAGAAAGTTAGAAAATGAGATGATGCCCTGGCCGGTGTGGCCCAGTGGATAGAGCGTCGGCCTGTGGACCACAGGGTCCGGGTTCCATTCCGGTCAAGGGCAAGTACCTCGGTTGCAGGCTCCTCCCCGGCCCGGGGCCCTGGTCGGGGCGTGCGCAGGAGGCATCCACAATCCATGTGTCTCTCTCGCATGGATGTTTCTCTCCCTCTGTCTCTCTCCCTCCGACTCTCTCTAAATTTCGATGGAAAAATATCCTCGGGTGAGGAATAAAAAAAAAAAAGAAAAGAAAAGAAAAAGAGAATAAAATGGAAATACTATGAAACATCGGAAATTCAAAGTCATCCAGAGAAGGATGGGAGAGAGAGCCCTGAGCGGCATTATCATAATTTTACAGGAACGGGCAGGGCGCTGAGGGAGATAGGTCCCCCCCCCGCCGGAGTGTCCTCTGCAAGTCGCAGACTCCCATCTGCAAGTCCTCTCTCTCTCACGCCTTTCACAGGATTGCGACACGCGTGGGGCCTTCAGGAAGTTGCAGAGACTGGGAAGCCCGGGCTTCCGTAACTTCCACGCCCATGATCATTTCACAGCCGCTCAGGAGGGTCTGAGTGAGAGACCTTTGTCCCCATGACAGCCCTGGGGCCATGGTGTCACCTCAAGAGGGCTGGGCACCGAGTTGACCTGCAGCTGAGGCCCATGCCCACCCCACGGCCCCCCGCGCCCACTGGTGCCAAGTCCCTCCCGGGCAGGCAGAGGGGGACTTACTCTTCTTGGCCTCCTCCAGCTTGTCCTTGGCCCTCTTCTCGGCCTGTAGGAGCTGGTGGATGCCCTGGGACTGGCTGGCCATGGCGGCGGCTGTCCGTCCCGTCGGGCGGCTTCTGTGGATTCCGGGAAGGGAATGGACGGGGCGGCTTATCCGGCTGGAAATCACCAGCCCCTCTGCTTGTGGTGTCAACAGCTGGAGCTGTAAACACGGCTCTCTGTTCCCCGGTGGCCGGCTGGGGCCGGAGGGAGAGCCGGGCCCCAAGGGGAGCCCAAGGGTGGAATCCAGAAAAACAAGTCGGGTGGACGTGAGGGAGCCGGCGCTGTCGTTCTTAGGGACCTCAGGCGACAGGGTCGCGTGACGGAGGGGCTGAGCCTCCTTCAGAAAAGGAAGGTCATCTCCGCTCTTCCCAGAGGGACCTGCCGCGGCCTCTTCTCCTGAGCGACCGGCCCTTTCTTTGGTCCTCGTCTGGGCGGTTCTAGGCGGAGGGCGTTTTCTTGGTTTCCAGTGATTCGGTGATGCCTGGGACACAGTGACCGAGCTTGGGCTCCGAGGGAGAGTCCGGCTCGGTGCACAGAGATGGGCCAGGGGGCTGTTCCCTCTCCTCCCCAGACCTCAGGGGCCGGGAATGAGCTGCTGTGTGTGTGTGTGTGTGTGTGTGTGGGGGGGGGGGGGGTAAGGATGGCTCTGCGCGCTGGCTGTGCTGTGTCCCAGTCCCAGGGAGCCATCGGGGTGGGGACGGGATCAGCAATCAGGGAATCAGCTGTAGGTTTGCGGTTCCACTGAAATGGCGTTACGCGGTGTTGGCCTTGGGTCTCATTCTGAGACAGGGCATGCGATCCAGGGGTGAGCAGACAAATGAGCTAGTTGATCACCGGGGAGAATCATCAGACATCCTATCCACGTCTCTAAAAGTTTTCTTCGGCCCCAGCCGGTTTGGCTCAGTGGATAGAGCGTCAGACTGTAGACGGAAGGGTCCCAGGTTCGATTCTGGTCAAGGGCGCATGCCTGGGTTGCGGGCTCGATCCCCAGTTGGGGGGGGTGGGGAGGCAGCCCATCCATGATTCTCTCTCATCATGGATGTTTCTATCTCTCTCTCCCTCTCCCTTCCTCTCTGAAATCAATAAAAATATATTTTTAAAAAATGAAAAAATAAAAGTTCTCTTTGGCATGAAAAGCGAATCTTTTGACTTATGGCCAAGACTCCCCGCCCCCCTCTCCCATCCCCCCACCCCGTCTCCGAAATGATCAGCATATTAGAGTTTCACAGACTGTCGCTTCCCCAAAGAACTCCTCTGTGGCCTCGCCCATAAAACCCATCAGCGGGTGGGTGTGAAGGTAACGTCTCCCACCATTAAGGGCGCATCGCCCCTAGCAAATCTGTCCAGAAGGAACACCTTCCTTTCTTTTTACCTTCCCATCGAGTCCGCTGGGAAAGTTTAATTTTTATTGGGCCACGACAATCCTTGGTACAGCTGGAGCAGACGGCTTCCGTAAACACACATTTTAACTCGTGAGAACAGATGTGAATGTGAGGGGAGAGAGGTTCTTCAGGCTCAAGTGCAGCCCGTCTTAGGCCGCGATTGGTACATGTAAACATATATACATAGCCCTGGTTGGAATGGCTCAGTGGATAGAGCATCCGCCTGTGGACTGAAGGGTCCCGAGTTCGATTCCGGTCAGGGCACAGGCCCGGGTTGCGGGCTCGATCCCCACTAGGAGGCATGCAAGAGGCAGCTGATCAATGATTCTCTCTCATCACTGATGTTTCTCTCTCTCTCTCTCTCCCTCTCTGAAATCAATAAAAAGACATTAAAAAGTAATAATGAAAATATATTTTAAAAATATTACATATTTAAAAAAATATCTATAATAATATGAGGTGATCATTATAATTTTCAAGGATGAACTGAGTCTTCAGTTGTACATCTTTATAAAGATTCTTAAGGGTTAGAAGGGATGTGTTTGTTGGATGGAATAGAGAAATGGACATATTACTCACAGTCACTTTGTAAAACAGGAAGTATCCGAATCAGCATAGTGTGTATCTGGCCCCTGCTCTTCGTTTTTCTTTCCTAAATACTCATATGCTTCCTTGTTTTATTCCTGCAAAATGCAAAAAAAAAAAAAAAAAAAAAAAAAAAAAAAAACGACAAAATCTTAAATACGAAATCGGTGCCCGTTGGAAAAAGCCCGCTGGTTCGACGGTAGCAGATCACACAGGAATGCCTCTGATTTTTGCTTGTACTTAACTTGGGGGAAAAAAAGAAAAGAAATCGAACGTTGAATGTTTTGAATAGCTATAATTAAAAGTTAGCCAGTGCTCTGTGTACATATATATATATTTTTTGGTTTCTCTTTTTTGAAGTTTCGTTTCTACTCAGACTTCCTCTTATTCCGTCATCACCTCTGCTCGGTGCACTGCCATGTTCCTTCCTCTTTTGTCCGTGTGGGTGTAGCCCTCGGACCCGCATCATGGCTGGAATCACAGGAGATTCATTCCTGTTTTCCCCCAGGCCCGAAACTTCTAGGTATTTTAAAACCATGAACTCCAATCTTTTTTTTTAAATATATTTTATTGATTTTTTACAGAGAGGAAGGGAGAGGGATAGAGAGTTAGAAACATCGATGAGAGAGAAACATCCATCAGCTGCCTCCTGCACACTCCCCACTGGGGACGTGCCCGCAACCAAGGTACATGCCCTTGACCGGAATCGAACCTGGGACCCTTGAGTCCGCAGGCCGATGCTCTACCCACTGAGCCAAACCGGATAGCCCTCTGAGGATAAAGATGGCACCTCATTTGTGGTTTTCTCTGGAGCGGTGCCTGGCACATAGGGGGCACCAAGCATTTTTTTTTTTAATCACGCAGACACCTTCTTTCCGATGAAGTACAACTGAGAGAAATCTGAGCGGATGCTGCTCTATTTCAAACTGTCACACCCGGCCGGTGTGGCTCAGTGGTTGAGCGTCGACCTATGAACCAGGGGGTCACGGTTCGATTCCCGGTTGGGGCACAGGCCCGGGTTGCGGGCTCGATCCCTAGTGTGGGGCGTGCAGGAGGCGGCCGATCCATGATTCTTCAGACGCTTCCTTCTACCTGTAAAAGCTCTCTCTTGTTTGCCTGGAAAAGAATGATTACTCTAAAGGATGGAACCTTCTAGATCCTCCCCTAGCTCCCTGATTCTTCTCCGTCGATCACCTTCTAACACTTTGTGCACACCTGTCGGGGGGCATTTCCAAACTCCACAGGCCCCTTCTCACTCACTGACTGGGAGCCCCCTGAGGATAAAGATGGCACCTCATTCGTGGTTCTCTCTGGAGCGGTGCCTGGCACATAGGGGGCACCAAACATTTTTTTTTAAAATCACACAGACACCTTCTTTCTGATGAAGTACAACTATGAGAAATCTGAGTGGATGCTGCTCTATTTCAAACTGTCACGCCCGGCCGGCGTGGCTCAGTGGTTGAGCGTCGACCTATGAACCAGGAGGTTGCGGTTCGATTCCCGGTCAGGGCACAGGCCCGGGTTGCAGGCAGGAGGCGGCCGACCCATGATTCTCTCTCCTCGTGGATGTTTCTCTCTCTCTCCCCCTTCCTCTCTGAAGTCAATGCAAATAAATTAAAAAATAATAATGTAGACCTAGCTATGGTGAAATGATGCAAATTCTTTGCCAGATGGCTTCTACCAAGGTCCACTCCCAGGAATAGAGGAGACCCTTCAACTTCCACTTTCGTTTTCCTGACGGAGGTCTCAACGTCCTGCTCCCTTCGGTTTGGTGCTGGCGAGCGGACCCTCCTGTGAGCCTTCAGCACAGGGTGCCCAAGGCCTGAGCTGTGGCTACCTGCGTCAGACTCCCGTTCCTGCCTCCATGTGGGGCCTTAGAGAAGCAACTGTGATGGAAGGTCGAGCGTAGGGACTGATAAGTCGGGAGACCCCGGGCAAGTTACTTCGCCTCATCCATACAGTGCTGTGGACAGAAGAGTCCCTGTGCCGTGAGCATCTATGAAGATCAAGTTGGATCAAGTCTGAGAAAGGCATGTCCTGTAGTCCGTGCTCAGGAAACGTTGGCTGTTATCGTTGGCTGTTGGCTAACGCAGAGGCCACACCTCCAAGCAGTAGGTAGCTTACTCGACTTCCACACACACCAGGGATCGCAGGGACTTGTCTAGCTCCGCTCTGAACCGTGTCATCTCTTTTCTCCGGGGTCAACACTCCCCCGTCTAAAGTCATGGTCTGCAGGACGTCCTCATGGAGCCCCTGAAAGGTGTCAAACACCCCGTTGGTGCAGATGGACCACGACACCAAGTTATCCGTCCCTCATGGCAGCCCAGGAGGAGAACCACAGCGTTGGCCCCTCTTCCTCCATCGGTGCCAGCCCCTGGGTTAGTTTCTCCTGCCCGTGGGCCACCCTGTCCAGGGAATCGGTGAGGGAGCTCGAGATGGAATCCCTCCCAGGTGATTTCTTGAGGGGAAATGGGATTGAGGCTCCCAAGTGCTGGGACTGTGGATGAGGTGTGGCTGAGGCTGTCCCTGGAGGACCCCGTGTGCCTGATGGGGTTAACGATGGCTCCCGGGGGACTTAGGACATCACCAGATTGGGGGCAGAGGGTGTTTCCCGGCTCATCGCATAGAGAACCGAGACTGCTTTGCACACCATCCGCCCATAACTTCTCTTACTAGAAACTCTTGTTGGGGAGGCAAGGAGGGAGCGGTGTTCCTCTTTCTTCCGCTCTCCCCCCCGCTCCACCCCCTCACCCCCACACAGGCTGCCCTTTGCTGGGCTATTTTAAATCTAGAATTCTAGGGCTGCCCCAAACGCTCCTTTAGCCTACTTCCTCCTTTATGGGGTGGGAGAGGGAAGAAGGAACAGGATTGAGTTACCCACCGGTGACCCTGGAGAATGTTCAGGAAACCTCCGGGACAGGGAGGGAAGGTGTCAGAGAGACGGTGCCGAGAACAAGACCTAGAGACGCAGTGTGTCACGTAGCCTTTGCCCTGGGCCAGTTCCCGTCCCCGTGCCCTCTTTCTGGCGTCTGGGACACGCCCCGTTCTGTGACTTTAGCTCCAAAGACGCCCTCTTTCCTTGGCCAAAGCAGCGGCTGACCACAGGGGACGTCAGAGAGCATTAGTACAGGGGGGTGTTCAGAGATATCGGGGAGCCTGCATGACCCCCGCCCCCCCCCGAAGCTCAAGTAGATTGCTGGGTTAGGAACTCACACGAGAAAGGAGGGGTGGTTGGGAGACGTTCTGGGGCAGGAGGGGCTGCATAGCCAAGCAGAAGGACACGGGCAGTTTTGGGGGACGGAGGGAGAAGGGGGCTGGATGTTGCAGAGTGGAACTGAGGCTCAGGGTCAGAGGTGAGCGGCCGGAGTGGGTGGCGCTCATTTGCATAAAATAGGTTCCCATTGGCGTCTAATGCAGGCAGAACTTCTCAGCCCCTGTGTGTAGAGACTCCTTCTGAAGTCAACACCGGCGATGTACTTGCGTTATTATTTAGCGCTGAGGGTATTGACGTAAGCGAAACCCACTCACCCAATCAGCAAGGTGCACCATGTTGAAGCCGGACGTGGAGCGATGTCAAGCATAAAGCAAAAATGTCCAGACAGTAGAACCACCTCGTGCCCCAGTGGCAGCCACGTCCCAGACCTGCCTACTGAGGTCGTGACCTGTGACTGGTACACATGCAATTAGATGACAGATTCCAAGAACGCAGTGTGCATAAAAACACGTAACAATGTCGCGTTCATTGTTGTTTTTTTATTCCTTGCACGTTGACATAATATTTTGGATGTACCGGGTACGAAGCAACGTGGAAGAATTCATTTAATCCTTCTCTTTACTTTCTAACATGTGAGGATCAGAAAGCTCAGAATGACGTGCGTGGGTGCTGGTATGTTGACGTTGGCCAGCGCTGCCCTTGAGTCGAATTCTGCCCTTTACCTGCTCCACATCCTCAGGGAAGTTAGTTAACTTCTCTGTTTCTCCGATCCCCCAGCTGTCAAGTAGCAGCGTTGTGAAGATGAAATGATTTGATATAGGAAAAGCACTTTAAAAATATCTAGGGTATAGAGAATTTAGCTATCATCTGTCTTATCTATCATCTATCTATCTATCTATCTATCTACCTATCTATCTACCTATCTGTCTGTCTGTCTGTCTAACTATCTTAACTAGCAACTAACTAGCAGCTTAAGTGCTCATCGGCGCCCTGGGTGTGGTCGCCTGTATTAAGGGTATTGAGGGCTTCCTGTCTTGTTGAGAAAAAGGAAGAGAGAAGCCAGTGTGTGTGTGTGTGTGTGTGTGTGTGTGTGTGTGTGTGTGCGCGCGCGCGCATGTTGGTGTGTGAGTTTCACACTGTGTGTGTGTGAGTTTCCATGTGTGTTTCCGGGTGTCAGAGGGGAGGATGGGTGCCCGTCTGTCCCCTGGGAACCAGCCTGGGACGCTCCCGCGGTGCCCGCTGTGGCTCTCCGTTATTTCCGGCCTGGGCATGTTGGGTGTTAATGAGCTGTTTGGTTTTACGCCCGTGTTTCTGGGTGGACATACCTCCTTTTCCCTTCTCCTCCAGTTCTCAAAGGCCCTGTGAGTTCTTTTGCTACTTCTCTGCATTTTAATCATCTTTTGTTCCCTTGGCTTTTGATATCCAAAAGGTCTAAGCAGACTGATAAATACCGTCACCCTACCCAGGGCCCTGTGTGTGTGTGTTTTTAAAAATTATTTCTTACATGATCTTACCTCTCCAAATTGAGTCAGGACCTCCTACTAACAACAGCTATGTGTTAGGGACTAGGCTACATTCTCTGCAGACACTTTTTCTTAAAAATATATTTTTAAGGGAGAGGGAGAGAGAGAAACATCAACGATGAGAGAGAATCAGTGATCGGCTGCCTCCTGCACGCCCCCTACTGGGGATCGAGCCCGTTACCCGGGCATGTGGCCTTGACTGGAATTGAACCCGGGACCCTCCAGTCCATAGGCCAACACAGTGGTTCTCAACCTTCTGGCCCTTTCAATATAGTTCCTCATGTGGTGACCCAACCATAAAATTATTTTTGTTGCTACTTCATAACTGTCATGTTGCTACTGTGATGAATCGTCATGTAAATATCTGATCTGCAGGATGGTCTGAGGCGACCCCTGTGAAAGGGCCGTTCGACCGCCAAAGGGGTCGGGACCCACAGGTTGAGAACCACTGCTCTAGGGCTTTGCAGACACTTTCTGCTTAATTCTCACACCAGCCCTGGGAGGTAGGAATCAGCATCACCTCTGGCCAACACATGAGGAAGGGCCATTCTTCCTCCTGGGGTGCGGTCAGCCGCAGAGCCCACCCTCCGTTCCCGTGGACGGCCAGGGCCATTGGCTGCAGGCACAGAACTGCGGCCATCCCTCCCTCTGCCTCCGGGATTCCTCCAGCTCTGCGTCTCCTCTTTCATCCGGCGTCCGTCCGCTCGTTGTTTCCATTCTGGGATTCCGGCTTCTGGCTCCGGGCTCGCTGGACCTGACAACGCCGTTTTAATGACCTGCTGGGCTGTGATTTAGTGCGTACGCTTCATGGCGGCCTGCTGCCTCGGGTGCCCGCGTCACCCGGCCTGGCTTCCGCTCAGGGCTGAGCCTGCTGCCTGCCTAGCAGGGCATAGGAAAGGAGGAATGTGTTAGATTCCTTCTGTGGCTGATAATTACTTGTGACATATCCAGTATCCCCTCTAAATACCATGTGCTCGTTTATTCACTCATTTAATTAATCCTTTTCTGTCTCTCTCCTCCCTCCAAATTTCCTTTTTTTAAAAAAAATATATTTTTTATTGATTTCAGAGAGGAAGGGAGAGGGAGAGAGGGAGAGAGATACATCAACGATGAGAGAGAATCATTAATGGGCTGCCTCCCGCACGCCCCGCACTGGGGATCGAGCCCGCAGCCCAGGCACGTGCCCTTGACTGGAATCAAACCCAGGACCCTTCAGTCCCCAGGCTGACGCTCTCTCCACTGAGCACACCAGCTAGCGACACGGGTTACATTTGACTTGTGAACGAATAGCACGGTTTAAAGTCTAAGTATATCCCACGCGTGTGACAATTCTTGGTGTCCTGCGTTTTACCCGGGAACCCCATGGAGGTGGTGACCCCATGCCTGGTGGTGGGCCGCCAGCTTCTCCTTTCTCTGAACAGAAGGAACGATTTCCTGGTACAACGTGGAGTAATTGGCTGTCGACGGGGTATGCGTGTATGTAAACACGGCAATCAGGCAAGGCGACGTTTTCACTTGTTCTTGCTCTTTCTTATGAAACGCCATTGCCCAACATCCTGACACGCTAGGTCCTCGGAGGCTGTGTGAACAGCAGCAAAGACGACACAGAACGTGAATTGTAGACCTTGAAGGGCCAGACCTCATGCGTCACCACTGGGGACGATGCACGCAGCGACGTTCAATGAGTTGATGAAAGGCAGCGGTTCTCAACCTGTGGGTCGCAACCCCTTTGGGGGTTGAACGACCGTTTCTTCTTTTTTTTTTAATTGTTTTATTGCTTAAAGTATTACAAAGAGTATTACATATGTCTCCTTTTTTCCCCCGCCCTTAACAATCCCCTGGCCTCCCCTACCCCCCAGTGTCTTATGTCCATTGGTTATGCTTATATGCATGCATACAAGTCCTTCGGTCGCCTAAACACATCCTGCATATCAGATATGTACATGACGATTCATAACAGTAGCAACATGACAGTGATGAGGTAGCAACGAAAATAATTTGATGGTTGGGGGTCACCACAACATGAGGAACTGTATGAAAGGGTCGCGGCATTAGGAAGGTTGAGAACCACTGATTAAAGGCACGACACGCTGGTGGCCAAGCACAGACAACATGCGTTCCTAGACTTCTTGTCGGGGCCAGTCTTCCTTACTGACCACAGAATATTCTCCAAGCTTCCCAGTGGGTTTGTGCTTCTAAGACATCCACGGGCCATGCTCGGCCAGCGTGGCTCAGTGGTTAAGTGTCGGCCCATGAACCAGGAGGTTACGGTTCGATTCCTGGTCAGGGCACATGCCTGGGTGGTGGGCTTGATCCCCGGTGTGGGGGCGACCAATCAATGATTCTCTGTCATCATTGACGTTTCTGTCTCTCCGTCCCTCTCCCTTCCTTTCTGAAATCCATAAAATATATTAAAAAAAAATAAAAATGAAACACCCACAGGGCCCCCAAGAAAGCAGAGGGCTTTCTGGCTAGGACTTTGGGGGTGGCCTTCATATATAGCCTATTGGTTCCCTTTCTCTGGAGAACCCCAAGACCCCCTATGTTTTGCCCTCGAGTTTAAAGACTCAAATAATGAGGTTAAGACACGGCCCCTTCCGTGGGGCCTTTGGAAACACACTTGGGTATTGAACATCCTGAGTTCAGGTGGCAGACTTGACTAAGCACACTCCGGAGGGCCAGGCCTGGTCTTAAATTAGGGGGGGAGGGGGGAAGCTTTAATTAGTTCTTTAATTGGGGGGGACGAGCTTCCTGGACTGAGGCGTTTGACTGGATTGGGTAGAACATGCCATGGAAGCCAATGGGCTCAACATCCGAGGGACATCACCAAGCAAAGTTCTGATTCTTGCTCACGCCATGTGGGCCGGTGGATAGGGGCGTGTCCCCTCTCTCTCTCTCTCTCTCTCTCTCTCTCTCCTCTCTCTCTCTGTGGAGGTGACCGGGGGAGGGTATTTGTGGTGCTTTGGGGCTGAGCACTCACACAAAGTGCCTTTTCAAGGGGGAAAAAAATGCAAGCCTGTGCGTCAAGCAGCGCGGAGCTGATTAGTTCCCCAACCGGGCGCTGTTCTTTACAAGGACAACTTCCTCCGGGCTGGGGACGGGGAGGGGGTGCGAGGGATGGAGAAAGTGGGCCACCTGCGAGGCTGAGGGCTCCTGTCTCCGTCTCCGAGGTGACTAAATTAAAAACAGCCCACGAAGCCCTGAGCTCCCTGCAGAAGCTGCCGCCCGAGGTCATGGCCCCAGCAGGGGAGTGGTTGGTGCCTCAGAGCCGGGGCTCATTAACATTTCTACGGGGAGCTGCCCGGGGCTGAGTCCCTCCAGCAGGACTCGGGGTGACGTCAGGGCCCCCCCGGGATAGGGCCTGGGTGGGCCCTTGGGATCCTAGGAAACCCATTCATTCCTCTTCGCTCGCAAAGCTACCGATTTCTGCATCTATATGCGTCGGAGGTGGGAGGTGGAGAGCCTCCAGGGACCACGGAACCCGGGACCATGCCTGTGTGTGTTTCCCCACGTGGTGCATTTGAATGCTGTTGTAACCGGACCATCAGAGGGTCCGGGCTGCCTGTCGCGACTTGAGCCAAAGCAGCAGACACAGAATTGAGTCACTTAGCGTTTATCCCAATCCTGCCGGCGCCGTGGGAGAGCAGCAGGCCGGCCACAAACATCTGCCCTGCCCCCCTCCCCCCATCAGCCAGCTGCTTGTATTGGGGAGGACAAGGATGATGTGGGGAAGCAGGCAAAGGGTCTGCCAAGTGGGCAGTTCACAGGTCTGGAGATTTGCAAAGGCCTGGGGGTCTGCAAAGGCCTGAGGGTCTGCAAAGGGCTGGGGGTCTGCAAAGGCCTGTGGGTCTGCAAAGGCCTGAGGGTCTGCAAAGGGCTGGGGGTCTGCAAAGGGCTGGGGGTCTCCCAGGGGCTGGCGGCCCTGGCTTCTGCAACAAGGTTGTTCGTCTTTCCATGATCACAGCCCTCCCAGGTGCGCTCCCAGGTCCCGCGTGCAGCTCCCAGCCAGGTTAGAATGTGCCTTCTTTAACGGGAACCAAACCGCCGCGGTTAACAGAGCAGGACTCCCGTTTCTTGCAATCCTAGCTGGTCCCCAATATTCTGTTCCTGCCCCATCTCCTCCCCTGATAACAAGGCATCTCCCCCCCCCTTTCTCTCCTGACCATGCTTCCCCGTGACGGAAAAAGGAGAGAAAGGATGCCACCGTGTGCCTGCGTGAGCTCAAAGCGGTGATAAAGCAATGCTAGGCAAGCAGGTGCTGTGTCCATTGTAACTCATTCACTGTAAGAAATCCCCTACCGCCCAATTCAGTAGTTTCATTGGGGAAAATTTTACCTCCTCTGCCCCCATCCCCCAGGTCCTGGGCCACCATGGGATCAATCTGCAACCGGGAGCTCTTCCTGGCTTCTGGGGGGAGGAGGCCGGGAGGCTGCTAACAGAACAGGCCCTCCAACCCAGAGTTTATTACCCAGCCCTAATGTCTACGGCACTGAGGCTAAGCCACATGGCCTCATTCAAGGTCAAGGACGTAGGTGGACCTCAATGCTCACCATGATGGACTATGAATATGTCAAGTGAAGGGTCCATCTGCTTAAGGAAAGTTAATCATAACGCTGAGAGGCGAGAAATTTTGCTTCAAGCGTCCTGGCCCTTTCAGAGACCATCCCGTCATATTTCTTGAATATGAGATGCGTTGAGAACTGATTCCAACGTACACCTACTTCATCTCAGCTGTTCATGACCACCTCTCTGTCCAAATCAGGAAGATAGTTTAACGGTCGTAAAGTTATGAGTAATAAACAAAACCCCTGGATTGTCAGCCTCCATATGTAAACGGAGGAATCCCGGGAGCTCATCCATGTAGGAGTTACGCATGTAACCGACATGCGGCTGCTTGAACTAGAATGTCGGGACCGTCGCATTTAAACCCCTTTGTGTCGTAATCACGGTGTCACATTTTAAAGTCTCCGATGCTCCGAATAAACCTGGGATTTGATCATTTCGGGACACTTGGTTCAAAACTCAAAAGCTAAGTGAGCATCATGCGTTTGTCTCGCGGTCGTCTTTTTACGCGTCTGCTTGTATGTTCATATCGCAAGGTCGAGGATAGAGAAGCAAGGGATTTGCAATGAAAACTGTCTAGGCCAGTGGTCGGCAAACTCATCAGTCAACAGAGCTAAATATCAACAGTACAACGATTGAAATTTATTTTGAGAGCCAGATTTTTTCAACTTAAACTGTATAGGTAGGTACATTGTTATTAACTTAATGAGGGGACGCCTAAGCTGGCCTTTGCTAAAAACATCCTCAATCTGATTGAGGTACGTTCGCTGAGGTCCACCCCTTCCAACTCTCCCATCCACACTCGTCTTGTA
>NW_005371636.1:452227-457221 GCF_000412655.1 Myotis brandtii
TATGTCCAAACCATCTCAACATACCTTTCTCAATCCTCGACACTACATCTTCTTTCACTCCACAACGTTCCCTAAAATTAACTTAATAAACTTTACTTAAAGTTTTAAGTCAATTTCACACTGTATGTGCGCGACCACACGTGGTATTTTGTAGAAGAGCCACACTCAAGGGGCCAAAGAGCCGCATGTGGCTCGCAAGCCACAGATTGCCGACCACTGGTCTAGGAAAACAGATATTCTAAAGCATCTCGAGTTCCGGTGTGCGCGCTGCTTTCTTGGGCAACATGGCAGGTCCTGAACCTGTAAAATGCACAGCTCCCCGCGCCCGGCTGCGTTCCTGGCGGATGATGGAGGCGCCCAGGGTCGGTGTGGACCTGCAACCCCGTGTGCAAAGCACACATGTGCTTACATGTCGGTGTTTATATTTTCTGCGGCGTTTGAAGGGGCGACAGTAAACAAGGGCCGCTTGTTTTTCTGCCAAATGTGGCCAATTCCCAAATCACAGCCCCTTTGACACCCTGTCAATGCATCTTTGTGCCGTGAGAGGTGCACTCCGCCCCCCTCCGCCTTCTGCAGGTAGAAGCACGGGGCCTCATGTGACCCATGAAATCCTCACGCCTGTCCCATCGACACATGTCATGTCATGTAAAGTACACGGCAGCTCTGGCTGTGAAAATTAAAGAGCTGTTTGTTTGTTTTTTAAAAAAAGATATACTTTTATTGATTTCAGAGAGAGGAAGGGAAAGGGAGAGAGAAATGGAAACATCCGTGATGAGAGAGAATCATGGATCGGCTGCCTCCTGCACGCCCCCTACTGGGGATCAAGCCCACAACCCGGGCGCGTGCCCATGACCAGAATCAAACCCAGGACCCTTCAGTCCGCAGGCCGCCGCTCTATCCACTGAACCACACTGTCCAGGGTGAAGAGCTGGTTTTTAACACGACCCATTTATTTAACTGATGTGGTAGATGTGTGTTTATGGAAAAGGGAAAGACGTTACCAACGTAAAGCGATCAGGTGTGAATCCCCAAGCCTTATTTTGTAATAATTTGAACAAACGACACGTGAATAGTGTGCATTTTTGCCAAAACACTTTTAACAATTTGAAAGCAAAGAAGACAATTCACCGGTACTTGCAGTGTTTAATCTCCCAACATCGGCCGTTTTCAAACACACGCTGTTTTCCCAAAGACGGTGCCATTGTGATGACCGGGCTATTATAATTTCGCGGGGAAGGATTTAAACGATGCGGGAGGAAAGCAGACGCGTTGGGGAACCACATTCTGGCAGGCTTTCAGCTGGATGGGAAGAATCCGGGTCATTTGGGGAACTGAATTTCCTATTACTTGGCAGGAATTTTTTTTTTTTAAATGTGTTTTTTCCTTGAGAAACAATAGTGGCTATTTTTGGAAAATGCCCACTTTCTCACGAAAGGCTCGTCTTTAGAACATGCATCCCGTCACCTCGTCTCCCCATCTCCTCTCGCTCCCTTGCTAGCTTCCCCCTTTCACAGCAGGAGGCGAACGCTTTATGTTCTGGTCGGTCCCCTTCATCAGAAGGAGCCGAAAGATCTCCCTTTTCCCAATTTTATGAAATCCTAAGACCATGGACACAGCTTCCCAGGGCCCTGAGCGAGGCCTCCGTAAGCCCGGGGCCCCGAAACCTCCCCATCAGAGTAAGTTCACCTCTCTTTCTTCTTTTTATTAAACTTTTATTTTTTATTTATTTTTTTATTTTATTTTTATTTTGCAAAAACCCTCGGCTCACCGGAGGGCCAGTGGAAATTTATTTTTTTGTCCTTTCTGTCTTTTCCCCAAGTGGCTTTTCCTTGCAAAATGCCTGACATGACCAGAGGGGAACCTGGGAGAAGGGTGGCACCCTAAGAGGCAACCCAGGGACTTAAATACAAGCTGGAAGGCAGGGCACAGGTGGGACAGGCGAGAGACAGCACAAGGGACATGGCTTGTCAGGTAGAGACCAAAGGGTTTTTTTGCAGGAAGAAGCTGTGCCAGAGGGCCAGGGGCTAGGATCCTGGGTGGGAGGGGGTGAGAAGAGAGACCCCCAACCCTGGGTTGCACCCATATTCCCCAGAGAAGTAGCAACAGAGGATGAGGATCTGCCCTCGTAGGCTCCAAGGAAGGGGAGAGAAAGCCACTGCGCTGCCTCAGGGAAAGGGAGGTGCTGGCAGAGTGAGGGTTAAGCCTGGTGCCGGCCTCTGGCACGGTGTGCCTTCCACCTCCGCCTGCCTTGAGGACAAAGGGGCACGGTGGGCAGGCAGCACATGGGCCTGGCTCTGGCAGGGCAGGGGGTGGCAAGAGCAGGCTCCCTCTGGGCACAAGACACAGGCCCAGCTCGGCTGCCCGCCCACCTGCACTAGATGGGCTCAGACCTCACTGTGGCTGGACGGCTGGAGCTGTGAGTGTGGGAGGGGTGGGAGGAGCGGTAGGGAGGAGGGGAAAGGGGGGCTGTTGGGCCTCTGTAACCCCCATGCCCGTCCTGAGGTCTGACCTAGGACCCTGGATCCCAGGTCCTGGTCCCCGGTCCCATTTCTGGCCCCGGGCACTGACTTCAGCCTGGGACAGTCGAGGCCAGGAGGCCCTCAGTTCGTGGGGAAGGGTTGGGCAGGGGAGAAAAGGACAAGGAGAGAAACCCACTGCAGCATACATGGGGGGCCAGGGGAGGGAGACAGAGGGGCCCTCATCCCAAAGAAAAGTGTATGGTGGCGTATCTTTTAAAGTTACCTAGAGGCAGCAGCAGAGCAAGGCCCACAGTGCCCCAGCCCCAGGTCCTGGGTGTCCTCCCTTGGGGGCCCTGGTAGAACCGAGGCTCAGGGTGGCAGGCAGATGGGCCAGAGGGAGATGAGGAGCCAAGGACACCCCAAAGCCACAGACTCAAATACCCCAGGAGAGGGAGGCACCTCCTGCCCCCTCCAGGAGCATCATCTGGAGAAGGTGCCCCTCCTGTCCCACCCCCACGCCCCTTCTAGCAACAGCCGCCACCAGCTGGCTTCACGGGGGTGCTGTCGATCTTGAGGTTGGGTCGCTCACCCCCGGTGGCAGCCCCCGGGCCCATCCGCTTTTTTATTTCAGCAGCCATGGTCATGAACGCCTGCTCAACGTTGGTGGCGTTCTTGGCACTCGTCTCCAGGAAGGGGATGCCCAGAGAGTCTGCAGACTCCTTGGCTGTGGTGTTGTCCACCACCTTCTTGGTGGTGAGGTCACTCTTGTTGCCCACCAGGAGCTTGTTGACCTTCTCGCTGGCATAGCGGTCGATCTCCTGTAGCCACTGCTTCAACATTGGCATGGATTCCTGGTCGGTGACGTCATACACCACAATGATGCCATGAGCTCCCCGGTAGTAGCTGGAAGTGATGGTCCAGAACCGCTCCTGACCAGCCGTGTCCCAGATCTGAAGTTGGATGGTTTTGCCATCCAGCTCAATGGTTCGGATCTTGAAGTCCACCCCGATGGTGCTTATGTAGCTCTCTGTGTACGTGTCATCAGCAAACCGAAGGAGCAGGCATGACTTGCCCACGCCCGAGTCACCAATCAAAAGCAGCTTAAACAGGTAGTCATATTCGGGGTTCATGGCGGCAGCGGCGGCCCGCTCGGTCCCTCCCAGTCGGCTCTGCTCCACCTCCTGTTCCAAGATGGTGGCCGCCTAAACTTTTATTTTTTAAAAAATATTTTTATTGATGTCAGAGAGGAAGGGAGAGGGAGAGAGAGAGAGAGAGAGAGAGAAACATCCACGATGAGAGAGAAGCATGGATCAGCTGCCTCCTGCACACCCCAGACTGGGGATCGAGCCTGCAACCCGGGCAGGTGCCCTGACGGGGAATTGAGCCTTGACCTCTGGGTCATAGGTCAGCGCTTAACTCCTGAGCCATGGCTGGTTGGGCTCACCTCTATTTCTGAACCCTTAAACCTCAGATACTAATATTTGTCTTTATTTCTTCCAGGGGAAGAATTGTTGATAACTACAAAATTGATGCTCACTCAGGTAAGTTGTACAATTTGTAGAGACCCCTCGGCTAATTCATAACAGAAATAAGACGAGATTCTAGCAGCCCTGGCCGGGTGGCCCAGTTGGTTACAGCGTCGTCCTGATACACCAAGATCACAGGTTTGGTCCCCGGTCAGGGCTCATACAAGCATCAACCAATGAATGCACAGATGAGTAGAACAAACACATCAATGTGTCTCCCTCTCCCTCTCTCTCTTTCTCCCTCTCTCTCTCTCTCTCTCTAAAGAAACATCAATAGATAACATCCTATATAATAAAACCCTAATATGCAAATTGGCCAAACGGCAGAACGACTGGTCGCTATGACACACACCTACCACCAGGGGGCAGATGCTCAACGCAGGAGCTGTGCAAAGCATGGGTGTGCATATAAAATCTTTTTGCTCAGCCAGAAGCCCGGCTCATGGCTGGCGAGCTCAGTGGCAGTGGCGGGAGCCTCTCCCACCTCTGCGGCAGCGCTAAGGACCCCTCGGGGGATGTCCAACTGCTGGCTTAGGCCCGCTCCCCAGGCAGACATCCCTTGAGGGGTCCCAGACTGTGAGTGGGCGCAGGCCGGGCTGAGGGACCCCCTCCCCCCAGTGCATGAATGTCATGTACCAGGCCTCTAGTTTTAAATAAAAGACTAGATTCCAGGTCCCTCAATTGTGCCCATTTCCCAGGCGGATGAAGGGTCCGCCCACGAATGTGTATTTGGAAGTGAGTGTCCTCTCCCGTAACGCAGGCCTCTGCTTCCTCCCTCAGTGTCGCACGCTTCTCCTCTGCAGTGTGGTGTCTCAGTCCTCGGCTACCGCGTAGCGGGCGATTTCCAGCCCAGCGCAGGCCACCACGGGGGCCCAGCCCGGGAGGTCAATGTGCAGGTTGGTGACATGTCTTCTTCCTTTGAAGTGCGTGCGATCAAACTCAAACAACAAACATCAAAAGGCTTGGAGAGGGACCCCCTCCCCCCCCCCCCCCCCCCCACCCCCCCCCG
>NW_005371636.1:457344-458770 GCF_000412655.1 Myotis brandtii
AGGGGCCCCAGTTGTTAGGATTCGGCGGTTTTCTTTGCCTACCTGTCTCTCTGTCTCAATGTGATCTCTTTGTTATATACGTATATCTAATAGAAGCCTTGGGGGCGGTCAGGCCATCAGGGAGGGCAGTTGGGGGCGATCAGGCCGGCAGGGAAGCCGGTAGGCATCAATCAGGTCAGCAGGGGAGCAGTTAGGGGGCAATCAGGCAGGCAGGCAGGTGAGCAGTTAGGAGCCAGCAGTCCCGGATTGTGAGAGGGATGTCCGACTGCCGGTTCAGGGATCGGGCCTAAACCGGCAGTTGGACATCCCCCGAGGGGGGTCCCAGATTGGAGAGGGTGCAGGCCAGGCTGAGGGGACTCCCCCCACCCCATGCATGAATTTTGTGCACCGGGCCACTAGTGTGTATATATATACTCTTATTGATTCCAGAGAGGAAGAGAGAGAGAAACATCAATGATGAGAGAGGATCAGGGATCGGCTGCCTCCTGCACGCCCCACACTGGGGATCGAACCCATAACCCGGGCCTGTGCCCTGACCGGGGATCGAACCGTGACCTCCTGGTTCCTAGGTCGACGCTCACCCACGGAGCCGGCCGGCTGGGTAGTTCATCCCTTCTGTATGTAAATGAGAAAGGATCTTGTCTGGAGCGGGGATGGATGGACGCATGACGCAGGGCAGGGATGTGTGTGAGGGAGGAACTGCTCTCCCTGCCATGCATGTCATCTCCATGGCAACGCTCACCTGCTGCCGGGTGAAAGGTCGACTGCCCCTGCGCCGCATCGACCACAACCTTGGGGGGCTCTGACCAGGCACTGAGCTCAGCTCCCGGCTCTGACCTTGGAGCTCAGCCGCCCCCCACCTGTGCGATGAACCCTGGGCTGCTGTGTGTCCCCCGCAACCCGCCCTCCTCAGCCAGTGGAAGAGGTTCCCTCAGGAGCCCAGGAGGCCAAGCTGCAGCAGGGGCGGTGAGAAGGGGAACCAGGGCCTCCTGAGCTCCTTCCGGCCCCCCCTCCCAGGCAGCAGGGTGGAGGCTGGTTGGCCACCAACAAGGGGGTGCCCCCAGCGCCCCAGGACCTGCTCCCAGGAGCCACCACCCCCATTGCCAGCCACGCCTCTGGTTCTGTAGGTCCCCATGGCCCCTCTCAGGGCTCAGGGCCCGCACTTTGCAGCTGCAGAGCTGGGAGGGAGGAGGGGAGGGAGGGGGAGGGAGGAGCCAGCGGAGCATCTGGGGTGAGCACATCTCCGCCCACATCAGAGGCAGGGGAGGGGAGGGGGGAGGGGGGTGACACCCAGCCCTGCACTAGCTGCTCTCAGCTCGCAGACCAAGGTGCCACTTCCTACGCCCTGTGTGGGGGCCGCGTGGGGAGCTGCTGCACAGGGAGCTGGCCCTGCAAGCGCTTGGGGTTGGGGAGTCTTCCCCTTCGC
>NW_005371636.1:466948-468806 GCF_000412655.1 Myotis brandtii
GACTGTGAGAGGGCGCAGGCCGGGCTGAGGGACCCCCTCCCCCCAGTGCATGAATGTCATGCACCAGGCCTCTAGTTTTAAATAAAAGACTAGATTCCAGGTCCCTCAATTGTGCCCATTTCCCAGGCGGATGAAGGGTCCGCCCACGAATGTGTATTTGGAAGTGAGTGTCCTCTCCTGTAATGCAGGCCTCTGCTTCCTCCCTCAGTGGCGCACGCTTCTCCTCTGCAGTGTGGTGTCTCAGTCCTCGGCTACCGTGTAGCGGGCGATTTCCAGCCCAGCGCAGGCCACCGTGGGGGCCCAGCCCGGGAGGTCAATGTGCAGGTGGGTGACATGTCTTCTTCCTTTGAAGTGCGTGTGATCAAACTCAAACAACAAACATCAAGAGGCCTGGGCAGTGCCCCCCTCCCCCCCCCCCGCCCCAGACCTCACGGAGGGGCCCCAGTTGTTAGGATTCGGCGGTTTTCTTTGCCTACCTGTCTCTCTGTCTCAATGTGATCTCTTTGTTATATACGTATATCTAATAGAAGCCTTGGGGGCGGTCAGGCCATCAGGGAGGGCAGTTGGGGGCGATCAGGCCGGCAGGGAAGCCGGTAGGCATCAATCAGGCCAGCAGGGGAGCAGTTAGGGGGCAATCAGGCAGGCAGGCAGGTGAGCAGTTAGGAGCCAGCAGTCCCGGATTGTGAGAGGGATGTCCGACTGCCGGTTCAGGGATCGGGCCTAAACCGGCAGTTGGACATCCCCCGAGGGGGGTCCCAGATTGGAGAGGGTGCAGGCCAGGCTGAGGGGACTCCCCCCACCCCATGCATGAATTTTGTGCACCGGGCCACTAGTGTGTATATATATACTCTTATTGATTCCAGAGAGGAAGAGAGAGAGAAACATCAATGATGAGAGAGGATCAGGGATCGGCTGCCTCCTGCACGCCCCACACTGGGGATCGAACCCATAACCCGGGCATGTGCCCTGACCTGAAATCGAACCGTGACCTCCTGGTCCCTAGGTCGACGCTCACCCACAGAGCCGGCCGGCTGGGTAGTTCATCCCTTCTTTATGTAAATGAGAAAGGATCTTGTCTGGAGCGGGGATGGATGGACGCATGACGCAGGGCAGGGATGTGTGTGAGGGAGGAACTGCTCTCCCTGCCATGCATGTCATCTCCATGGCAACGCTCACCTGCTGCCGGGTGAAAGGTCGACTGCCCCTGCGCCGCATCGACCACAACCTTGGGGGGCTCTGACCAGGCACTGAGCTCAGCTCCCGGCTCTGACCTTGGAGCTCAGCCGCCCCCCACCTGTGCGATGAACCCTGGGCTGCTGTGTGTCCCCCGCAACCCGCCCTCCTCAGCCAGTGGAAGAGGTTCCCTCAGGAGCCCAGGAGGCCAAGCTGCAGCAGGGGCGGTGAGAAGGGGAACCAGGGCCTCCTGAGCTCCTTCCGGCCCCCCCTCCCAGGCAGCAGGGTGGAGGCTGGTTGGCCACCAACAAGGGGGTGCCCCCAGCGCCCCAGGACCTGCTCCCAGGAGCCACCACCCCCATTGCCAGCCACGCCTCTGGTTCTGTAGGTCCCCATGGCCCCTCTCAGGGCTCAGGGCCCGCACTTTGCAGCTGCAGAGCTGGGAGGGAGGAGGGGAGGGAGGGGGAGGGAGGAGCCAGCGGAGCATCTGGGGTGAGCACATCTCCGCCCACATCAGAGGCAGGGGAGGGGAGGGGGGAGGGGGGTGACACCCAGCCCTGCACTAGCTGCTCTCAGCTCGCAGACCAAGGTGCCACTTCCTACGCCCTGTGTGGGGGCCGCGTGGGGAGCTGCTGCACAGGGAGCTGGCCCTGCAAGCGCTTGGGGTTGGGGAGTCTTCCCCTTC
>NW_005371636.1:469163-470612 GCF_000412655.1 Myotis brandtii
AGAGAGAGTGAGAGAGAGAGAGAGAGAGAGAGAGAGAATGAGAATGAGAATATATCAGCCAAAAGTTGCTTAGAAGGGACATGACATAAAGAAGATGACATTTAAAAACATGAGATCTTACCAAATTGTATATATATTTTTTCAAATATATATTTGTATTGATTTTAGAGAGGAAAAAAAAGGGAGAGAGAGATACAGAAACATCCATGATGAGAGAGAATCATGGACCGGCTGCCTCCTGCCCGCCCCACTCCCTGCGGATGGAGCCCACAACCCCGGGCCTGTGCCCTGATGGGAATGGAACCGGGACCTCCTGGTTCACAGGTCGATGCTCAACCCCTGAGCCACGCCGGCCGGGCCAAGTTGTATATTCTTATTCGTTCATTTATGTTTTTACCATCCCCCCCCCCCGCCCCCCGTTTGGCAACCATCAGCGTGTTCTCTGTATCTACGCGTCTAGTTCCTGTTCGGTTGCTTCATTGTTTAAAGCACATTGTTTTCTTGAGGGAAAATGGAAATGCGTTGGTCGCAGAGAAGAAGAAGAAAAGGGAAGCGTCTGTGAAATGCAAAGCAGGCGAAGTGGGAAGCAGGCGAGATGAGACGGGGAGAGCTCGGCCTGGACCCACAGCCCCCACACTCGCCTCCCACTGGCGGCCCCCAGATGTGTCCTCCATGAGGCATCTTTCCTGTCTTTTGTTTCTGGTCCCTACCACCTGCCCCCCCCCCCCCCCCCCCACCACTGTTGTCCCCACACTCAGGCAAGGCCTGCCTGTGCCATGGGCAGAAGGATTGATGAAGAATCCAGGTCATTGTGCTGGCCAGTGTGACTCAATGGATAGAGCGTCGGCCTGCAGACCCAAGGGTCCTGGGTTCGATTCCGGTCAAGAGCACGGACCTCGGTTGCAGGCTCCTCCCTGGACCCCTGGCCCTGGTCGGGGTGTGTGCAGGAGGCAACCCATCCGTGTGTTTCTCTTACATCGGTGGATGTCTCTCTCTGTCTCTCTCTCTCTCTTCCACTCTCTCTAAAAATCAATGGAACAATAGCCTCGGGGGAGGATTTAAAAAAAAAAAAAAGAGAGAAAAGAATATATATCATCCTATTCCTCCCTGACCCGGATGCTCTGATGGTCCGGCCCCCAGGCTGAAATCTAACCCTTTAGGGTCCCATCCAGGAGTCCACCCCTCCCTCCCACCGTGATGTGGTGCAACCCAGGCCCTTCCCTTTCTCAAACTAGGTGTTTGGGTGGAACCCTCGTGCAGGTGTGGCCTGCCCCTCCCCCACCCGGCCCCGTGGCCCCGCTGCGCCTCCGAGGGCCACTCAGCCATGGTGGATCGCTTCCTCCCGGAGGCCACACAACGTGTTCGGGCTGCACTGTAATTGCTTGTTTACTAGTCTGTTTTCACTACCAATGGATCGATCCTGAGCCGCTGGGGTGGGGCTAGGGGTGG
>NW_005371636.1:470799-478743 GCF_000412655.1 Myotis brandtii
GGCTACTTCATCACTGTCATGTTGCTACTGTTATGAATCATCATGTAAATATCTGATATGCAGGATGTATTTTCATTGTTACAAATTGAACATCATTAAAGCATAGTGACGAATCCCAAAAATAATATGTAATTATCTGTGTGTTTTCCGATGGTCTTAGGCGACCCCTGTGAAAGGGTCGTTGGACCCCAAAGGGGTCGAGACCCACAGGTTGAGAACCGCTGTCCTAAATTCTTCCTGTGTCTTCAGAGCCATGGTCTTCAAAGGCCTTTTTACATGTCTCTTTAAGGCGTCTGCACCCCTGTCCCTGGCTTGTTATCGAGTATATTTTATAGATTCAACTCCCCTTTAAAAGATTAGGTGTCACGAGCTTTCTCCCCAGTCAGGGTTGCTGCCGGAGCAGCGAGCTAAGCGAACACAAGTGTTTGCTCAAAAATATTCAAGCTGGCCCGGCCGGCGTGGCTCAGGGCTCGAGCGTGGGCCTAGGAACCAGGAGGTCAGGGTTCGATTCCCATTCAAGGCACATGCCCGGGTTGTGGCCTCCATCCCCAGTAGGGGGCGTGCAGGGGGCAGCCGACCCATGATTCTCTCTCATCATGGATGTTTCTCTCTCTCTCTCCCTCCCTTCCCGTCTAAAATCAATAAAAAATATATTTAAAAAATATTCAGAGCTAACCCCCGGATGGTTTTCCACTGCAAATGTATCTTAAGAAAGAGGCTGTGGAGCTAAAGTTGACCCTCAAACATGGGTTTGAACTGTGAGGGTCCATAATACCTGTACTTTTTCAATAAATATATGTACGCATTTTTAGGGCTGTACCAGGCACCCATCAGAATCATGAAGAACAGTGTATGTTCATTTGTCTCTTCTTGTTTATTTTTATTTCCTTTTTTTTGTTAATCTGAACCCCAGGATATTTTTCCATTGATCTTTAGAGAGAGTGGAAGGGAGAGGGAGAGACAGAGAGAAATATCCATGTGAGAGAGACACATCGACTGGTTGCCTCCTGCACGCACCCCGACCAGGGATCGAGCCTGCAACCGAGGTAGGTGCCCTTGACCGGGAATCGAACCCCGGACCCTTCCGTCCACGGGCTGACGCTCTAGCCACTGACCCACACCGGCCAGGGCCATTTGTCTCTTTTAATGAAAAGGGCTGGGAAGTATTGCTGAGAGGGGAAAAGGGTTAGCTTTTGTAAGAGATCGATCTTGAGTTTTCTTGCCCGTCTTTCCCTCCTCAACAGGGAATAATATCTCAAGTCACGGAAGCATGAATTTTTTGAAGCAGGATTTGCTGTCGGGCACGTGAGTTCCGATTTCAATCCTGGGCCCTGCCAGGGGATCAGGGAAAGAGTTGGGGCGGCCCTGCTAAGCTCCCAGCGGGTCTTTGCATGGGAGATGGTTTGAGTGTTCAAGTTGTCACATGGCTGGGTTTCCAATGCCCTAATGGGGCAGGATTAACCAATAGGTAATTATTGATCCACTAGAGGCCCGATGCACGAAATTCGTGCAAGGGGCTCGGCCCTCGAAGCCCCGGCTTCATCCGGAAGGTCGTCCGGAAGGTCATCCAGAAGGTCGTCCGGCTGTTTGGTCTAATTAGCATATTAGCTCTCTATTATATAGGATTCCCGTGGTCATATAAAATCAAATCCAGGTCTTGTCTACTAACGAATCCCCTTGCCACCACCCGCCCATGCTCCATCTGTACCATCATCTCTTGGGTAAGAAAATGATTGGTATTTGGGGGGTCGGGAGAAGGGAGGAGGGAGGATACGGTGTGTTCCAACAGGAATGAATATTGGGGGGAAGGAGCATCACTTGGACACTCAAGGGCCATCTTCCTTGCAGGGACAAAAATCTCCCCAAAGGCCTGCGCCCCGAGCCGAGCCTCTCGAACCGAGGAAGTGAGATGCCTGTCGCACTGGCTTTGAACGAGTTTCTTGACTTCCTGCAAAGAGGCCGCGGGGCCGCGCTTTTGGAGAAGTTAGTGAAACCGAATCTGACATCACCACCCACCGCCCCTGGAGATCAGCGGGCGGCTCGTTCTCGGGGCGGCAGAGGAGGAAATCGCTGGGGTCTGAGAAGACATCCGCGAGGGGTAGGCGCCCGCGCCCCGTCTTTGTCACCGGGTTTCCGCGGGGGACGCACTTGCCCGGCGATAACCATTGTCTTCCCCTTCGCAGAGGGACGCATGCTGGGCCACAGGCCGATCTCCTGATAATGACCATGGATTTGTGGCTGAAGCTGCTGGCCTTGGCCTGTGTCTGTCTGGACATCGGGGTCGTCAGGCAAGGTAAGGACTCGGGACTCTTACAACTTCCTCACCGAGCGTTTGCTTGCGGGGGAGCATCAGTCTGAGACACGGACGTAGGAACAAGTGAAGGGGTTGTGACCGGAAGGGAGGGAGTGGGATGGCCAGGGCTGTCTGAGCTCAGACAGACCCTGGCTCATGCTGAGACCCAAGCCATGGTTTCTGCTGAAAAAAAAATGCCTACTTATTTAAGGGACAAAAAAAAAAAAAAAATTTTAAAAAAATCACAAGTTAAAAGGATGAGTCTTCGCTGACAGACTGTGCCAGGGTATTACAAAGGCCATTGTCACTCCCCCCTCGCATGGGCCTGGGTGTCCGGGTATGAAATCCCAGGACACGTTAAGGACCCAAATAAGTGAATTTTTATCCTCTTAACAAGAAATGCATTTTTTTTTTTTAAAGTCATGCTATGCCTTCGCTTGCACGTAGCCACCCCCACTTTCCGGACCAGCAGGCCACTTCCTCAAATGTTGATGAATAGCAATGGGCTTTGTGGCCGCCTTTGTTCGATGGCCGTGGAAGAGAATGCCCGTGGCCATGTGGGAAAATGTCACCTCTTGGCATGTTCTTATCCCAGAAGGTGTCTTAGATCAAGTTCTTGGTTCCTTACCCGTCCTTACGCGTCGCTGTGCTACTCACTCGCTTTGGAGATTCGTAGGGGGCCACCGCCCTTCCTGGGTGATGGGTGGGTGTGAGGACCTCGGCGGCGAGATAATAATACGACCCCCCAACAATGAAGCCCACGCGAGGCTCCTTAGGAAAATGTGACCCATGGGATGTCAGGGACCTTTTGACGTTTGAGAATCTCTGTAGGCTCCTCAGTCGATGGAAGGAGCATTTTCTGAACAGTTTCAGTTCGGGTCCTGAATACATGTCAGTTGATGATTCAACGGAGCTACCAAATGGATATTTAATGTTGCTCCTTACGATGTCGTACCTAAAGCTGTTTTTTGTTGTTGTTTGTTGTTGAAAGGACATAGACATGGTATTTTTTGTAGAAATTCCAAATAGGTAAAAAAAAAAAAATTAGAAAGTTATTTTTAAAAATCTTGCTTGTCGGTATTCACTTTGAAAATCTTTTTCTATTTTATTGGAGTTCTGTCTTCCCGCCCCTCTCCTTTCCTCTGACAGGCGGGGCAGTAGCTGCCTCCTGAGTTTGTTGCATTTGCCAGTTTCTATTCTGTGTGGCCCCGGATGGTGGGAAGCGGTGTGCGAGCGTGTGTGTGTGTGTGTGTGTGTGTGTGTCGCGAGCGTGTGTGTGTGTGTGTGTGTATGACTGCAGAGATGGACTGAAGTGATTTTACACGGGGACGGCGTTTTGTCTTAGTACAGACAACGTTTGCTAGCTATCGTCCTTCTCAAGTTGCTTCACATAATTAAAAACGAGTGATAAAGAAGAAGAGCTTTAATAGGGTGATCATACGTGTATTCTCATATGCCAGAGTCCCTTCCCATGAACAAGTCCCACTCCAGAAGGGCTTCGAAGCATTTCTGAAAGGGGTTCGGAAATATTCGGCTGGCCGCAGGGCAAGCCCCCCTAGAAATTCCAACCCAACCCAGTCTGTGAAGGACTTTCACGTTAAGGAACATCTTTGAGTTTGCAATCAAAATCAGAGGATAAAAATGATCTAAAAACCTCTCAACCCTTATACGAGACAAAAGTGGATAGATATGCATAGATTTATTTTGGAAGTTCAAGTTTAACGTCAGTTGCTCACGTAAATATGGAGAGCAGACATTTTTCTAAAAGGTGTTGATAGTCTTCCTGAAATATATATACTTATTTTTTTTGTGGCGGGGGGGGGGGGGGGAAATATAGGTCTAACCATCTGTGTCTGCAAAACTTGTTGATCATGCTTTTAAGTTCTGAAAGGCATTTGGCGAGTGAGGGTCTCATTTGGGAAGTTATTCATGCTTTGAGTTGAATATGTTTCTTTATCAGCAACAAAGGTGCTAGGTCTTATTTAACTGCGTGAAATCTGCATTCAGTGTTGGTAGGGCGTGTTAGGCTCCCGGGTAGCACATGTACGTTGTGTACCCCGAAGGCCTAACGAAATAGGACCAAACGTCCAGCGACATCCACGGGCACGATTCCGATGCTATTTCACCCCTAAAATACAACAACGTGTAACTGTGTCGGGGCAGCGGCCACGTGGGCTTGAGTCCTGCACGGAAGTGTGGCGTCTCTCCGGTGGGTGCCTTTGCCGTGAAAACTGCAAGTCCAAACTCTTGGTTTTGGTTGAAAATGTCTAAGTTAACGGTGGGGCCCAGGGTGGGGGTGCGGGTGCGGGGACGAGCGAGCGAGCTCTGAGTCAGAGCAGCGAACACTCATTTCCGGGGCCCAGTTCTTCATTTTTTCCATCCATCGCCGTCGAAAGGAAGTAGCTCACGTTGCACCCACGTACTCGGCCTTGCACATCGCGGGCACTCGGTGCACATCACCCACCGAATCTGCTAAGCAACCCCATGAAGTTCTAAATACTCTGCAATTTAGCGATGTGGGGTGCGTGGTTATTCACCAATTAAAAAAAATATTTTTGTAATCAAAACCTGCCCGGGGGGGGACCCTTAGCATGGCTAGCATTAAAAGTGCATTTGTTAGAGGAAGGGTCAGGTGTGGTTAGGGGCCCTTTCCCCATTTTTAACTCGTGTTCTACTTAAGCACAGGGCCAGGGTGGCGAATTGAGCTGGGTCATATGTGTGAGTGACGGGTACTGGTTCTGTGTGATGAATATATGTTTCTCTGGAGTTTTATATGTGTTATAGATCAGTCTACCGTTGATCTAGTGATCTGTCTACTTTTAAAAACTGGGGTCCCGGGGGGCTTCGATTCTTGGCCATTTCTCTTTGTATCGTCTGCGCTCAGAGCTCCTTGTCACCACCTCGTACTCATTTGTGACCCCCGATTCCCTACTTCCAGACTCGACTCTGAGCGGAGGAACCTGCCTGCTCTTCTAAATTTAATCTTGTTTTGTGTTTGAAAAAAAAAAATAGATCCTCATAATGCAATCTGTCTTCCCACCCCTCTCCTTCCCACTGAAAGGCAGTAGCTACCCCCTGAGTTTGTTGCATTTGCTCCCAAGTTTTGTGATTTTAGTTTTTTTTTTTTAAATTCTTTTGTTATGTTGGAATTGTGGGTTTTTTGTTTTGTTTTTTAATCCTCACCCGAGGATATTTTCCCACTGATTTTTAGGGAGAGTGGAAGAGAGAGGGAGAGACAGAGAGAAACATCGATGTGAGGGAAACACATCGATGGGTTGCCTCCTGCACGAGCCCCGACCAGGGCCCGAGGAGCTTGCAACTGAGGTACGTGCCCTTGACTGGAATTGAACCTGGGACCCTTGGGTCTGCAGGCCGAAGCTCTACCCGCTGAGCCACACCGGCCAGGGCTGATTTTAGTTTTTAATAATCTCTGAACTCTCTCTCTTTTTCGTCTGCACTGCCAGCCCCTTCATCCCTGCCCTCAGCGCCCTCCCCTGGAGCACTGGGACAGGGACAGGTTCTCGATCCATCGGATGTGGCGTTCATTGCTGAGCACGCTCTCCAGCTTAAACGTCTGAAACAGGAGGGGGACATGGTCTCATACCTCTCACTGCCCTTAGCGTCCACTCCACACTCGTGGCCAAGCAGCTGGGCTCGTGGAGGAGTGAGGCGCTGGGCCCGGGCCGGGAGGGGACCTCCGTGCTTTCTCTTTTCTGGCCGATGAACTCAGCCCGAGCCTCAGGCTGTCCCCCACCGGGTCCTGTCCCCTCTCTTCCTCAGGGCCCGGAGGTTCTAGGTCCCGTGTCCTCCCCCGCCTTCTCCTTGGTCACTCCCGCCACCAGCATCGCCCGTGCAATGCTGCCCGGTTGCCCCTTTCCCTGGCCTGTTTCACACGCTCTTTCAAGCTGCTGGTGGTATGGTTACTATTTTTACCTACACTCAGGGCTTTGGGGGGCACGGGACCCTCCCTGGAAGTAGAAATGACAGCTTATGCCTTCTTTTGTGTCACCCGGACCCGCCTGCCTCAGCAGGCGCTGGAAAAAGGAATGGGTGTCTTTGGACAAAACTGTGGATTCTAAGAAAGGATGAGGAGGAGGAAGAAGAGGAAGAGGAAGAGGAAGAGGAGGAGGAGAGAAGGAGGAGGAAGAGGAGGAGGAGAAGGAGGAGGAGGAGGAGAAGAAGAGAAGGAGGAGGAGGAGAAAGAGAAGGAGAAGGAAGAGAGGGTGGGAGAGGAGGAGGAGGAGAAGGAAGAGAAGGAGGAGGAAGAGGAAGAGGAAGAAGAGGAGGAGGGGGGGAAGAGGAGGAGGAGGAGGAAGAGGACAAGGGAGTGGAGTCCCCGGGAACTGGCGAGGGCCATTCCCAGGACAGATGGGAGAGAGACACATTGGGGTGCCTACACGTTGCCTCGTGCGCACAAGGACGTGCGGGGAGAGTCTGGGCATCATCTCTTCCGAGATGCTGTGACCAGGGAGGCCGGTCCGAGTTGGTCCGGAGCGGAGACTGTGGTCAGGTTGATGGGTTCCCCTGGGGGAAGGAGCACAGAGTTGGTGCAGGCGAGGTCCCGAGCACCGACCCCGTGGAGGGGAGGCACCGGGTGCGGAGAAAGAGGTCCCTCTGCTCTTTGCAGTCATGCGTCCGTGGGAATGTTCACACTGGGGACAACCGGAAGGGAAATGTAACCGAATCCCGGCTTAAACGCAATTTCCAGCTACACAGCTTCGTCAGTAACAGACACCCATCCTGGTTGCCGGTCCCCGAAGGATCATTAGCGCTATGACTTTTGCTTTCGTAGCGATAGGACTCTTTAGGGAAGGACAAAGGGGGGAAAAATGGAATATTGCAGGCTGTTCACTTAGCATATGACATGGTTAGAGTCTGTTTCTTCATGATCCCGAAATATACAGGAATAAGAATTATGGTAACGATTCGATTTCTGTCTACCAGGCCCTCACCGATATTTACATGAGAAAATACCCAAAGACGGCCTAAAAGCTTCACGATGCATTCTTTTCCTTACATGTCAGCGGGCTACTTCCATTTCAGTCTATCCAGAGCCTCCAAGCCAGAATCGAACCTGGGACCCTTCAGTCTGCAGGCCGACGCTCTACCCACTGAGCCAAACCAGCTAGGGCAGCGGTTCTCAACCTGTGGGTCGAGACCCCGTTGGGGGTCGAACGACCCTTTCACAGGGGTCGCCTAAGACCATCGGAAAACACATATGTCATTACATATTGTTTTTGTGATTCATCACTATGCTTTAATGATGTTCAATTTATAACCATGAAAATACATCCTGCACATCAGATATTTACATGACGATTCATAACAGTAGCAACATGACAGTGATGAAGTAGCCACGAAAATAATTTTATGGTTGGGGGTCCCCACAGCACGAGGAACTGTATTAAAGGGTCGAGGCATGAGGAAGGTTGAGAACCGCTGCTCCAGGAGGGAGTGGCAGCTCTGTGGCCGAGGGATGCTCCCTTCAAGGTCTTCGGATTCTTTAACTTGGATTCCTGCCCTGTTTTAGGGTTTTTCAGGAGAGTCTGGGATTCTATCACTTAAGTAGTTTGCGAGTCCATCCCCTTTCACAACTCGTACCGGTTCTGATTGAACCAATAGCCCGAAATCTGGCCTTTCTCCCACCCCGA
>NW_005371636.1:478785-483446 GCF_000412655.1 Myotis brandtii
CTGTAAAAGGCAAGACTCACCTTTGCACCTGCCTCCGTCCACGGCTTCCTGTGGGCGGGAGCCTACCTGCATCCCATAATTTTCATTCCAATTTTTTGACTCAGATTTTTCTGAAAATAAACATTTAATGAGGCTATTCCAACATTTATGAGTTTTCCTCGAGGACAAGTTCCACAGAAAAACAATTCTACGCAGCCCATTTAATTCCCGGGTATTTCTTTTTTTTAATTTTTTTTTTTTTTTAATACGGAGCCTGATTAGACCATGACCAGTTTTTTCCATTTTTATTTTTATTTTTATTTTCCCGAACGAAGGCTCGACAAAATCGATTTTCATTGAATGTTTATAATGACTATTAAATTTATGAATGAATTTTTTATCCACATCGTTTGACTGATTATGGCGTATGCCTCTGGGAATTTTCCTTTATGGCTATGACTTGCACACGTGTAATTCTAGTTGGCAAAGAACACAGATCTTAATTTTCCAAAAGGGTTGTAATTCTCCTAGGTAGTCAGAAACAACATGTCTTGTATGCATTTTTTTTTTTGCCATTGCTAGTTTCTTTCTTTCTTTTATTTTTTGCATTTTCATGTTACAAAAAAAGGAATCTATGTAAATTTTTTTTTTTACTTTTGTCCAACGTTAGCTCTGGCAGTATTACCCAGTCTCTGATTTATGGGTTGACACTGGTATCAGTAACATTCACTTTGCAATTCAGAGCGATGAGCAAGATTCATGTTGAGATTTGAGAGTTCTGGTTATCTCTCAGCCCCTGGACACTTTAGGAAAACCTAGAGGACTGCTTTAGAGTCTAGGAGCGTTAGATTAAAAAACAAAAACAAAAAACACTTTATTGATTTCAGAGAGGAAGGGAGAGGGGGAGAGACGAGAAACATCCATGATGAGAGAGCATCATGGATCGGCTGCCTCCTGGAATTGTCAGATGTTACTTCTTATTCATTGCTGTGCCACTCTTCCGATTCGCTTACACACCCGTGCCAACTTCCTACCAAAATTTGGGGCAAAAAATAAGGAGAAGAGTCAACACAAGGAGTTCACAATGTTCTCCATGTGCAGTGGTGGGTGGGGCCAAACTAGGGTGTCCAGTCACCATGAGCCGGGCTCTGCATTTTGAACAAATACAAGCGGCCACAGGGCCTCCACACGCCTTCTAAGCCAGCCCCTCCCCGCCCCCCAGCTCCGTCTGCCACCTCGCCGTGACCCGGATGATGGCCTCCTGTCGTCAACTTGCCTTTTCCTGAGACTATGATGTATTTCTGTCTCCAAACAGTTGTTTTTAATGGGGACGATGATAACTACTCTAGGATGGAGGCGTCCGCCGTGATGACCTGTGAATGATACCGTTGCAGGTCCCTTGAATAAAAAAATCTGTATTGTTGAAAGTATTCCATAGGTCCCCCTCCCCCCCATTGACCTCTCCCAGCCCGGCCCAGTCCCCCACCCCAGGCCTTCACCACCCTATTGTCTGCGTCCATGGGTTGTGCATATCTGCCTACAAGTTCATTGGTTGATCTCTACCCTCCCGCCCACCCTCCCCCGCCTTCCCTCTGAGGTTTGACAATCTGTTCGATGCTTCTCTGTCTCTGGATCTAATTTTATTTATCAGTTTATGTTATTCATTAGATTCCACATCTGAGTGGAGGTCATGGTGCTGCTTGCTTTCTCCTACTGGCTTATTTCGCTTAGCGTAATGCTCTCCAGGTCCATCCATGCTGTTGTTGGAAATGGTGAGAGCGCTTTCTTTTTCACGGCTGCGTAGTATTCCACCGTGTGGCAGGTCCCTGTACGTGGTGGTCATCTGGGGAGCTCACGTGGGGGTCATCGGTCTCTTTACCCATGAGCCCCTTGAACTTGTTAGTTGAATGAACCGATGGATGGCCTGACAGTATAACCCAACCTTGGGTGTAGCAAGTACTTCACGGCTCCCAAAACCAATTTTAGTTCTGCCCCTTTGTTGTTATTTAAGTGAGTTGCTCGTGGTAACATTTCTACAGGGTAGAAAACTTCAGGAACTAGAAGGCAAAAGATCCCCGCTAACATTTTGTTTTTCTTTCTCTCTTCCCCTTGCTCTTGCTCTCTCTTGCAGTCACATGCTGTGTGTGACATTGACTATTTCAAGTTTTTTTTTCTTTAAGTAAACCATGATTGTTTTTTGAGACATATGGGAAGTTCACAGATTCCCAAGACCCACCACTGAACGACTTTCTGTCTCACGTCGCCAGGTTAGCTACACCTGCCGATTTGCTCATTGATTCATTTTGTGAACAAATATTTTACGCGTGTTTTCCGTGTCCTGTGAGCTGTGAATACCACATCCCACTCTCATCGTGGTCAAGTTTCCAATCTCCCGCGGTAGGGGCTGCTTAGAGATGAGATTCTAAATCTTTCAAGTTCCCTGAAAGCTTTCTCCTCAACCTAGTCATATTTTTGGCGACAGATGAGCATGAATGTTCTCAATCTTCAGAAATTACACAGAAAAGTTCTTATTTTTCAATCTGCACACAACACACGATTCAAGTGAACACTGTCTTCTTGCCAGACTACACCAAGGCCTCTGTCCCCACCAGATTCACTGTGCAGACTTCCCGTCCCTGGTTATTAGTCGATATCTCATAAATACTTGTTAGATATTTCATAAATAAAGGCGGTCGACGGGAGGAGGAGGAGCCGGCCAATAGCCCCACTTCGTTTGGGTTGGTTTTGTGATTTCAACGGAAAAGAAAAAAGATTTCCTTGGACACAAATGTCAAACCGTCCACACATCCGAGCTGCACAGATACACCCCTCACTCTTCGGGGTGATCTTTCACGGAAATGTTTCAAGCCCACCAGCCGATGAGGAGTGAGAGATGGGGGGATGGGGACTGAGGTTCACCCCGGGTCTGTTCTTCTCCCACTGGGTTGCTCAGCATTCTTCGTGGGCCTCCCTAGCCAGGGGACTGCGTCCAGGACCTCATGATGGTGGGCGAACAACACCAAGGATGAAGGGTGGAGAGTCCCTCCTCCAAGGTCATCTGTGTGCAACATGCATGTAAGCCCCATCCCCCCGGATTAGCTACATGGGTGGACCACGGTGCACGGGGCCTCTTCCATGGCCGTAGCAAGACAGACGTCAGCCAAGGCCACCTGCCCCTCGTGAAAAGCGAGGAGACATCCTCGATCCACGTGGCTGGACCGTGAACGCTGATGCCACGCTCGTCCGCAAAGGTGGCCGCTGCCATCATCCCGAAGAGGCGTCGACGCGGCCCAGGGCTGAGTCCGCCTGGAGCTGAATTCCCCGATGGGAAGCACGGGTTTCCCCCGCCCCCCTGGCCTTTGATGTCACCTAAAGCGAGAGCCATGCACCCAGGTGCCTCGGCTGCCTTTTGAAGTCCAAGGGAAGTCGTCTGACATTTGCAGGGCACTTTGATGGTGGAAAACACAGGAGGTTCTCACCTTATTCCAGAAATTACAGCCACCGGGTCACCTCCGCACAGTCACCCAAGAGGCTTAGGCCACGAGTCGGGCGGGAGCTGTCTTGCGGATTTCCACTGCAGAACGCGCCCGCTGTCCCTCCAGGGGAACTAGAGAGAACACGTGCTGGTTGTTTGGTTGCTATGATAAATGTGGGTCGCCAAGCAGATACGTTAGGCCCCGTCTTCTACTTTCACTTCTAAGACTTAGGTCTCCAAATCCTCTTCTGTTTTTCTACACGAAGAGGTGAACTTGTTTCTAATAAGCCCTCCACGTCGCTCCACTTTTCAGGGACCACCTTTTTGTTTTCTGAGTTTGCTTATTGACAGGGTAGGGATGATGGAGGCACACAATGGCTAAGGAAAAAAAAAAAAAAAAGGCCCAGAGCATAAGTCTCGGTTTCGAGTGCTGGCTGTGAGAGGAAGTGATGGGAGGGAAGTAGGTGAGCAAATGAAACGGGCCAGGGAACTGAGGAAAGTAATTTGAAGAGATGATTCTCGAAATGTCGGCTGCAGACAAGCTCTGTGTTTAAGGGCCTGAAGAGGCCATCTTCAACCTCTTCCCCGGACTCCCTTCTGGGCTTTCCCATCAGGAGACACGAGGGATTTCCCTTTCACAGCCTCAGTTTCCCTCTCTGTACAATGGGCATAACACCAGTAGCAATGGCATGAGAGGCTCTGACTTCTTGATTCAACTGCTGTTGATTCAACACACGACTGTGTGCCCGGGACTATTCGAAGTGCAGACGCCTGGTAGATAGAACAGAAGAGGCACCAACTTTCACAGAGCTCACCGCTTAGCAAGCGAGATAACAAGCCAACCAGCCAACAAACAAAAAAAAACCACCACAAATAAATAAGCAAGAAGTGTTCAGATCCCGGAAGTGCTGTGCAACGAAACGGGGTGAGGGGTTGGGGTGGGGACAGGCCAGATTTGGGGGCGTGGAGGGTGAATGGCCCTTTAAACAGAGTGACCCAGGAAGCCCTCTTGGGAGGGGTGTCGTTAAGCTACCCCGAAGCTGACGAAATGTAAAGATTTGTGTGAACAGGAAGTGGCAGGTGCAAAGGCCCCTCAGAAAAAAAAGAAAAAAAAAAGAAAAAAAAATTGGCGGGCTCCCGGCCCAGCACGGAGACAGGTGCCTGTAGGCCGTGGGTCGAGGCTGAGTCTTGCGTGGGTGGGGACGCT
>NW_005371636.1:483555-485474 GCF_000412655.1 Myotis brandtii
GTGGAAATGGATAGAGTTTGCATTCCGCCCAGAGTGGACCGGGAAGAGACGGTGGGGACGTGTTAGGTAGACAACGACCTGGTTTTATTTCCATCTTGAATAAAATAGCAACAAACACGAGGGATCGACCTCTCAGATCCTCAGTTTCCTCATCTGTACAATGGGCATCACAGCAGTTGCCAGGACAGGAGATGAGACTCCCCCCGGCTACTGGGAGGAGGCGGCTACGTTGGAAATGAATCCAGGGCCGGGCGAGCAGCTGGGAGGCAGCTGGGTGGGTGGGAGGGAGAGCAGGGGTGGACGTGGAGCAAGAGCACCCGGCGACACAGGAGCAGGACCTTGCTGTGTGGACAGGAAGTAGGACGTTAGAACGACTCCTCCCTGCTTTCCAATGAGCAGCTGGGATGGGAAACACCCCAACAGGGCCAGGCCCTCGGGCTGTGCCTTGTCCACTTTGATGCGGGAATCCTCCTTAGACACCCAACTAGGGAGGCCCAGACGCCACCGGAACCCTAGGTCTGCAGGCCACTGTGTGCAGGGGGATCTCAACAAGGGACCGAGCGTGATGGGGTAGGAGCACATCTAGACGGACACGTACGAGGGGCTCGCGCTGAGCCCGGGCCCACGTCCTGTGTGGAGGAGTCAGGAGGAGAAGGGAGGAGAAGAAAGAGGGGAGAGCCGGGGAGGAAGAGGAGAAAAGTGTTTTGCTCCAGATGCAGAACAAGGGATCGGGTGGCCTTGAGCTGCTCAGCACGCTTGCCGGCCTAGGATGGGAACCCGGGGAATTCCATACAGAAATCAAACTTTCAATATTGATATCGCAAACATTCAATATCACAGGTATCGCCGGCTTAGCTATTAAAAAAGAGAAAGGGGCCCTAGCTGGAGTGGCTCAGTGGATAGAGCTTAGGCCTGTGGACTGAAGGGTCCCGGGTTCGATTCAGGCCAAGGGCATGAACCTCGGTTGTAGGCTCCTCCCCGGCCCGGGCCCTGGTTGGGGTTGGTTGTAGGCTCCTCCCCAGCCTGGGCCCTGGTTGGGGTGCATGCAGGAGGCGACCAATTGATGTGTTTCTCTCTCATCGATGTTTCTCTCTGTCTTTCCCTCTCTCTTCCACTCTCCCTAAAAATCCATGGAGAAATATCCTTGGAAGAGGATTAACAAAAAAGGAAGAAAAAAGGAGAGAGAGAGAGAGAGAGAGAGAGAGAGAGAGAGAGAAAGGTATAACACAATAATTGTTTTAATAAAAGCTATGTGGACTATATCAAGAGCCCAATGATTAGAAATTGAATTAAAAAATGTCTGCAAGCATGAATGCTCTATCGAGTCCCTTGTGATACATATTTTGTTTTGATAAAAGTATTTAAAGATTCTATGGAAGCCAATACGTGGACAGGTGGGGAGGTTTGTGGAGAGTTACATAAACGTCTTCTTTCTCAAGCCAATTGTATACCTTTCATTTCTTTCAGAAATCTGAGAAGTAATTGGTTATCACTTGGGCTTCTAGTAGGTCACCCAATAGCCTTGATGATGACACAGTACACAAACAGAGATCTGTGGGTTTTTTTGGGGGGGGCGGGCGGACATATGCGTATAAAATTTTAATTTTGCACGTGGCAGGTTTTCTTAAAGGAGATGTATATGTGGAGCAACTTGTGTTGGGCCTAACGGGTAGCTAGTTAATCGGAGAAACAGTCAGCTAATAAGAAAAGCAGGGCTTCTACCATGTGCCAGGCACCTGTTGTCAATCTCGTACAGAAATGTGGTCTCATTTAACTTGTTTACAAATCATTATGGAGTCTAGCCCAGACTCTGCCGCAATAAATCTATCTGCTCCCGGGCTCCCCGGCTCTTACCATGAAACGTCCTGCCGGTCACACCCTAAAAGGGAACAGTCCCGTGGAATGTTCCTCGTTCTCAT
>NW_005371636.1:485531-486059 GCF_000412655.1 Myotis brandtii
GTGTTCCATTCCCTCGTCCCTTTGGCTTCTAACGCTTCGGTGTATGAAGTAAAGGTCTGAGCCATCCTCGGCCACTGGATGGAAGAGAGGAGAACAGAGCTGTGGTCGCATCCAAAGACTGAGCAACCTAAACACGACGGATACTCCGTTCTGTATGATGGCGTCTTGCTGACGTTGAACAAGGGGTGCATCAGAGATCTGGCCAGTTCCCTGTGATTTTGACAACGGGCCGGTGTGGCTCAGTGGTTGAGCATCGACCTCTGAACCAGGAGGTCAGGGTTCGATTCCCGGTCGGGGCACAGGCCCGGGTTGCGGGCTCCATCCCCAGTGTGGGGCTTGCAGGAGGCAGCCGATCCATGGTTCTCTCTCATCTTTGATGTTTCTCTCTCTCCCTCTCTGAAACCAATAAAAATATATTTTAAAGAAAAGCTCAGCTCATGAGAAAGTCCCACTGCTTTCGCTTCCGGCCCCGCTTGACTTTCACAAGGACATCAAGCAGTTTAGGAACATCTGTGTCAGCTCCAGAGA
>NW_005371636.1:486101-489332 GCF_000412655.1 Myotis brandtii
GGGGGGGGGGGTTGGGGGGGGGGGGGGGGGGAGGGTCTGCAGGGAGGGACCGATGTATTGCCCACAGCATCTCAGAGTGTGGGAACCAGACAATCACCCTGTGGGCACCATCCTCGGTGTCAGCCGGCCAGGAAGCAGGCTTGACTGCAAAGCACAAACATCTAGCTGCCTGTGCGTCCTCAGGAGAGAAAAGCCTTGCGAACCTGCCCCGGCCGGTGTGGCTCAGTGGGTAGAGCGTCGGCCTGCGGACCGAAGGGTCCCGGGTTCTATTCCGGTCAGGGGCCCATACCCAGGTTGCAGGCTCCATCCCCAGTAGGGTGCGTGCAGGAGGCAGCCAATCCATGATTCTCTCTCATCATGGATATTTCTATCCCTCTCTCCCTCTCCCTTCCTCTCTGACATCAATAAAAAAATATATATATTTTAAAAGTGCTTAACACGGATCTTTTTTTTGGGCTACAAAGGCACCTTTGTGGTTGTGATCAAAATACTTACCTGATGCTGTTTCTACAAAGAAAAAAAAAATTCCTGTGCCTTTTATACGAAGCCACCCATGATCCCACCCCACGTTTAATTCAGAGAATAGCTGGTAGAGACCCTGGGAGACAGAAGGCAAGCATCATCGCCGACAGGCCGCCCCCGGCTCTCCCCGGCCCAGGAGGTTCCGCTGCGGTGACAGAACCTCAGGTCCTGGTAGCAGCTCGGGTGCCCGGAGCCGCCTCACTCCGAGCCCCTGTTTTACGGGCTGAGCATCTGGATTTGATGGGCGCGAAAGCGGTTCCTTCCGCCGACTCCCCCCAATAAGCCCCTCAAGCCGAGACACAGGCTTCGGGTTCGTTAATAAAACCGACGCGATGTTAATATCTGCCTCGGTCGCACACAATGAATTATGGAATTTTCAATGGCCTTTTTAATTAAGTACATGTTAAACCCCCTTTAAAAAAAAACCGATCGTAAGGGCCACTCGGAGAAGGACTAGGGCCGCAGATGGTTTTCTTTATCGTGTTAATTGATTTAAGATCCATCGAAATGTTGTTAAAACGTCCACAGGTTAACAATAATGATGGCACATGGGTCAGATTAAAATTCTTTCTGGGTTGAAAAAAAAAACAACAACCCACCAACAATCCATAAAATGATAGCTTCATTTCTTCTGGTAGAAAAAAAAAATTAGGTAGAGGGATAAAGTAATGTGATATTTAAAACTTCATTCCTTTATTTTATGATGAAAGGGGATTTAAAATGAGGACTTACGGGTTATGTGGTGCCCCCCAAATTTGTACACAAGGGTTATATGTAGTATATTTTCTCTTTTTGTCTATTGTCCTATTATATAATTGTAGCAGTTAGTCTAATAAACTCTTTTTTTGTTGTTGTTGTTAATCCTCATCTGAGGATATTTTTCCACTGATTTTTAGAGAGAATGGAAGGGAAGGGGAGAGACCTAGAGAGAGAGAAACATCGATGTGAGAGAGACACATTGACTGGTTGCCTCCTGCATGCACCCCCACCAGGCCCGGGGATTGAGCCTGCAACTGAGGTATGTGCCCTTGACCAGAATCGAACCCTGGACCCTTCAGTCCGCAGGCCGAGGCTCTACCCCCTGAGCCACACCGGCCAGGGCCTAAACTCTTCTTCAATCTAAAAAATAGAGCATGTAACTAGCAACTTTGGTTCCTCTCTCAGTCGAAACACAGGAGTGTTAAAATGAAAAATTTCAAACACTGGTTAAATTTGTCTCGTCTATCCTATCGAACTTGCTGGGTATGAATTACAGACCCGTGAATACTTTGGGAAACTTTTATCCCAGGAAATGACATATCATCGGGTGGTACCTGCTGGACCTCTTCAATTCAGGGACAACAGTTTGCTGTTCACACGGCCGATTTCCTTTCATTTTTAGAGCTTTTATATTGCGAGTGTACAGTCAGCCTAGGTTAATGTATACACAGGATACCAAAGGGCCGGAGAACTGGTCTACCCAATAGAACACTAGACAACGAGCATGTCTTCACTCCGGTCCCTGTATGTGTTGGTAACAAATTCGAGCTTGATTCTGTTCTTCACTGTTCACTGACAGTCATGTGTCGCTCCAGGCATGGGTTGTTGTTGTTGTTTTTAATTAGCAGCAATATTTCCTGCTTTGACTTGGGTTTGGATCCCTAGGGAAGCAGTTTAAAAAGGGAGAAAAGGCATTCGGAGATCTGGAGACCACCATCCTAGAAGCATCATGCTGTACACGATGATAGAATTTTAGGGAATAAGAAAGAGACCTTAGAAATCGTCTCTTTGAACTCATCTGTTTTACAAAAGGGAAAACTGAAACTCGGAGATATTTAGTGCCCTGTCCCAGGTCACACCCCAAAGGAGGGGGTTTGGGGCAGAATTCCTCCAGCATCTCCTCGTGTTTGTTGCCCGTTTGTCTGATGCAAGGAAGTGAGTCTCCGCTTCGACGTTCAGGGACGAATTTTGAACCCTAACTCCCTCCCTCACTAGACTTCGGTGCTGAGGAGCGGTGTTGAGCTAAGTGACTTGCCTCCTTCAGGCCTCGGCCCCCTCGATCAGGGGCATGAACGGCTTAGTCCAGCTTCTCAGCCTCAGCCGGAGGGGCATTTGGGGCTGGCTGATGGGCTGACCTGTGCGTTGTGGGAGGTTTAGCGGCAGCCCTGGCCTTTGTAAGCTACACACAGTAGCACCTCTTCCTCCTTCCCCCCCTCCCCCCCCTCCAGCATCACAACCCAAACTGTCTCCAGGTATTGCCAGATGCCTCCTGAGGGCAAAACTGGCAGCTCCCACCTCCTTCCTTGAGAGCTGCTGGCACAGTGGAGGTCATTTAGTGACCTAGTAACATCACTCACCTACGGACACTTTGTCAGAAAGCACCCACTCTGCATTGTTCGGCACGGGGCTGGTTGGGTACCACTGACCGTGACCCAAGCGGGGGGACATCATACAATGTTTAGAAACCTAGAGTCACACATCAAAGATATTCACAGGGGAGAATGTTGGAGTCGCAATGAGATATCAAATATCTCATTGTTAATCTCCAAGGAGGCTTAACAAAACAATATAAAAATTCGTTCTCTGTTATGGCAGGAGTTTTTTTTCTTCTTTTAAAAAAATTCTCTATTGTTGAAAACCTTATCATTTGGGGATGTTGACTTGAACAAGCCACCTGGTCTACCTTACAGAAACTAGAATAAGATATGTGCCCTTGCCTGCCCCCCCGCC
>NW_005371636.1:490324-493122 GCF_000412655.1 Myotis brandtii
AGCGGGGTGGCTGTGCAGTGGGAGCCGAGCGCCCCGATAGGCTGCTCAGGCTCTGCCAGATGGAGATAAAGTTGAGGCAGCCACATCCTGTGACTAGACCTCGTGCGAGCAGGCCGTCCTCTACGGGGGAGTAAGCGTGATGTTCACCAGGCGCAGGAGCCAGGGGGAGCCATCCTGCTTGCAGGGGGAGATCTGTTTCCTGGGTGGACGGAACACGTGAATTCTACCAGGACACGGCTCCGGTCCTCGTGTACCGGCTGTACACAGGCCGTGGGATAGACACGGCGATGCGTCTTTTCCCGGGAGAGCAGGCTTTGGGCTGATACCCGCCACCTTTGGTTCGAGAGCCCCGCAAAGTAGCTGGGTCTTTTTCCTAATCCAATGCTGATCGTTAATCTTTCAGAAAATTAACTTTTCCTAAGTTGACTGGTGGATGAAATGTTCTTGGAGAAAAAAACCCTTTCTGGCCCTGCCGGCGTGGCTCAGTGGCTGAGCGTCGACCTATGAACCAGGAGGTCAGGGTTCGATTCCCAGTCAGGGCACATGCCCGGGGTGCGGACTCGATCCACAGTGTGGGTCGTGCAGGAGGCAGCCGATCCATGATTCTCTCTCATCATGGATGTTTCTATTTCTCTCTCCCTCTCCCTTCCTCTCTGAAATCAATATATATATTAACAGAACCCTTTCTGATACTGAATACTGTCACTAGGTTACTAGGCGTTAGATGATGATGATGATGATGATTGGAATCCAACTTTATAAGCCTTACCATTTTCTGTTTTTATTGGAGCCAAACCATGGTGATCTTAACTTTCCCCAAGCTAAGCTAAAGGCTGCCAAGAGTAAACTAGGTTTTCATTTTGAATAAAAATAGATTCATGGTTAATAGTCACCGAAAATCCCAAACGCACCTGAATGAAGTACACCAAGTATTGTGGATTTTAAAGAACATTTAATTGTCATTTAAAAAAAAATGAACAATAATTTTCATTTTTAACTGTCTCATTACTTCCGGGTTCTGACGGAACAGAAGCAGAAGTTGAGAAATATTCTGACAAAACTTTTGTTTTTTTGTTGTTTTTTACTTCCTGAGACAGAAGGACATGGGCAGGGAGGACGGGTGGCTGGGAAGTGGTACATGTTACGAAGTTTTTCTGGATCTTTTGCAGACGAAGGGGACACTTTTTTATGCCTCTTCCACCCTTTCCTGTCTCTCTCACCCCCAAAAAGGTGGTTAACACTTTGGTATTTGTGACCTGGCATAATGGAAATTCTCTCTCTCTCTCTCTCTCTCTCTCTCTCTCTCTCACACACACACACACACACACACACACACACACAACAAGACTTGATGGAATTTCTCTTCTGGTCTTCATATGCGCTAGTTTCTTGAAAATCATGATCATTCATGCCCCCTGCAAAGACTTTAGAAAGAGTAGAGTAGTTTTGTGGTTGCTTTTCATAAAAATTCTTTTCTTAAAAAAAAATATTTTTTATTGATTTCAGAGAGGAAGGGGGAGGGAGAGAGAGATAGAAACTTCAATGATGACAGAGAATCATGGATCGGCTGCCCCCTGCACGCCCCACCCTGGGGATGGAGCCTACAACCTGGGCCTGTGCCCTGACCGGGAATGGAACCGTGACCTCCTGGTTCGTAAATCCAAGCTCAACCGCTGGGCCACACCGGCTGGGCTCATAACAATTCTTCAAGAAACCCCACGCTCCCTTTTCTTTGGAGTAAGTTTTTAGAAGAGAAAGTTGTTTGTTTGTTTTACTCCAACCACTTGGGAATGTTGGGTTGAACAAGCCACCTGGTCTACCTTGCAGAGGCGCGCAGTGAAGGACCGCACGGGGAGGCAGCCTTCTGCCTTCTGCCTTCGTGGTGGCCAATGAGAGCAAGGATTGCCTTCCCAGATCCTTCAACCTTTTCACGATTCTCAGTGATGAACTTACAATGAAGGACCGAGCTCTTTCAAGCACGACGAACACTCTGAGAGCTTGAGATTCTGTTTCTTGAAAGTTAGACCCAGAGGCTGGTGAGGACGGACCATGGAGACACGGGGGCCTGAGGGGGTGTCTGCGTGAGTCTCACGTCTCTGAGAAGGACGTACCGGCTTCCTTGCACTTTGACCTTGCCTGGACACATACTGTGACCTTGCCCTTTGACCTTGCCTTATACTCTTTCCAGTCACCACTGGACACATACTGTGTCCTAGCAGATATGTGCTTAGTGATTATGTATGAGTTTCCTTCTACATACATTTGCTGGCGCTTCAATCATCATTTTCTTTTTTTTTTCATTGTTTCCAAACAAGTGCTCTTTCTATAGGTACAAGGTATTTCTCAAAATTTCTGAATTGCACGCCATTTGATTGGCATTGTGTGTGTGTGTGTGTTTCATGTCCCTACCATTGCTTGGCGTTTCTCCTGTAAGTTGCGTTCACACGCGTTGCCCGTGTATGTTCCGGGCAGCTGTTTAGAGTTTGATGAGAAGTTAGTTGCCTGGGACAGGCGAGGAGTCTCTAGCTTCAGAGTTGACACAAACGGTAGAACCAGGACAGCGAGAGGAGGCCCCCAGGGTGTCAGCTGTGACATCGTCCAGACAAGGAACCTCCGTGTTCCTGCCCATTTTTCTCTCTGAAAAGCTCTGAACTCTCCGTGTCTAGAATGTGCAGGGGAGATGGGGGGGCGGGACCACCATGGAAGCCAGTCTCCGTCCTCCCAGGAAGGGGTCCCCTTGTGAAACATGGGTGACCTGGGCAGTGAGCACCTGATTCTCACCGTTCCCTCTCCAGCAC
>NW_005371636.1:493207-500088 GCF_000412655.1 Myotis brandtii
GCTCGCGCCTCCCCCCCAACCACAGGCCTTTCTGCTGACTTTCTCACCAGCCTCGTGAGAACCATACCCTCGGCGAGGCCCCTTTGCAATTCCTTCCGCAGGGCATTGCGCAACCCGAGCTGAAAAAGAACTTAGGGGCCATGAACGCCCATGCTTGCACCCCCTTCACACACAGCCCCCCATCCCCGTTTGAATATTTTCTAAAGGCCACCTTAACAAAAAGACAAGAAACGCTTAGCTTCGTGGCGAGCAGCTCAAATTAGTACCAATGTGTGGTTTCGAAATCTCCTCCAGTGTGGCTGAAACTCTGGCTCTCAAATGTTTTAGCCTCCACACTCCTTCAAAAACAGCCTTAACAATAAAATAAACTCCATTCCGAAATAGAACTCCAGGCCCTGAAGAATTTTCCTTTTTTTTTTAAATTAAATATATTTTTATTGATTTCAGAGAGGAAGGGAGAGGGAGAGAAAGATAGAAACATCCATGATGAGAGAGAATCATGGATCGGCTGCCCCCCACACACCCCTTAATGGGGATGGAGCCCGAAACCCGGGCATGTGCCCTTGACCAGAATCGAACCCGGGACCCTTCAGTCCGAAGGCCGACGCTCTATCCACTGAGCCACACCGGCCAGGGCTTTTTCTTCTCTTTTAAATTCAGCAGAGATGCTGCACACACGGTCCGGTCCATGCTGCCCTTTTTGAGGACAGCCTTACATATGTGTCTCAGCTCTCGGGCCGTATGTTCCTGCGCCTTTCACATGCCTGCCTCCGTCCCTGTCTCCCCCAGGTGTCCACGTAGGACTTGGGGACGGTGATGTTTTCCTCTTGAACCCTAAGGGCTCCCCGTCCAGCCCACTTCCTGAGATGCTGTCAGGACGCCCTGTGTCCCTTGCGCCGTCACGGGAGGGACGGAGGGGCCACGTGTCCATGGCCCCAGACACTTGCCACGGGAGCTTCTGGGCCCCATGCCCAGGTCCCTGCCCCTGGACAGCGCAGCCCACTCCCAAGTCTGTGATCGCTCTCCCCCGGGGAATAGACTCTCTCCCCTCACAATGGCCCGGCGGGCGGGGCTGAACTCAGACTCCCTTCCTCTGTGTGGATCTGAATTCCCCGGGCCCCGTCCCGCTGGGCGCACCTGCCTCCTCCGAGCCCCGCTGAATGGCGTTCTTTCCACTCCATTAAGGGAGCCTCGCCAAGCCGCTGGAGGTGCCATTTGAATCACAATCGTCCTCACCTTTTCATCTTCCTTTAGAAACTGCAGTTCCGAGGAGCGCTGTTGGCCACCAGGTTCCTTTCTCTCCTGAAATGAGCTTAAACTCTCTGTGCAGCGGGAGAGAGGGGTGGGGAAGGAGGAGGGAGCCATCTATCGGGGTCGGAATAGTGTGAGGGACGCCTGAGCTTCCAGACACAGCGGAAGGCATTCGGGCGAGTTAATGAAATGTTTGACCAGCCCGGCCCGGCCGGTGCAGCTCAGTGAACCAGGAGGTCCCGGGTTCGATTCCCGGTCAAGGGCACATGCCCGGGTTGCGGGCTCCATCCCCAGTAGGGGGCGTGCAGGAGGCAGCCGATCCGTGATTCTCATCATGGATGTTTCTATCTCTGTCTCTCTCCCTCCCCCTTCCTCTCTGAAATCAATAAAAATGTACATTAAAAAAATAAAATAAGAAAGTGTGAATCCATGTCAGCAGTGATCATGATGGCTGTTATTATTCTCTTTATTCTTTTTTAAAAAATATATATTTTATTGATTTTAGAGAGGAGGGGAGAGAGAGAGAGAAGCATCCATGATGAGAGAGAATCACGGATCGGCTGCCTCCTGCACGCCCCCTACTGGGGATGGAGCCCGCAACCCGGGCATGTGCCCTTGACCGGGAATCGAACCCGGGACCTCCTGGTTCACTGAGCTGCACCGGCCGGGCCGGGCTGGTCAAACATTTCATTAACTCGCCCGAATGCCTTCCGCTGTGTCTGGAAGCTCTCGCATCCCTCACACTATTCCGACCCCGATAGATGGCTCCCTCCTCCTTCCCCACCCCTCTCTCCCGCTGCACAGAGAGTTTAAGCTCATTTCAGGAGAGAAAGGAACCTGGTGGCCAACAGCGCTCCTCGGAACTGCAGTTTCTAAAGGAAGATGAAAAGGTGAGGACGATTGTGATTCAAATGGCACCTCCAGCGGCTTGGCGAGGCTCCCTTAATGGAGTGGAAAGAACGCCATTCAGCGGGGCTCGGAGGAGGCAGTCCTTCGGTTGATCTCTTACCACCCCCCCGACCCTCCCCTGCCTTCCCGCTGTAGTTTGACAGTCTGTTCGATGCTGCTCTGCCTCTGTATCTATTTTTGTTCAGTTCTCTTTCTTCTTATTCCTCTTTGCATACCTCCCGACAGAGCAGGAGGACCCCGAGGGGAGAATTTCCCTGTTGCAATAATAGCAATAAATATTTCCGATGCTTTGGAGCTAACACCCCCCCCCCATGTCTTTACTGTAGGTCATCTAAGGGGTGACCCACCAGTAGCAAGACTCTCCCGGGATAAGCAGGAGGGAAGCGCATTGAGCTGAGGTGGTTTGCACTCCGATCCGCGTCTGTGTCTGAGAGGCTGGGCTGTGGCTCTTCAGATGGGACGGGGTGGGGCGGGGCGGGGAGTGGGGGTTCGCTTGTTCCCTGCAGACAGTGTTGTCCGGGCAGCTGTGAGAAAGGGAACCGCGCCTTCCCCTTCGGAAAGGGAAGTGTCTGCCCGGCTGTTCGGTGTGAATTCCGCTGCGGCTGGGAAACGCGTGGCGGCCGGAGAAGTCACTGGGTTGACAGGCAGAGGCTGAAACACGCTGTGTGGGGGGCACCAGCCCCGGCCCCCTCCCTCAGGAGCGGGGTCCAGAGGCCGCGAGGCTCCCCTGGTGCCCGGACCCACCTCCTGGGCCCCACACACAAACCCTCTCCCTGCAGAAATCACCTGCTTTCTTGTCTTTTGTCAACTAGTAATTTTTTTAAAAAGATGTTTTAATTGATTTTTTTTTTAAGAGAAAGGAATGGAGAGGGAGAGAGAGAGAAACACTGATGTGAAAGCGAAACAGCCCAGGCCGGTTTGGCTCAGTGGGTAGAGCGTCAGCCCATGGACCAAAGGGTCCTGGGTTCGAGTCCGGTCAAGGGCACGTGCCTCGGTGGCAGGCTCGATCCCTGACTGGGGCACGTGTGGGAGGCAGCCCATCGATGTGTCTCTCTCATGTTAATGTTTCTCTCTCTCTGTCTCTCTCCCACTCTCTCTCTCTAAAAAAACAAAAAAACAAACTAATACATTTAAAAAAAAGAAAGTGAAACATCGATCCACTGCCTCCTGTACTGGGAATCGAGCCTGCAACCCAGGCATGAGCCCTGACCGGGAATCGAACCAGCTACCTTTTGGTGCACGGGCTAGCTAAGCACAACCCACTGAGCCACACCAGCCAGGACCTTTGCCAACTAGTAATTTTTAAAAATATATACTTTATTGACTTTTTACCGAGAGGAAGGGGGAGGGATAGAGAGTTAGAAACATCGATGAGAGAGAAACATCGATCAGCTGCCTCCTGCACACCCCCTACTGGGGATGTGCCCGCAACCAAGGTACATGCCCTTGACTGGAATCGAACCTGGGACCCTTCAGTCCTCAGGCCAACGCTCCATCCACTGAGCCAAACCGGCCAGGGCTAATTTTTAACAGTCAAGTCACTCGTGGAACGGAACGTGTGGGAGAGACAAGAGCTCCCCTCGGAGGCTCAGTGACCTTGAGGGCCGCCACCCTGTGGGTCAAGGATGTGCACCCGCCTGCCCAGGCCCCCGTGTGCTCCGTGGAGTCTAACCTAGAGGAGAGGGGTGGTCAGCGTTTTTTTAGACGGTGACGCCTAGTGTTCAGACGGTGGTTTAAGATCCACAGGGAAAGACAGATGCTCCCTCCAGCCCCCCAAGGCTGCTGCTCTGGGGCCCATCGGGACAAGAGAGGATTTCTGCACCCCCCCCCACCAGTCCAGAGAGGATCTTTGCATCTCAGTGGGACTGGAGCCAGGATGGGGGAGGGATGGCTCATTGGGGACTTCCCTGCAGCCTTTTGGGGCAGTTTCATAAATCATTTGAATATCCTGTTTCACAAGGGAGTGCATTTCATTATTCACTAGAGATGCGATGAGCATGTTTTGACATCAAAACGGGCCGAATAGCCCGGCCGGCGTGGCTCAGGGGTTGAGCGTCAACCTAAGAGCCAGGAGGTCACGGTTCGATTCCCGGTCAGGGCACAGGCCCGGGTTGTGGGCTTGATCCCCGGTAGGGGGCGTGCAGGAGGCAGCCGATCCATGATTCTCTCTCATCATGGATGCTTCTATCTCTCTCTCCCCCTCTCTCTTCCTCTCTGAAATCAATAAAAATATGTTGTAAAAAAAGAGGAGGACCTACACGCTAGAGACTGGGAGGAAGTCAGTCCCTGACTGGCTGGCACCGAGGCCCACCTCTTCCACCCGATTCTTCTGGCGTTGGCCATGCTTGCTCTCTCACATCCCTTCGCGGCTGCAGCGATCCAGCCCTTTCATCTGTATTCCAGCGAGAGGAGAAGGAAGGGCCGAGCGGCAAGGGATTCTTGTTTTTCTGGCGACCTTTGACTTGTTTTATTTGGGATGGAAGCCTTCTGCAGAGACTCTGCCTGCCCTCGTTGGCCAGAAATACAGCCTACGGCCACTCGTTGCTTTAGGGAGAGGGCGGGAGGCGCTGAGAAAGCACATATTCTAGCCTCCCGGCCTCTCCGGCAAAGACAGACAAGCGATGCTGGGAGCATGGACGGCGCCTGCCGGTTGCCATAGCTGGTCGGCACTTTGTGGGGTTGAGTTTGAATGAGGCCATTTGATCTGACAAGCTCCCCCCTGTACAGAGATCAAAGGGACGCCGTACGCTCGCCTCAGACGGGAATCATTCTATCTCATAATAGACGTGGTGATGCAAGACGCCAACGTCTCCGGCCAAATGGGGTTGGGAAGCCGAGATGTTGGCGTGGTTGCGCTGTTGATGGACAGCGAAGGGTAGGGACGTTCACTCGTTCATTCATTCACTCGCTCACACATTCCAGCTGTTACTGAGTGCGCACGGACCGCAAAGCAGGGAGCGCCCCGCTGGGGAGAGAGCACAGCAAAGAGAGAGTCTGGGTCTCGGCCCCCAAAACCCGTTTTCTCCACTCGTGGGGCGAGACACGTACCCATGCCAGAACCCAGCAGTTCCCAACAGGCCACAGAAACGTGGAAAAACACATGTCGGTGGAAGCTGCAATGCTCGGAGAGATTTTCAGGTGGTCGATAGAACCTGAACCCTAAGGCTCGGATAGGTAGTCCCCGTATGATGGGCACTTGGGGCCGTACACGGAAGGACAGAGTATGGTAATGAACATACACAGGGGAGAGGGAGAGGGCGGGCGGCCTACTTGTTTGCAGAGTGAGCGAGGGAAGGTCGGAAAAGGACACAGGGATGTGGAGGGTCGCTCCCCCCCCCCCCCGGGGCGGGAAGACAGCCATCAACGTGCCGTCATCACCGTGGGAGACTGGCTGATAGAGGGGTCGCATGGCCTTCCAGGGACACTGGGCAAAGATCAGACATGACGTGTTGGCCACCTGGGTGTTGGTGGGAAGAGCATTGCAGGTGCTCAAATCAAAGGTGAAGACGCAGTGGGGTAAATTTTATAGAAACGTATGCACAGCCCGGCCGGCGTGGCTCAGGGGTTGGGTGTCGACCTATGAACCAGGAGGTCACGGTTTAATTCTCGGTCGGGCCACATGCCCAGGTTGTGGGCTCCATCCCCCATGGCTCTCTCTCTCTCATCATTGATGCTTCTCTCCCTCTCCCTCCCTCTCTGAAATCAATAAAAATGTATTTTTTTAAAAATATCATGGATGGTGTGATGGTTAGGAAAGCTTTGTCCCACGACCAACCCTCCCAATCATGACATGTTATGATTCCTTAGGCAGGACCCATGTCTATGGCATTGTCTTCTGAGTCATGATGATCTGCACCATCTCATCCTGATGATTGCAAACATTGGTCAGAGGAGCTAGGAGCGGGGCCCCATCCCAAAAATATTCTATCCTAGATAATAAAGAGCTAATGCGCTAATCAGACCAAACAGCAGAACAACCGTCCAGGTGACCTTCCAGACGACCATCCAGACAACCTTCCGGATGAAGCCGGGGCTGCGAGGGCCGAGCCCCTTGCACGAATTTCGTGCACCGGGCCTCTAGTTTGGAAATGAAAGAAAAGCTACTTCATCTTCCTCTGAGCTATAAATACAAGATTTTTAAAAGTAACCTTTCATTGGGGAATAATTTCAGATCGACAGCAGCGGCCACGCCCCTTCCCATTCCCTTGCTTCTCAGCTTCCTCTCATGTTGACGTTGACCGTGGTGCATTGGCCCAAACGAAGAAACACCCACTTCAAGGTCCCCAGCCCTCCCTCCAAGGTCATTTTTTCTGCGACAGGAGCTCATCCCAGCTGCCACGTGGGATAATCCCTCGCGTCTCCTTCGTATCCTCTGGTCGGGGACAGATTTTTAAAGTCTTTCCTTGGTTTTCACGATCAGGAAACTTTAGAAGAGTGACTGCCCGGTCAGATATTTGGTAGAATGTCCTAGAACTTGGGCGTGTCCGACATACAAATCGGATTCTGGAGCTCTTCCTTGAACACAGATGCTAATCCTGGGTAACTTTCCGGAGAACTTTATTATTATTATTTTTTTAACATATATTTTTTATTGATCTCAGAGAGGAAGGGAGAGAGAGAGAGAGAGAGAGAGAAACATCAAGGATGAGAGAGAATCATGGATCGGCTGCCTCCTGCACGCCCCCCTACTGGGGATCGAGCCCAAAACCCAGGCATGTGCC
>NW_005371636.1:500117-502574 GCF_000412655.1 Myotis brandtii
GCGTTGGCCTGCGGACTTAAGGGTCCCAGGTTTGATTCCAGTCAAGGGCATGTACCTTGGTTTCAGGCACATTCCTGGTAGGGGGTGTGCAGGAGGCAGCTGATCGATGTTTCTCTCTCAATGTTTCTAACTCTCTCTCTCCCTTCCTCTGTAAAAAATCAATAAACTCTATTAAAAAAAAACAAAACAAACAAATAAACAAAAAAACAAAACCCAGGCATGTGCCCTTGACTGGAATTGAACCCGGGACCCTTCAGTCTGCAGGCTGGTGCTCTACCCACTGAGCCGCACATAGGGTGAGAACTTTATGATTCAAACCAACTCTCTTTTAGGACTGGGTCATTTGCAATACGATCACCAATAATGTGTCACTTAATCTTCACAGCGGAGAGCTGTGAGTCCTAAGGACGTAGTGTCCACTCCGCTATATTAGCACAGGGAGTGGTTTCTCCTCCCTGTACTGCATCGGCCTCTCTGTGAAATTCACGTACAGATCCCCTTCCACGGACGCCCGCGGTCACCCATTTCCTTACAGACACTCCCAACCGCCCCGCGCGCTCGCCTTGCTGTAGCCGGTCATGTCCCGCTTCAGAGCTGTGTCCCTGGCCGTGAAAACAGCTGTGGCGGACAGGGATGAGCTCTGCTTGCGATAAGGTCTCCTCAAGGCCGTCCGAGGGACGAGGGGAAGTTCGAGGGGAACGTGACAAAGCACAGCATCCAACGAGACAGGCACGTTCCCGCCGAGGGGCCCACTGACAACGAGAATCTGGGAAAGTGACCCAGCGTCTCCTCTTCCCGGCCCAGCGCACAGTGCGTGATGGTAGAAAAACATGCAAAAACCCTGGCGGATAGAGACCCGTCCCCAGCTCACAATTCAACCCGGAAAGCGATTGAGTGCGCCGATGAAACGAATAGATGACTCCGCCCCGATAACATCTCAAGATCGATGTAGCTGTGGCTGGATTCCGGACGCTCCTTTGAACGCTGTGACTGTCGACGGCCGCCACGTGGACAGGCGGAGGGATGAACGGTCTTGAACGTACCTGCTATGCGTCCTGTGAGCATCTGACCCTCATGGCGCCCCCTCCAAACACTGGTAGGATGATTCTGTCTCTACGTAAAGCAGGTCACCCATATGCTCTCCCCCGCACAAGGTCCTGTTGGCCGGGCTGGACCCCACACCACGCTGGGGACAGCGCAGGGCCCGGCTCCTGCTGGCGGTCGTCTCGTGTTCCGCTCTTCGTTGCCGTGACATAGGCGTGTGTGAAGATGCGAAGGCACGTGAGCATGCCAACGGGGAATGCAATGCCATCTTATGCGACGAGACTGGCACATGTCACAGCTTACCATGAGTTTCAAAAGGATGCTGTTCAGAGCTGTTACCATGGGAGACCCCTCGGCACCAGCGTTAAGATGAAGACCGCCAATATTTATCATTTATCTCCCATAAACCGGAGACTGTGTAGGGTACGAGGGTCACTCTATCGCCGGTGCCTTGCAGAAACACGCAGAGTTCACAGGTCAAGTGTCAAAGGTGACGCTCGCGATGGCGATGACAACGACGACAGGGATGATCGCCTCTGAGCGGGCTCCCACGCGAGGAAGCGCTCCGTGCTTCCTGGCTAAATGCTTCCCAAAGGTTGTCCTGTTTCACAGCTGCCCGTCCCCAGGACTTACAATCTATGGGGTTCATACACTCTTCTAATATTTGCTGTGTCATGAAACGATTATTTTTCGTGAAAAAAATAAGACAGTTGGGAGACATACGCAAGGTGGAAAGTTGTCACCATCCGGGCGTAGTCACGTGGTAACATGGGAAGGGGCAACATGGTCCTACATCTCCGTGCTCAGAGAGTTATCTTTGTGAGACCGGAGTGTGATGTTGGGGAAGTCACTCGGCTTGCTGAGCTCAGGACATTCGTTTGCAAAGGACCTGACATGGTATATCCTACAGGGAGGGAGTCATGCCCATATGTGGTGATAAAAGGGTCTGCTCCACGGTGACGTAGGCTGGCCTTGACTCTGGCTGTCGTACCGTCTTATCATCTTTTTTTTAAATATATATTTCATTGATTTTTTATAGAGAGGAAGGGAGAGGGATAGAGAGTTAGAAACATTGATCAGCTGCCTCCTGCACACTCCCTACTGGGGATGTGCCCGCAACCAAGGTACATGCCCTTGACCGGAATCGAACCTGGGACCTTTCAGTCCACAGGTCGACGCTCTATCCACTGAGCCAAACCAGTCAGGGCACCGTCTTATCATCTTGAGGTCAAAGGAACGCGAACCCCATTCTCAAGCACGTTTTCGGTTCCACGTTCGATTCCTGGTCAAGGGCACATGCCCGGGTTGCGGGCTTGATCCCCAGTGGGAGGTGTGCAGGTGGCAGCCGATCCATGATTCTCTCTCATCATGGATGTTTCTGTCTCTCTCTCTCTCCCTCTCCCTTCCTCTCTG
>NW_005371636.1:502627-510836 GCF_000412655.1 Myotis brandtii
AAATGAACAGTTTCCAAAGTGAATCGAATCCCCCTTGTGCCAGGCGCCCTTCTCTTTGAAATGCACTTTCATTGAGACAAAAAACAAACAAACAAGCAACCCTGACATTCAGTTTCTGGGTACGCAGCTCGGAGTCTCACGTGACGGGGTCACCTTCAACGGGAGACACTGTGGTTTCACCCCAGGTAGCACTGGGGCCGCTGGCGCCATGGCAACCCGTTGCACCATGTGGAAGCGCCTGCGAGCTTAACCTCAAGAGCCACACCTCTTCCTTTCCTGTCAAGACTCAGAAGAAGAAAACAGAAGCACCCGGAGGAGGAGAAACCGCAGAGCAGGCCCGGCCGCCGAGCTCCGAGCTGTGCAAGCAGCCCTCCTGGGCGAGCACCGTGGTCAAAGCTCTTTCTTTCTTTTCTTTCTTTCTTTCTTTCTTTCTCTTTCTTTCTTTCTTTCTTTCTTTCTTTCTTTCTTTCTTTCTTTCTTTCTTTCTTTCCCCTTCCTTCCTTCCTTCCTTCCTTCCTTCCTTCCTTCCTTCCTTCCTTCCTTCCTTCCTTCCTTCCTTCCTTCCTTCCTTCCTTCCTTCCTTCCTTCCTTCCTTCCTTCCTTCCTTCCTTCCTTCCTTCCTTCCTTCCTTCCTTCCTTCCTTCCTTCCTTCCTTCCTTCCTTCCTTCCTTCCTTCCTTCCTTCCTTCCTTCCTTCCTTCCTTCCTTCCTTCCTTCCTTCCTTCCTTCCTTCCTTCCTTCCTTCCTTCCTTCCTTCCTTCCTTCCTTCCTTCCTTCCTTCCTTCCTTCCTTCCTTCCTTCCTTCCTTCCTTCCTTCCTTCCTTCCTTCCTTCCTTCCTTCCTTCCTTCCTTCCTTCCTTCCTTCCTTCCTTCCTTCCTTCCTTCCTTCCTTCCTTCCTTCCTTCCCTTCATGTGTGGACTCAAGGTATTCACTTTGCAGGGTTTCTGTAATGACTCACGTCATAGGTAGACTTAGTTAGCATAGCCCCATCCACATGGTAGCTGGTTATTCCTTCATAAATATTATTCTTCGCACCGAAGACACCAGTAAAGCCATTCGCCACGGGCACAGTGATTCGTTGTAGTCCTTTCACTATGCCCTACTCTCTACCCTGGAGAAACCGGAGCGTTACACAAACACGCACGTTCAAGGGATGAATATAATCGAGACGTTTTCGCTGCTTGATGCATATTTGACCAGTTGGGTTCCTTCTGCTCCTGGGCTGACTCAGTTTCTCTTCTGTTTCTCTCAGTCTCTGTCTTTCTTGTCTGTGGCCTCGATTTGGCGTTCCTTGGGTGCCCATCCTATATAATAAAAGGCTAATATGCAAATTGACTGAACGGCAGAACGACTGGTCGCTGTGACATGCACTGACCACCAGGGGGCAGATGCTCAATTAGGAGCTGCCCCCTGGTGGTCGGTGCGCTCCCACAGGGGGAGCTCTGTTCAGCCAGAAGCCGGGCTCACGGCTGGGGAGCAGAGTGGCGGTACCGGGAGCCTCTCCCGCTTCCATGGCAACACTAAGGATGTCCGACTGATGGCTCCCGGACTGCGAGAGGGCACAGGCCAGGCTGAGGGACCCCCCCGCGAGTGCACGAATTTCATGCACTGGGCCTCTAGTTAGTGTATAAGAGCCAAGACCCCAAAAAGGGTCACTGATATTCTGCGGTGACCAGCGGGCTCGCAGATCACGGACCTTCCTTCCCAAATGGCACGAAGTCAGAAAAGCATTCGGGCTCATCGGGTCTACGAGAGGAACGCCATGTCCACAGATGCAGCGTGCTCTGTTCCTATGCGCGTCGAAGTGTCCGACACGATCACCTGTCATATCGGCGGGATCCCGGGCATGACGACCACACAACCAACCTTTCCCCATAAACAGGAGTAAGAGGATTGTCATCGGACACCCTGTCCTCTGCGTCTAACGCTTCCGGGGCCTGTGACTGCACCGCGCACCCACCTCTTTCAGTCTCGAGGTCATTCCCTAGGAAGTAGGAAAACGCGTGGCTGACGCATGGGCTGGCGGGATGTTTACGTGCAGAACCGCAGGGGGAGAGATTTGCATCTGCCGGGTACATGATAACGCTGCTATAATGGTGCTATTATTATCATATTTCACTGATAAACCAGCGGGGGGTGGGGGGGAGCAGGGAGGGAAGACCGGTTCTCTGGCTTTCTGAAGCCCAGATAAGAGCTGGTCACTTGCCCAGAGCACTCACTGCACGAATACTTAGTCATTGCATGTGGCTTGTTGGGTCGGCTGTCTGCGGACCATCGATCAGGTTTACGGAGTGCGTAAAAGTGGATCCCTTTCCTTTATTTATTTTTATATATTTTATTGATTTTTTTACAGAGAGGAGGGGAGAGGGATAGAGAGTTAGAAACATCGATGAGAGAGAAACATCGATCAGCTGCCTCCTGCACACCCTCTACTGGGGATGTGCCCGCAACCACATGCCCTTGACCAGAATCGAACCCGGGACCCTTCGGTCCACAGGCCGACGCTCTATCCGCTGAGCCACACCTGCCAGGGACCTTTCCGCGTTTTTTTTTCATGGGAGATGCTGAGAGCCCGCATTTATTTCATCTGTGTCGCTCCACCCCTCTGACCTCGTGCTTTTCTTAGATCTGTCGAACCCGACAGGTTTCAATCCCCTGGGAATGGCTTTCCGTTTCTCTCTGGACGGGGCTGGGCGGGAAGGTGGTATTGAAGGGCCGAGGGCATCTTTTCAAATGCCATCATCACTGGGAGGAATCCCTGTGTTCGCTCAAGTCTGTGCTGGGGACTCGGGGGCCTGCCTTCCAGGTGGCTTTGAATTAAGAGGCGCTGGAACGTTCCGAGCTGTACACGAAACATAGCGGGCGAGGTGAGCTCAGTCCCGGACGTGTGTCAGGACAACGCAGCGTTTGCAGGTCAGGCGCCCGGTTACCCGCATTTTCATCGGTAACTGCACAGCCCTGGTCAATTCCGCTGGCGATTCCAATTCTCAGCAGCCAGAGGGGCTGGCGAATGACTGGCAGATTTTTGGTGTGATGGCGCCACCTACTGGAATAGGTTAGGTATTCTTTGGTCTAGAAAACAGCACATATTCTTTTTATTTTTTTTGAGATAGCTTCCTTTTCTTTTCTTTTTATTTTAAATATATTTTATTGATTTTTTTTTTACAGAGAGGAAGGGAGAGGGATAGAGAGTTAGAAACATCAATGAGAGAGAAACATCAATCAGCTGCCTCCTGCACACCTCCTACTGGGGATGTGTCCGCAACCAAGGTACATGCCCTTGACCGGAATCGAACCTGGGACCCTTCAGTCCGGCCCTTGACGGGAATCGAACCCGGGACCCTTCAGTTCGCAGGTTCTATCCACTGAGCCAAACCGGTTAGGGCCACATGTTCTTTTTTTTTTTAAGTCCCTAGAAGAGTTGCCGAAGGATAATATATAAAAACACCAAGTATATTCCCACGCTCTGTGTTATTAAATCTTTCGGTGCGATTACAGAAGGTCAGAGAGCATTCAATACGGCTCATACTGTTAGAGATACGGATGCCGTCTCTTTATTATTGCACGCCTATTCACGCTCCTTGTTGGAGACCTGCAGTTACTTTTTATATTAAAAAAACAACTAAATTTTTAAAAAACTATGTAGTTCAGTGGCTATGGCTTATTGAAGTCGAGTTGCTGTTTCACGTCACGTTGCCGGAGCCCCTGAATCTTACCTCCTGGTGCCGGCTTCACTTTGGGAGTGGCTTGCATTTTTTTAAAAAAAAATAATTATTTTAGGGTGCTTCTGCAATGTTGAGTGCCTCAGTAATTTGCATATGTCTGTATGGTGTGACTCAGTATCATACAGATGTGACTGTGATAAAGATTTTGCAACTATGAGAACAAGCCACTTAAGTCCTAAACTGTGATGTGGGGTGTGTGTGTGTGTGTGTGTGTGTGTGTGTGTGTGTGTGATTTACTCTGTGAAGAAAACGAAATAAAAAGTAGGAAAGGCTCCAGTGCTTTGATATAGCTCGGTGGAGGAATTTAGAGTTAGGGTCTGAGATAAATGCATGTGAAAGTAAATACATATTCCGCCAGAGAAGCCCTTAGGGGAAGTTGCCATAAACACAGAAGAAAGGAAAATGGGATTTATCTTTATATATTGTTTTTTTCCCCAGGGATTACGCTTTATTGCCTTAGTGATTCGAGGGCCTGGAGAAATGTTGACTATGGAGGCATGATGGCCAGATATATAGATGTAGCTACAGCTGGAACTGTAGATACAGATAAAGATAATATGGATAGAGATATATGGGTAAAGGTGGAGATGGGTAAAGATAGAGATATGCAGATAACGAACTATCCTGTTCTCTCGCCCTCCTTTTCAAAATGTGGATTAAGATAACGTCACAGCACCTATTTCCTTATAACGACGCATCCCGTTGTAACCAGTTGGCATCCTCTTCACATCCCGGAGGCAGGCAATGAGGGCATGTGGGCTGACGCCGTGTCTACCGGGCGGAAGCACTTCTGGTCCATTTCCTCTCGCAGTCACAGCTCTGATGTTGAAAAAGAAACAGCGTCCTCAAGGCCCCGGCTTTCTTTTTTCTCGTTTCCATCGTAAAGACGTGTCGGATTTCCATTCCTTCTTACAAAACGCTCCCTACGTGGTGTGGTGGGGGTCAGCCAGACCCACCGAGCGCAGTGGTCTGTGGAGTTAGCGATGGAGCCGGGACGGGCAACGGGGCATATTCCCTTCTTCTCCGCCATCAAACCTACCATCAGGTTTCTCCTCCGCGTCCCAGAGCCAACGGCGTGCGTCCCTCCGGAATAATCCAACCTCCTCGCCGTGGCCTGGTGCCTAAATAACTCTCCGGCGTTTTTATGGTTGGTGTTGGTCTAAATTCCATACTGAACTGAGCTGATTTGGGGCAGGGAATTGCTCCATCCTGGTCATATGACATCCCTAGAAGGTGGCATACTGTCTAGCGCCCAGTAGGTACTCAATAACTAATCATCAACGCCCCCCCCCCCCCCCCCCAAAAAATGATGAGGTGGGCCCCCCCCCCCCCCCGCCCCAAATAAATGATGCGTTGGGGAGAAACTCGCCAAAGTCTTTCGCAGGCTTGCGATGAATCCCCATAGCTCCCCTTTATCCTATTATTTTTCTTCTTTTACCTGAGAATTCAAAAACGTAGAGCGTTGTTTTGACACACTTGGGCTTTGTAAAGAGAACGTTAAGAGAAGGGATGGGGTTTCATTGGGGTAAAAGGTGCTGAAAATAGCCATTTTGTGAATGTTAACTGACGGAGATTTTATATATATGAAATACATATATACACATATATATATATACACATGTCCATATAGAGACATATATGTATACATCTAACTAATACTTACATATGTATGAAGTCTGAGACTTTCTGAGGATTTTTTTTTTCTTTTTTGCAGGAAATGGCCAACCTACTACTCCTACTGCTACTACTGGTAAGACTGCCTCTTTCCATTTTGCTGATTTTATTTTGTTGTTGCCAAGTTTATATACTTAACGCTGGTAGAGTTTTTCCGTCACGACCCGGTGGAATCCCTGTGTGAGGGCGCACTTTCAGGAACTGAACGTTCTCCTGTTCCTCACACGTCTGCTCAGAAGATAGGTCGTTGGGGAACCTCCCGAACACATTGCTATTTGTATGTATTATCGCGTGTAAAGTACAGCTTTTCTTAAACTCGGGGCAGGATTCCAATCTCTTTTAAAAGGTCAGCACGCCAAAGAAATCGAGTCCGATCACGAAGCGTTATCGTTAAAAACAGGGTAAGGAATTCCCTGAGAAAATGAGAGAGAATTATAAAACAAAATTATACGTAAGGCATAGATTCTGTCCAGAGAAATACTTTGAGACTTTCCGGGCATTTTGTACTAATTATTTCCAAACTCGACGGTCGCACCTGAATTTTGTCTTGACAAGCATCCTGAGCCTCGGACTAGTTCAATTTAAGTCACGTAGCGGCTGAAAATAAATGCACACCTACTATGTGCCAAATGAGAGAGAGAAACCTCAGGTTGCATTTGGGGAAAATAAATGCGCACCTACTGTGTGCAAAATCAGAGAGAAACCTCAGGTTGCACTTGGTTACCGTTATTGAAAATGCACCATTGCTTCCCTGATCAATCGGGCGGCGGGCGGTATGAATGAAGAAGGTGAGTCAAGCTCTGACACGCGTCAGCCTCGTCTCATAAGGTGGCGTGGGCATGGACGCGCGCGTGGCTCTGTGTTGCTTACACAGCCCGGGGACGGGGAAGTTGCTAGACTCCCGTGCGAAGAGGTCTCGGGGCCTGGCTCACCTGTTTATTTTCTCCTCCTCCGTTTCCCACGGTATCACAGTTCAGAACTCGACAGGGATGCCCAAGGCTCAGCCCGCAGCTTCCCGCTCACCCGCAAGCACCACGCCACTCTCACCCGCAAGCACCTCCGAGCCGGAGAGCAGCCGCCCCCCGACGGCCACGCCAACGCCTAGTACCGGGGCTTCTCCCCTAGGGAACCCCCAGGACCCCCAGGAAGATGCCAGTCAGATGGACGTGGCAGGTTGGCACCCATGTCACCTGAGACGGGAGGAGGGGAACTTGTCTTTTTTTATTTTTTATTAATTGATTTTAAAGAGAGAGGAAGGGAGAGAGAGAGAGAAACATCCATGATGAGAGAGAATCATGGACCGGCTGCCTCCTGCACGCCCCACACTGGGGATCGAGCCCAAAACCTGGGCCTGTGCCCTGACCGGGAATCCAACCGTGACCTCCTGGTTCAGAGGTCGACGCTCAGCCACTGAGCCACGCCGGCGGGGCCATTTGTATCATTTTTAAAAAAATTAACTAAAATAATTACATGCGGGCAGACATGGGGTTAGCAGGTTGGGGCAGTTCAGAATCGGGTTGGCGATGAGAGCCGTGGGCGCTGTGCCCCCTCCCGGCCTGTGTCCGCCCCCTGCGTGGGGGACCTTGATTGATGGAATGTGTCCCTTTCTCCCCGTAGGACCCACCTCCACGCAGCTGACTTTCCTTTCCACAGACCCGCAGGCACCCAGCACGGCCCCCTCGCCCTCACGCACCCAGGCTCTGGGCGGCAATGGCACAGCAGGTGGGCGGGTCACACGTGGGGGCACGTGCAGAGGCGTGAAAGCCGCCCGTGTTGAAGGACAGGGTGCAGGGACGCCACCGCCTGCTCTGGGGGAGGTGGCCTCGGTCGCAGTGGGGGCACCCTCTCCTCGCTGGGTGTCGCCGGGGTGGGATTCTCAAGATCTGAGCCGTGCCCAGGGGGACCGCGTGATTTTTATTTGGGTGGAATGACACCCCGAGTCCAGTCCTGGAGAAGCGTAGCTGGGGTTTCGGGGCAGCGAGAGGCGAAGCCAGTGGCCGGATGCCCTTTCCCCGTGGGAGACGGTCCCGTTCAGCATCCGGCTGGTTGTAGGCCCTGAGCCCATTGTGCGTGGGGTTCGCATGGCTGTGGGCCACGTGGGCGGGTGCCAGGAGGCCAGGCGTGAGCCGTGAGCCACGCGTGCCAAGAGGAACCAAGAGGGTAAGAGAGTGTGAGAGAGCGAGCGTCTGTTCAGGGATGTGAGGGTCCCCAGTCCTCACCAGCTTGCAGTGGCCAATGACCTTTGTTCTCAGGTGTGAGTGACAGTGAGAGCCTTCCTTAGTCCCGCCTCTGTCCCCCCTCACCCCTCCCCCACTTTACTGTCTGTCTCCCCTTTGTTGGACCCCTGCGGAGTGTAAAGTTGCAGTTTCCCGGTGAAGCTGCCCGAATGGCAGGCATCTAATAGCCAGCCTTCCCTTGGCTCCTCTCCTGTTATTTTTTATTTTATTTTAAATATATTCTTATTGATGTCAGAGAGGAAGGGAGAGGGAGAGAGAGAAACATCAATGAGGAGGGAGAATCATGGATCGGCCGCCTCCTGCACGCCCCACACTGAGGATCGAGCCCGCAACCCGGGCCTGTGCCCTGACCGGGAATCGAACCCTGACCTCCTGGTTCCTAGGTCGACGCTCACCACTGAGCCACGCCGGCCGGGGCCAGGTTCCTTTAAAATGTGGGCTCTGGCGACGAAGCACCTAGATTCCGAGTTGCCATCCTTGACGCCCGTCCCTCTCGCAGCGTTGCGGGGCCTCCTCGCTCGACAGAAGGCGTCTATTGCGGGCCCACAGGAGGGATGGGTGGCTGGGGGCCTG
>NW_005371636.1:511001-514086 GCF_000412655.1 Myotis brandtii
TGACAGCCCCTGCCCCCTCCGGCACCTCTCCTGCAGACACCATGGCGGTCCAGGCCGCAGCCACCACCAGCCCCGCACTCAGCAGCCCCGCTGCCTCACCCACACGCACCTCCAACAGCACCAGCAACTCCTCAGGTCGGACCGCGGCGCCAGGGGTGGGGGTGGGGGGGTCCGGGTTACGGATAATGAATCGGAAACTTAACCTTGAACGCAGCTCCGTAAGTCACACCGGAGGTGTGTTGATACGGAACGTTAGGCAAAAGAAACTCCCGCCAGGCAGCTTTTTCCGGGCGTGTTTTATTTTCTTCTTATTATTATTATGAAAGTCCATGGCAGAGAAGGAAGGTAAGAGCCTCTCAGGCCGTGTAGGCCCCGGAAGCAAATCCAGCCTCTTCGACCTTCGTAGCCGACTTCGGCACAGGGGACTGGTCCTTTCTGTGTCTCAGTGTTCCCGTCTGTAAAATGGGCACAATGATACTCGTTTTCTTCTTATAGGACGGAGGGTGTAAAATGCCTGGCAGGGCATGGAAAGCACAAGAGGGTAGCTGGCATCCTGATTAGTAATTGTAGCGGAGGGGGAGGGAGGAGGTTGAGGGTCGCACACCAGGTAAGAATGCCAGCCAGCAATGAATTCCTGGCTCTCAACTTACACAATGCTGCGTTCCGATTATGGGGACTGTCAGTTCTCTCTCCCTTTTTTTTTTTTTTTTTAAAAATGTTTTTATTGATTTCAGAGAGGAAGGGAGAGGGAGATAGAAACATCCATGATGAGAGAGAATCATGGATCGGCTGCCTCCTGCACGCCCCGCACTGGGGATCGAGCCCACAACCCGGGCATGTGCCCCGACCGGGAATCGAACCGTGACCTCCTGGTTCCTAGGTCGAGGCTCAACCCCTGAGCCACGCCGGCTGGATAGGACTCTTAGTTCTCTTAAAGGTCCATGTGTAGATACATCTTTGGGCCATGATCTTATTTGGAAAACAAGCGAGCGTCAAATCGTAGGAGCCCCCCTCTCGCAAAGATGAAGTGCCTAGGAGACCCCTCCTTGCTCAAGGGTCTTCCCCCCCTCACCCTGCAACCTGGCAAACGCATTAATGTTCACTCTTCTGTTCGTCTCCTTGCAGGTTTGGCCCCCACAACCCACCCAACAACATCCACTCAGCAGCTTACAACAAGCCTCACCCTCCCTTCCACCACCGCAGGTGACAGCCTCACCCCCAGTCACGCAGCCACGGCACCCGCACCCGCCCGGACGCGCTCACGGGAGGGCCCTTTCGTTGAGGGGTTCAATGGGGGGTCGTAGACCCGAGGGCAGGAGTGGCAGCAGATGAGGCCAGGGAAGGGTGTATAGAATTCGGAGGATGCAATAACCTATTGTGTCCCTGTAGTAGCATCCTCCGGGAGTCGTGTTCCTGGTGAACATGTCTGCAAACAGATGAAGGCCTCTTTAAGAGTAGGGTGAGGTATGGGCGTGAGAAAAAAACAATTTTATCAACGAGCTGGGCGTTCCAGATGATGTGTGGTGGAGGCGTGAGCTCCAGCCACACAGCCTGGGCTGTGGGCAGAGGCAGGACCTCCAGGGTACAGCGGGCCGGCCGCCGAGGGGGGGGCCTGTCCGTAATCACCGGGGTCGAGCCTGTGAGGCCACCGCCTCCCACCGATTCTTCAGCTCAAAGACCCCTCCAAGCACATTCCCACCCGGTCCTGTTCGATCCTTCGTTCACACGAGATGCGTCTCAATTGGTTGAGAGAGCGACTTATTGCAAATTGCTTACCACGGCCGAGCTGGAGAATGAAGCCACCCTTGCCTAGTTTCTGACTCCCCCCCCCCCCCCCCCCCCCCCACCGCCCCGTGCGTGCATTTCGTGCACCGGGCCCCTAGTGATGATGTAACTCTATTTTGAGATAAATCAAGGGATGAGGCCCTTGAGTATGTTTGGGCTGTGTGTCGCCATGCCACAATGACACGTGTGCCCGAAAATGTTTTAATAGTAACGTGATCGCAGTGGTGGTGATAATTGGGTGGATTCATGGAAGCGTGTTAGGGAACCCACTCTTTTTCGTTGATCGCATCTGAACGTTTTGAGCTCAATCACTGTCCTACGTGCTTCGAATCCGGTGGGATCTGTGAGCCCTAACTCAGTAGATTTTACAGGACCCCCATCCCTGCCCCCAAGTGACTGTAGCGGAGAAATTCTAACATGAATGTGTTTGTTTTTTTCCTCTATTACAGCTCCTGCGACAACGAAGCAACCATGTGGTAAGTTTGCGTTCCCCGGGGAGAGCTGTGTCACTTCAGAAAAGCACGTTAATTGTTTTCTTCTTTGGGCCACGCTCGCAAGAACCCCAGCAGTGATTCTCTCCAAATCTTAAGAGCCAGCGTCCTTGGGGGGGAAGGGGCAGGAGACTTGGACGTCTTAATTTTTGGAGGAGCCTCCATACTGTTTCCCACAGCGGCTGTATCGTTTACATACCCACCAGCGGTGAATGAGGGTATTGTAGCATTGGACACTTGAAACTCTATAACTTTAAAAAATATATATTTGTATTGATTTCAGAGAGGAAGGGAGAGAGAGAGAAACATCAATGATGAGAGAGACTCATGGATCGGCTGCCTCCTGCACGCCCCACACTGAGGATCAAGCCTGCAACCCAGGCACGTGCCCTTGACCGGGAATCAAAACCTGACCTCCTGGTTCTTAGGTCGACGCTCAACCACTGAGCCACGCCGGCCGGGCGAAACCATATAATCTTATTAGCCAACGCCACCTCCAGTAAATTTGATATAAACAAATAACTAAAATGAAGTCAGGTACATAAGTCAGAGAAGGATGAGGCCTGGGGGTCCCCAAAGAATGAATGTTCCACCCGTCTGGAGACACAGAACATCGAGAAGGCTGTGTTCGAAGGCAAAGGAAATTGTAAAACAAGAAAACAAAAAGTTGTCAGAACCATCACCCACTGGATCATCAGTTCAACCAGTCATTGTCGAACCCCCGACTCGTGACAGGTTTTAGGGGAGGACCTGGGTTTTTGGTGATGATCCCAATGGACTGGCTTTTGCTCTCATAAGGGGCACAGTCC
>NW_005371636.1:514242-515320 GCF_000412655.1 Myotis brandtii
GGTGGGGAGGGGATTTTGCCAGCGATGGGATAGCTAAGGAGTTTGTATTTAACGTAGGTGTATTTGCTCTGAAAAATAAAATAATCTCGCTGTGTCATGCTCTTTCAGGTGAAAAATTTGCGAACATCATCAATGTGACCTACCAGTATGACAATCATAATAAAACATTTCATGCAATAGTAGATGTTAAATGTCAACCACCTCAGACATGTGGCAACAAAAGGTTCAATGGCCTACGGGAATGCCAAAAGACCAATGTTACAATATCTGATGACTCATGTGCGGCTCCATCTAAAACTTTAGAATTACATGTACCACCAGGTAAATACCCATCGATCACTCCTCGTCTATTGGCGAAAACAGTTCGTTTTCCTGTGTGGAGCCTTCCCGGGAGCACAGGGCAGAGGGGGAGGACGCTGGCCGGACGCCAGCGGGTGGACGTCCTACTCCCCTAACCCAGTGAGCAGTAGGGACCCGTTCACGCCTTCCCCGTCTCCCCCTGCCCCTCCCCGCCCTTCTTCTCCTGAGTGGTTCGGGCGGATTCAATCGGACTCACCCCGCCGAGCTATGATCCACTAGAGTTCTTCTTTCTCCTCCACTTCATTCGAGTCATTAATACATACATGTGCATATTTATCCTTTTTAAAAAAATATTTCAATCCTCACCAGAGGATATGCTTTTTTTATTAGGAAGAGAGAGAGAGAGAGAGAGAGAGAGAGAGAGAGAGAGAGATCGGTTGCCTCCTGTATGGGCCCCGACTGGGAATCGAACTCACAGCCTTTGGGTGGGCGGACGATGCTCCAACCGCCTGAGCCGCAGGCCAGGGTGCTCCATGATTATCGTTTTAAACACACGTGTGTCTGGAGCGCAGTGAAGGGAGTGACAACGACAAGGGTTGGATGTTTGTGGCAAGAACGGCTTTCACACAAGGAGGGAGGGTTATAGTCACCTGAGGGCCGTGGGGCAGGTGGTGCTGCTAAGCTGATGCCCAGAGAGGCGCCTGAGGTCTGCCCCCCGCCCCCCCAATGCCCTGAAGCAGATCTTTTTAAAAAAAATTTTATTGTTGAAAGTATTACC
>NW_005371636.1:515494-520585 GCF_000412655.1 Myotis brandtii
CCCTCCCTTCCTCCCTCCCTCCCCGCCTTCCCTCTGAGCTTCCGAGCTCCGCTCCAACGAAGCGCATCTTAACAAAACGGGGGTGCACTAGGGGTTTAACCACTTGGTAATTTAAGATGATCCGTCAGTTCATGGACATTTAAGGAGTTCAGTCTGATGTTTTTCTTAAAAAAAAAAGTTTTTAAAGGTATTTTCTCTACATAGTACTGAAGTACATGATTCATTAAAACAGAAAACAGCAATTAAAAAAAAAAAAGACACTCCCCAAGGGGAAGCCCGCGTGCTCTGTGTGTGATCATCGTTCAATAATAATAATCAAAAAGATCAAAGGGTAAATGAAAAAAAACACACTGAAGATATAAATACAAAAACAAAACCGGCCGGGCGTTCTTTAAAAAATGTGCGAAAATGCAGTTTTTTTCTGGGCGATTGCTTGCGTTCTGTTTTTCGCCAGGAGCACAAATTCTAAATAAAAAGCTACCAGGATGTGTGATGTTTTAAAAAAGGAACAAACAATAATCAAGAAACAAACAAACAAAACAACACCCCAAGTGTAGACTTTTCCCCAAGTGACCTCAGTGCTTGGGAAAGTCCATGTCACGAGGATGAGGTCAGTGACTATTACTGAGCATAGGAGACACAGGACGAAATGCTAATCACCGATTTCTATCTTCTCTTGACAGGCCCTGGAAATTTCCGGTTAGATGAATGTGTAGACCCGGAAAAAGCCGACACTTCTATTTGTTTAGAGTGGACCATAACTGGAGTAATTACGGGCTGTTTCACAGATAATATTACATACCGCCATCAGTGTGGTAAGAATACAGCATGGATCAGAGAATGTTTTTAAGAAATATGTTTCTATTGATTTTCGAGAGGAAGGGAGAGGGAGAGAGAGAAACATCAACGATGAGAGAGAATCATGGATCAGCTGCCCCCACACTGGGGATCAAGCCCAAAACCTGGGCACGTGCCGTGCCTTGACCAGGAATCGAACTATGACTACCGCCCCCCAGCCCCCAACTGGTTCCTGGGTAAACACTTAACACTGAACCACACTGGCCGGGCCATTAGAGAAATTTTGTGGTAGGAAATTATTTCCTTCCTTCCTTCCTTCTTTCTCTCTCTGTTTCTTTTATCTCCTCCTCCTCCTCCTCCTCCTCCTCCTCCTTCTACTTCTTCTTCTTCTTCTTCTTCTTCTTCTTCTTCTTCTTCTTCTTCTTCTTCTTCTTCTCTCTCTCTCTCTCTCTCTCTCTCTCTCTCTCTCTCTCTCTCTCATCGCTTGGAGTCAAATCATTGTACTCTATACCACCCCAATTTACAAAATAGACAACCACCCACCCCTGAAAAATAACTTCTGAAATAGTAGACGTCCGGTACGTCACAGCCATTTTCTTGGCAACTGTTAAACACAAAGCACAGAGAAGGGGGTTATAAGAAAAATGATGACGACGCAGATGCTGCGAGAAGGAGAAAGGAAATGATCGATCCTAAGGTCCCAGGACTCGTGCATTCCCTGGGCCAGCCCCCTCCTCCCCCACCGACATTCACAAGCAAAGCTTCTAGGGAAGTGGTTCTCAACCTTCTGGCCCCTTTAAGTACAGTTCCTCATGTGGTGACCCAACCATAACATTACTTTCGTGGCTACTTCATCACTGTCATGTTGCTACTGTGATGAATCGTCATGGAAATATCTGATCTGCAGGATGGTCTTAGGCGACCCCTGTGAAAGGGTCGTTCGACCGCCAAAGGGGTCTCGACCCACAGGTTGAGAACCGATGTTCTAGGGACACGGATTTGGGTTCCTGTTGGGGGGCTGGGGGAGGAGCAACGGTGGAGATGCCGTTGCTCTGTGATGAGTAATGAGGGGGCGCCTTCTCAGTCCTGCTTACGGGAATCGACGAGTTGGCATCTCCCTCCCTTTTCATCAAGCCATCTGCTGGGCCACAGTTGGGGAGACAGACACGCACAGAGGAGGGGGGTGCCACTGGTGGCCGTCGCCCTGTCACAGGGATGGGGCCGGCTGTGGGGTGGCACACGCAGCCGGAGGAAAGCCGACGGGTGAGAAAACAATGACCTAAAATACCCGTTAGGTGACGGCTGACTGGGGGCGGCCTCCGTTCTGAACTGAGAACCAACCTCGAACTAACTCCATCGGCTCCATCAGGGACGCTCCCGAAATCCATTCTGCTTCCTCCTCTTTTCCTTAAGATCGGGCATGACAAAGGGAGGCACCGTCTTAATCGTTTTCAGGATCTTTTATGTATCATTTTGACGACTCCCATGGGTTTTCAATCTAATGGGTGTTAATTACAAATACGAGATCCCCGAAGAAAGTTAAATGCAATGCATTGTCTTCAGATATTCATAGGCAATACTTACTTCTTTCAGGAAATTTTACTTCCTACATGGAGATGTTTGAAAGTGGACCCTTTCAGCCCCACACTAATTACACTTGTTCTTCAGAAGTATTCTATGAAAACCATCTCGTTGTTGAAAAAATCCAGACTATTCAAACAGATGTTGGACGTGAGTATATTACATGTACCTGTAATATTTCTTTTCTTTTCATGTTCCCGTGATTCTTTGAAGATAGCAGAAACGGATGGGATAGATTCGGCGAAAGGGTTTCAGAAAACGTCCTTGTCTCTTGTATCAACATTTGAAGTAGAATTTAGAAGTAACTGGCAGGGCGCCCCAACCCTGTCAAGCCTTTTGCTGCTGCTGCTGTTTGTTGTTGCAAACTCTAGGCGGTTGTGTGCTGGTGGCGGGAACAGACTGTCACTCATTGCCCAGTTCATTCCCCTCCCCCCTGAGCAACACCCCCTCCTTTTTTTATTTTTATTTTTTGTTAATCCTCACCCAAGGATATTTTCCCATTGAATTTTAGGGAGAGTGGAAGGGAGGGGGAAAGACAGAGAGAAACATGGATGTGAGAGAGACACATGGATGGGGTGCCTCCTGCACGCGCCCCGACCAGGTCCCGGGCCAGGGAGGAGCCTGCAACCCAAGCATGTGCCCTTGACCGGAATCGAACCCGGGACCCTTTGGTCCGCATGCCGACGCTCTATCCACTGAGCCACACCAGCTAGGACTCGGCTAATAATAGGCAGTGAAACTCGCCACGATACGGTCGGTGGTGACCGTGGGCTGTAGCTCACACCTGGTCATATATTTGATGAGATCCGTGCTCGATGGATCCACACAGTGACTCTGGGCAGCCTGTTAAAGATGATAGATGTTCTGTGTACACCCAGCGACCCTCAGACACGGCTGCCACTAATGTGTGCAAGTGGAATGTCGGTCCATGGGACATGTGATTCCGTTGAGTGATCTCTAAAGCAGATTTAATATGACCAGCTGTCTTTTTAAAAATGTCATGATTGCCCGGCCGGCGTGGCTCAGTGGTTGAGCATTGACCTATGAACCAGGAGGTCAGGGTTCAATTCCGGTCAAGGGCACATGCCCGGGTGGTGCTCGGTCCCCAGTGAGGGGCATGCAGGAGGCAGCCAATCCATGATTCTCTCTCATCATGGATGTTTCTATCTCTCTATCCCTCTCCCTTCTCTCTGAAATGATACTGTTAAAATGATAAAAAATGTCATTATAATTCAGGATTAATTAAAACATGGCCATTCAGACTGCATGCTCACAATACTAAGAGTCTTTCCCATGTGGCTTCAGGTTTATATTTTATTCTCATTTTTTCCACAGCTCCAGACAAGCCTTCAAATGTTATCTGTAAGCCTGTCAATGCAACATGGGGAACGGCTACCTGGGAATATCCTTCAAGTGATTTTCATAATTTTACTCTCTGTTACAATCAGTTGAATTCAGGTAATTTGTATAGAATTTAATTCCGTGTTGGGAAAAGGAAATCAGGAGTAGGAAAGCGCTAGGAGTGGGTGGAGGGAGTAGACCCCAGGGGCCGTGTTCTAGACCCGAGTCTGCTCACTGTCGAGTAGACCTGGTTATTCGTGACCGGATGGATTGGCACCTAAAATCCACACAAGAGCTGATATCAGGGGTCCCAGCGTTAGGAGAAAAGGCTGGCTTAGAAATACCATCCTTCTGAAACATCACAGCTCAAGGCGTTCATGATATGCCCAGAAGAAAGGCCCTCTTCGCGATGAACTTCTTAAACAGTGTACGTGCCAAATTCAGTCTCTGAAGCCGTGAGGTGTGAACGCTTGAGTTTGTCCAGGACGATGGAATCTGTTCAGTACAATTGCTGGTCATCGCATGTACTTCTGAACAGCGAGGATGTATTGATTTCTCAGTCCCCCCGCTTGTAGTTGGCTAGAAATCACTGCGTGTAGACACCAGACGAAATACGTGGTAATCCTGACTCGTAATGGCTTAAAAGTTTCCATTTTTTTCCCTTGAGGTCCCGTAAATTGCTTCAACCTGAATAAAAATGTGAGCAAATACGATTTGGCCAATTTGAAACCGTATACAGATTATAAAGTATCAGTACACGCCTATGTCATTGGAAAAGTACAACGTAATGGACCTGCTGAGCCATGTACATTTCGAACAGCCTCAGCAGGTAAGTTCTATGTTTTAATGCTTTCTTTTTTCTATGAAAGGCACGGAGCAAAGTATGTGCATTTTAATACGCGGTACAGCTATCTTCACGCTTCGTTTGGCAAGGACAGTGACCGGCCCATTTCTCTACATCTCGGGTGTATAATCGTTGAAAGCACAATAATTTGAAAACTTTCCCTGGGTTCTCTGTGTCCTTCAGACAGAATCATAAGAATGATAAAACAAAACAAAACAAAAACACCACGAAGCATGAGTGAGGGCTTCTCACCGGTACAACGTGTAAGATTTCGGGCCGTAAGGTGCCTCGCCAACTTAGATTAAAAACCCATTGTCTGTGGCTTTCTTTATCATCCGGAGGAGTAAGTGCCATCAGCATGTGGTAGTGTCTCCTTGCAAAGCATTCACCTCTGCTCATCCGGCTGAGCAGTTCCTCAAAAGTATTTTGTCCGCGTCTTATCGTCCATTCGGGGTTTCCTTTCAACGGCCTCTGGCTCTCGCCACCTGTCCGCTGTCTCCATGGTCTCCGGGGCCAGAGCTAGACCC
>NW_005371636.1:521709-526389 GCF_000412655.1 Myotis brandtii
CTTCTCTCCTCTCCTTTCTTCTTCTTCTCCATTCTGTCCCTACGGGAAGCCATGAACGCCCAAGGCTTCCAGTACAACCTGTGCGCTCCTGTTCCCCGAATGAAGCGGTGATCTAGTCTCAGACGTGTTGTTACCATTGTTTTCACGGGAGGACTGTGGTCACTTTCTCACCCCCCACCCCCACGCGGACACCTAGAACGGTTTCTGTTGTACGCGCGCGTCGAGTGTCAAGTAACGTAGACAGGCATGGACCCCATGAGGAACCCATCTTTCCTCCTTTTGACAGCGCCCAGCGAGGTCCAGAATATTGTGGTGAAGGCCTTGTCCGACAACAGCATGGAGGTGATCTGTGACCCGCCGATACGGTTCAATGGCCCCGACAACCGTGACTACAAATTGGATGTCAAAACAGGGGGCGCCCTGTTTACAAGTGACTCTAAGAGAGAGTGCAAATTCTATGTGGCAGATCTTCGCTACTCAACAGAGTACACCTTTGAGGTGAGACGGCCATTTCTGTTCCCCCTGGAGCTCTGATCCCCGTGGTCACGATGGCTCTGTAGAGCTCCCATAACCGAGGCCAGCGCCCACCGGGCCTCGGGAAGCTCTGGGGTCTGACCCCATCACACCCCAAAAGTCTTGAAAGTTTGACTCCAAACTTTTCACCCCTGGTGCTAACAACAGCGGGTTCAAGCAAGAATTTTGTCAGAATATTTTTGAGCTTCAATAGGATATCAATATATTCCCTTTATCTGACCGATCTATTCTAGATCATCATTATGTGCTTTTTATTTTTTTAGTTTAGTTTACACACACACACACACACACACACACACACACACACACACACATTGATTTCAGAAAGGAATGGAGAGGGAGAGATAGAAACATCAATGATGAGCGAGAATCATTAATTGGCTGCCTCCTACTGGAGATCGAGCCCACAACCCAGGCATGTGCTCTTGACTGGAATTGAACCCGGGACCCTTTAGTCCGCAGCCGACGCTCTATCCACTGAGCCAAAGCAGCCAGGGCATGGTGTGCTTTTTATGTATAGCTCTTGTTAACACAACATGGAAGATATTTCCATCTTAAGTAAAACGCCAAGACATTACCCTCTTATTAGGGAATTTAACTCTAAATTAGGAATGTGTTGATGCGCTTGCTAGGTTTTATTCCTTCGGTTTCTTTACTCTTGTGAATTATAACTTGCATTATGGCTTAAATGGGCTCAGATTTCTTTATATCTTGTTCACTGTTAAATATATTCTTTTTAACAATATTTCATAAGATATTGACATAACCTTATAGTTTCGACTTTAAATTCAAGATAACCAGTATACTCTTAATAAAAATTTAAAAAATTGTTGTATAAGAAATAATGTATATGTTACATTATGATATATAAAATTTACATGAGAAAACTATTTTCTCTTTTATCACGGATATTCAGGTCTACTACCACAATGGGGATTATGGTGGAAAACCAAAAAGTGCTTCTAAATCAACATCTTGTAAGTCATTACTTGGCTATTTATTATATTAATATTTTAAAATATATTAAAACTTACCATGCTTAAATAGTTTACATTCATATCATGTTTAACTATTAAACATTTAAATTACATTTTTCATAAACATAGTATTTTAAGTTGCCCCAAAAGATAAGCGTCATATTAAAACACAATCTCTTAAATGCAAATTAAGAAATTCAATGATGAAAGGGTTGTTGATTTCATAAAATAATTCATAAACGGATTAACCTGCATAGACTATTAAGTGATGATTATATGTCAGATCCTTGTTCCTGTTAGCAACAAAGTGTGTTTGTTTTGTGTATTTTAAACATATTTTTATTGATTTCAAAGAGGAAGGGAGAGGGAGAGAGAGATAGAAACATCAATGAAGAGAGAGAATCATGGATCGGCTGCCTCCTGCACGCCCCCTACTGGGGATCAAGCCTTCAACCCGGGCATGTGCCCTGACCGGGAATTGAACCGTGATCTCCTGGTTCATAGGTCGACGCTCAACCCCTGAGCTGTGTGGGCCGGGCTCTTTTGCCTTTTTTTAAAAATTGAATTGCCTGTCTTATTATTATTGAATTGTCAGACTTCTTTAATATTCTAGATAAAGTCTTTTGTTGGAAATATGTTTTCCAAATATTCCTAAAATGTCTGTATTGGTTCTGAATAATATCGGCAAAATTCACAACACTGGGCATGTCCTGTGCTTGGTCTCATTCTGAATATGTTGTTATTATTATTATTATTATTATTATTGAAAACCTCAAACGAAGTGAGAACGTGATGAAAGTGTCGCACTCTGAAGGTGACGATTCAAAGAATCCGGCGAACTCTGTGCTCTCCGTAACCGCTCTCCGCGTGTTCTGGTTCGCTTCTAGATAATTCCAAAGCCCTGATCGGATTCCTGGTGTTTCTGATCATTGTGACATCCATCGCCCTGATGGTGGTTCTCTATAAAATCTACGACCTGCACAAGAGTAGGTCCAGGTAAGAGTTGATGTCTAAGTGAGAAAAAAAAAAAAAAGAAAGAAAGAAATACTAAAATAGTCAGAATGGGGAAGGCACCCACCGGGGAGGCCAGTTGGGGACCAGGGAAGGGACAAGTGACAAGGCCGCATGACGCCCAGCTCACCGCTGAACCTGGTCCCATTGGTTTATATCAAATACCAACATTCGCGTGGTCCCATTGGTTTATATCAAATACCAACATTTTCTACGTTCGCTGATGACGGCATGGATCCCGTTCCATAACGACCAATGAAAAGTATATTCATCTCCGTGCCAAGTGGGCCAGAGGGACGTAGGCATGGCCAGGACCAAAGAAAGGTGGGCCCTGGGAAGGCGTATGCATGCCCTTGGCCAGGGGCAGCTACATTTTATGAAAAACAAGTGTTTTACACTCAAATACATCGTCTCTTCTCTGAGGGGAGCAGGCAGCCCTTCGTTGGTATGTTTTCCTTCCTCATTTTTCCTTTGCTCCCTTCTCCTCTCCTCCTTCATCGTCTCCTTCCCACCCCCCCCCGTTCCTCTTTCTTCCCTCCCTGGTCCACTTCCCCGCACCCCTTGCCTCTCCCCTTTTTATCTTTTCTGCCTCCATTCCCTCCTTCCTGTGACACATTAACTAAACATGAGTTGAGAGCCAATCGGATGCTACGTTTCAGAATAGAAATGTACATTTCTTCTTTCCCCAGCAATTTGGATGAAGAACAGGAACTGGTTGTAAGGGGTAAGTTTACCGTTTTTTTTTAACGGATGAATTACGCTCCCCACACATTTGAATCCATTCAGAGAGGAAGGGAGAGGGAGAGAGAGAGAAGCATCAATGAGGAGAGAGAATCATGGATTGGCTGCCTCCTGCACGCCCCACATTGGGGATGGAGCCCGCAACCCAGGCATGTGCCCTGAACGGGGATCGAACCGTGACCTCCTGGTTCCTAGGTCGATGCTCAACCCCTGAGCCACGCCGGCCGGGCTGAATCCATTCATTTTCAATAAGAAAACAACACTTTTTATCTAACCCGGACCTCCTTGGTAGAGACGGTGACAACGCTTGCATTTACTGACTTAACCAGCAAGGGTTAAAGTCCTAAGATGTAGACGTAAGGATGCGGGTGACCCTCTGAGAGGGAGCCATGCCCCTGGCTGGTCCTGACTCTTCCATCTGCTTCAAGATGACGACAAACAGCTGATGAACGTGGAGCCGATCCACGCGGACGTTTTGCTGGAAACGTACAAGAGGAAGATCGCGGATGAAGGGAGACTCTTCCTGGCCGAATTTCAGGTGAGAAAAGCACGCGTGGCCCAGGCCGCCCCGCAGAGGCGGTCGCTGGCGACGGGGAGACCGCTCTGGTTGAATCTGCCGTGACCGCGGGGTCCTGGTCTCTTTCAGAGCATCCCCCGGGTCTTCAGCAAGTTCCCCATCAAGGAGGCTCGGAAGTCCTTCAACCAGAACAAGAACCGCTACGTGGACATCCTGCCCTGTGCGTGGGGGCCGAGAGCGGGGTTTCTAGACGGGTGGGCTCCTGGGTTCTTCAGTATTTTTTTAAAATATATTTTTATTGATTTCAGAGAGGAAGGCAGAGAGAGAGAGAGAGAGAGAGAGAGAGAGAGAGAGAGAGAAGCATCAATGATGAGAGAATCGTGGATCGGCTGCTTCCTGCATGCTCCCTACTGGGGATGGAGCAGGAAACCTGGGCATGTGCCCTGACGGGAATCGAACCAGGGACCCTTCAGTCCACAGGCCGGAGCTCTACGTGCTGAGCCAAAATGGTTCTTCAGCGTTGACTTGGTTCTTCATCACTGACTCCTGTTTCTGTTCCCCGGGCAGATGACTACAACCGCGTGGAGCTGTCGGAGATCAACGGGGATGCAGGGTCCAACTACATCAACGCCAGCTACATCGATGTGAGTACAACGCCCACGGCCAGGGTTAGGGGACGTCTGTCTTCCCCATTCTGTCCTCGGCCCTTTGCCTTCCGTTCCTTCTTGGCCATGGCAACATTTTGGGTGCAGAGCAAAGACACACGCCAGTCATGTCTGTTGTTTGTAAATGCCACCTGACATGGTTAGCTCAGTCCAATGCCTAGATGAGTTATTAAAATCCTCGCTGATTGGAAATGCCCAGCGAAATTTGCAACCGAGAAACAGTGGCAAAATACCT
>NW_005371636.1:526535-531212 GCF_000412655.1 Myotis brandtii
TCGGTTGACAATATGCCTTTGTTTGTGTCTGTTGCACAGGGTTACAAGGAGCCAAAGAAGTACATCGCTGCACAAGGTAACCCACCGACCGTCCCGGATTCTCTGTGAGGCACCGTTTTGGGGTGTGTTAAAGAAGGGGTGTCTTAGGTTGCATGTGTCCCCATCCTAGGTCCCAGGGAGGAGACCGTGGATGATTTCTGGAGGATGATCTGGGAACAGAAAGCCACAGTCATTGTCATGGTCACTCGATGCGAAGAAGGGAACAGGGTGAGGACCCAATGACTTGGGGGGGGGTGGGGAGCGGCTGGGGAGAGAGAGCGATGGGTCCCATTTCCAAAGGCCACGGTCACCTGCTTGGTGACTGAGAGATGGTTCCCTATTTTAATCAGAGGATCACTGGATCGAAACGTTTCATCTATGTATAAAAAAAATCAAATTTGTATGTGTGTACCTAGATGTCCACATGCACCTATATGTAAATGGGAATGCAGTGTCAATGCTGACTTAACTGCTGGACTTAAATGTGATTCCTATTTCTTGGAAGTATTGTTATAAGTTCTATGAGCCCATTTCACAAGTCCCTGTGAATACTTGAAACATAATGGAGCTTGGGCCCTAGCCGGTGTGGCCCAGTGGATAGAGCGTCGGCCTGTGGACTGAAGGGTCCCTGGTTCGATTCCAATCAAGGGCACATGTCCGGGTTTTGGGCTCGATCCCCAGTGGGGGGTGTGCAGGAGGCAGCTGATCAGTGATTCTCTCTCATCGTTGATGTTTCTATCGCTCTCTCCCTCTCCATTCCTCTCTGAAATCAATTTAAAAAAGAAATATATATATATAAAAGCGTAAGCGACCAACCAACCGAATGACCAGTCGCTATGATGTGCACTGACCACCAGGGGGCAGACACTCAATTCAGGAGCCAACCTCCCATGGCCGGCCGGCCCCGAACGTGCACGAATTTGTGCACTGGGCCTCTAGTGTATATATAAGAATGTTTAAAAAATCATGAATACTTGCGGTTTTGAAAACCGGAATTGTTCGTGATTATTTTAACCTGCAGAACAAGTGTGCAGAGTACTGGCCATCGATGGAGGAGAGCGCCCGGGAGTACGGAGATGTCCTTGTGAAGGTCACGGAGTACAAAACCTGCCCAGATTACATCATCCAGAAGTTCACCGTCACCAACGTGAGTTCGTTTCACTACGTCACTTTTGTCTTCGTACTGCTTGTCCAAAAATACAATCCTGGAAGATTGAGAATCGACTTATCCCTAAAGCCCACTTGCAAAGCCAGGAAAAAAAACTGTCCTTTTAGTTGATGTTGGGAAGTTTGATTCTTTGAAAATCAATAGGTTTTTAAAAACTGACTTTAGCCTGGCCGGCATGGCTCAGTGGTTGAGCATCGACGTATGAACCAGGAGGTCACGGTTCGATTCCCGGTCAGGGCACAGGCCTGGGTTGCAGGCTCGATCCCCAGTAGGGGGGCGTGCAGGAGGCAGCCGATCCATGATTCTCTCTCATCGTGGATGTTTCTCTCTCTCTCTCCCTCTCCCTTCCTCTCTGAAATAATTAAAAATACATAAAAAAAAAAGAAAAGAAAGATAATGCAACCATGGCTGAAAGAATAATTCCATGGGGAATTATTGTATGGGTCCCCTCCCCACCACCACCTTCCATTTATTTATTTTGCTTTGCAAAAATAAAATCAGCTCAAAGAACATATTCTCTCCCGACTAGAAAAAAGAGAAGATAGCCGGGCGGGAGGTGACACACATCCAGTTCACCAGCTGGCCGGACCACGGAGTGCCCGAGGACCCCCACCTGCTCCTCAAGCTGCGCAGGAGGGTCAACGCCTTCAGCAACTTCTTCAGCGGCCCCATCCTGGTGCACTGCAGGTGAGGGGCCTCCAGGGGACCCCCCAGGGCGGGGCAGGCCTCCACCCTCGGGCCACGGCCACGCCGGGGACCACCTGGGTGCATCCACTCACACTCCTCCTTCTGCTTCACCCCCGTCGCCTTGGCACCCCTTGCCCTGTCGGGACCACGCCTCCCCTGCTGTGTCTCTGTCGCCAGCGCTGGCGTGGGGCGCACGGGCACCTACATCGGCATCGACGCCATGTTGGAGGGCCTGGAGGCGGAGAACAGGGTGGACGTGTACGGTTACGTGGTCAAGCTTCGGAGGCAGAGGTGCCTGATGGTCCAGGTGGAGGTACGGCCTCACCTTTCCCTCTCTGTTCTCTCCTTCGCTGCCTGACCTCCATCTTTTGGTGATGGGATCGGTGATCGTTAAAGAGATCCAAATACTGGGCCCGGCTGGCGTGGCTCAGTGGTTGAGCATCAGCCTAGGAGCCAGGAGGTCGAGGTTCGATTCCCGGTCAGGGCACATGTCTGAGATGAAACGTGCTCATATCCCAAAGAACTATGAGAACAACTTCCAGAATATTTAAGTGTTGGAGATAACGTTTTCTTTTCTGTGCCCCGCCCCCCCATGAGGAAAGTGTAATTATTTCAATGGGATGGATAAGACCATAGATTCACTCGCGACCTGTGTTTGTCCGTGAAACCGTAGGCACAGTACATCCTGATCCACCAGGCCTTGGTCGAGTACAACCAGTTTGGAGAGACAGAAGTGAGCCTGTCCGAATTCCACCCCTACCTGTCGAACATGAAGAAGAGGGACCCGCCCAGCGAGCCTTCCCCACTGGAGGCTGAATTCCAGGTACGGACAGGGATAACGGTGATGGTAATGATGATGATGATGATGACAGTGATAACGGTGATGATGGTGATGATTATGATGATGACAGTGATAACGGTGATGATGGTGATGATTATGATGATGACAGTGATAACGGTGATGATGGTGATGATTATGATGATGACAGTGATAACGGTGATGATGGTGATGATTATGATGATGACAGTGATAACGGTGATGATGGTGATGATTATGATGATGACAGTGATAACGGTGATGATGGTGATGATGATGATGATGATGATGATGACAGTGATAACGGTGATGACGGTGATGATGGTGATGATGGTGATAACGGTGATGATGATGATAATGATGATGTGTACAGATGACCTCCATGGGGTGCTGCTTCCCATGTTGTGGGAACCACCCAGCCCCTGGGTAGACTCGCTCAAACGTAGAAATCTGATTCTACAGCCAGCGCTGTCCACCATTCCTCACTCAGCTGGTCTACAGCGAAGGCTAAAAGTAACAGTAGAGCCCTAGCTAGTGTGGCTCAGTGGATAGAACATCGGCCTGCGGACTGAAGGGTCCCGGGTTCGATTCCAGTCAAGGGCACGACAGTGATAATGGTGATGATGGTGATGATGACGATGACAGTGATAACGGTGATGATAATGATGATGATGATGATGATGTGTACAGATGACCTCCCTGGGGTGCTGCTTCCCGTGCTGTGGGAACCACCCAGCCACTGGGTAGACTTGCTCAAATGTAGAAATCTGATTCTACAGCCAGCGCTGTCCACTATTCCTCACTCAGCTGGTCTACAGCGAAGGCTCAAAGTAACTGTAGAGCCCTAGCTAGTGTGGCTCGGTGGATAGAGCATCAGCCTGCGGACTGAAGGGTCCCGGGTTCGATTCCGGTCAAGGGCACATGCCCGGGTTGCGGGCTCGATCCCCAGTGTGGGGCGTGCAGGAGGCAGCCGGTCCATGATTCTCTCTCATCATGGATGTTTCTCTCTCCCTCTGCCTCTCCCTTCCTCTCTAGAATCAATAAAAAAAATATATTTTTAAAAAGTAACAGTAGAGAAGCACAACTTTGGCTGCTAAGGCCACGGAGCATCTCGCCTTGAAACAGGCGCCTGGCTCTGGTTCGTGCTGCAAACGGGACCAAGGCCGCAGCTCCCACCGCTTCTGTTTGGTTCCCCACAGAGACTCCCGTCGTACAGGAGCTGGAGGACACAGCACGCTGGGAACCGGGAGGAGAACAAAAGCAAAAACAGGACGTCCTCCGTCATCCCGTGTAGGTGGCTCATGTCATCGTCTTCTTTGTGTCAGAGACTCGTAAGCTCTTTGGGATTTGATTCGTGGATGACACACACACACACACATGCACACACGCACACACATGCACACATGCACACACATGCACACATGCACACACATGCGCACACACACAAACGCACACACGCACACACACACATGCACACACGCACACACATGCACACTGGTCAACAGGCTATTTAAAGCGAAGGTCTAGCAATGACTCTGAACCCCAGACATTCATGATGGACTTTGGGGGGTCAACTGTGCCCACTGGTTTCTTCCCACCGATTGTCTCAGAAGTGGGGTGTCGGGGAGGGGAATGGGGGCCATGTTCTCTACCAGGTCTGTCTCACCTTCCGTTCGTCTCCGCTATTTCCCCGAGGGTAACCGGCCAAGAGCGACAATGACTTGCTTTTTCTCCCTCCTTATCACTGCGGGTGGCTAGCGCCCTGTCAACTGCCAATCATTCAGTTTCGCAGATCAAACTATGCACAGTTTTCAAGACTTGAATTCCGTTCTGCAAGCGTAGTGTTAGAACTACATCTGAAAGGGCTATAATTTTATTCAGTTGAATATACTAAAATAATAAACCGAGGAACGTGTATACTTATATGGACACAGACAATAGTGTGGTGAAGGCCTGGGGTGGGGGA
>NW_005371636.1:531472-537351 GCF_000412655.1 Myotis brandtii
GGGGAGGAGGGAAAGGGGGGGATATCTGTAATACTGTCCACAATAAAAACATTTTTAAAAACTGACCTGGAGAAAATATAACCCCAGCTAATAAATTAGAAGACCAAATAAGTCGGATCAGTGCATGGTTGGCCTAGTTCATTTCTGGAAAATTCTTTGTGAATGCCGTTGAAAATATGAAATTGATGGGGATGTCGGTCATCAGATCATTTGATCGGGTTATTAAATTTTTTTCCATTGAGAAACTGAGGAATTAGAACTATTTTTTTATTAAATAATAATTTATTGGAGATACTGATTCCATTGACATGTTAATTGTTTGTCAATAGAATACAGTGGAAAAAAATAGGTTTTTCCCTAAGCCATGTATTTTATTATCGTATTTTTGTATTTTTTAATTTATATCAAGCAGAATGCTAATGTCCCATGGAAAACTCAGGTGTAGGTGTTAAGACTGAGTGATCACATGGGAAATTATGACCTCTGTGTGTGGTTTAACCTTGAATCATGTCCCAGGTATGTTGCCTGGAACCTGTTTGGGGCCTTCGCTTTCTAAGATTTCTGTTTTGTAATTTGCTGATCGATAAGAACCGAGTTTTATGTCAGGTCTCAACCCATGTCGATCAACACATTTACATCAGGCGGCCTGTCCCTTCTCAATTGCTTTCCGATTCCACGTGGCCACCAAGCAGAGAGGCGACATTTTAAAGGGAGACTTACCCCTAATTTCTCGTGTGCAGATGACTTCAACCGAGTGCAGCTCCGGCACGAGCTGGACGTGAGCAAGGAGAGCGAGCACGAGTCGGACGAGTCCTCGGACGATGACAGCGACACCGAGGACGCGGGCAGATACATCAACGCCTCGTTCGTAATGGTAGGTGCCCCCGTCTCCAGAGCCCAGAATTTGGCCCTTTAAACATTCAATCGATGTTATTATGGCCATTCTGAAGTGATTTTATTTTATTTATTTATGTTTTAAATAGATTTTTATTGATTTCAGAGAGGAGAGGAAAGGGAGAGAGAGATAGAAACATCAATGATAGAGAGAATATTGGTTGGCTGCCTCCTGCATGCCCCCTACTGGGGATGGAGCCCGCAACCCAGGCATGTTCCCTGACCGGGTATCGAACCGTGACCTCCTGGTTCATAGGTCGATGCTCAACCACTGAGCCACACTGGCAGGACCTTAAGGGATTTTATAAAAGAATGATGAGCTTAGCCACAATGATACGTTGATGGACATGAAACTTTCCATTTTTAATACTATATTTTAACTTATTGCAAGACCTAATGATATTGAAACCTTGCAAGTTGTCTTGGGAATATCTACTAAGTCAGACTTACTTCTTTCCCAAATTTTCCTAAAGCCCGTTCGTAGACTATTAACTTAATGGCGAGCCACCTGAAGACTGTATAATAGACACCAATACAGTAGAGACATAACGAAGATCCTATGAAACACTTATGCGATTTCCTTTTACAATCGCATTAACCTTTTTAGAGAAAAAAACACAAGGCATTTTGGGAAGGAGAACTGGTTAGTTTTGTGAGGGATGTTCCGAACCTGATGGTACATGCTCAGCTAAGTATCGTCTTTCGCTAATAGGTCTTTTGCGTATAGATACCACGTTATGTCATGGGCCTGAGAGTCTCACTATTTTTATGTAGCAGCATTGATATACATAGCAAGTGGCTGTTTTTCCAAATGGTTGTTTTCGGAACCCACGGCTCTTGTCAGTTAGTAACGGAGCCCCCACGTTTTTTTTTTTTTTTTTTAGAGTTACTGGAAACCTGAAGTGATGATTGCAGCTCAAGGGCCCCTGAAGGACACCATCGGGGACTTCTGGCAGATGGTCTTCCAGAGGAAAGTCAAAGTCATCGTCATGCTGACAGAACTGAAGAACGGAGACCAGGTTTGCACGTTTATCTTTTACGAGAGGCCCGGTGCACGAATTCATGCACGGGTGGGGGCCGATCAGGTGGGCTGGCCGGTGGGAGGGGGGGACATATGAGGTTGGCTGGCAGCCCCGCCCCCGATAGGGGGGTGGGGGGCCAATCGGGGGCAGAGCTGGCCAGGGGGCAGGGCCTCAGGCAGTTGGCCAGCCAGCCCTGCACCCTGGTCGAACTCCCGGTCGAGGGGACAATTTACATATTACCCTTTTATTATATAGGATAGGATTTTATTTTTTTTAAATATGTTTTTATTTATTTTAAAGAGAGAGAAGAAGGGAGAAAGAGAGAGAAACATCAATGTTCAGAATCACCGGTCGGCTGCCTCCTGTACACCCCACACTGGGGATCAAGCCCGAAACCCGGGCCTGTGCCCTGACTGGGAATCGAACCATGACCTCCTGGTTCATAGGTCAATGCTCAACCACTGAGCCACGCCGGCCGGGCTGTGGGATTTTTTAAAAGAGATATATGTTTACATTTGCAGCAATCTCTTCCTTCGTCTAAATTATTTCAACTGGTCAGTGGCCCGGGCGTGCAGGCAGGGCCGCCCATCGTGTCCGCCGTTGGGGGAAGGTAGTTGGTGGAGAACCATCTATAGAGAGGACCCGCCTCTTCAGTCCAACCCTGTAGATCAGTGGTTCTCAACCTTCCTCATGCCGCGACCCTTTCATACAGTTCCTCATGTGGTGGTGACCCCCAATTTCATGGTTACAAATTGAACATCATTAAAGCATAGTGATTCATCCCAAAAACAATATGTCATTATAGATGTGTTTTCCGATGGTCTTAGGCGACCCCTGTGAAAGGGTCGTTCGACCCCCGAAGGGATCGCGACCCACAGGTTGAGAACCGCTGCTGTAGACAGATGTCCAGTCCGCGTCTGTTGAGCTGCCGAGGGAGTTGCTCATCAGACACAGAGACGAAACTCCAAAGATCAGTGTCTCCTCCGGGGGCCGCGGGAGGGGCAGGGAGACCTGCCTTATTGCAAGGTCATGACCCACAGCAGCTCAGGCCACGCATTGGGAAGAGGCGATGACAAGGGCGTGGACGGGAGGAAGGAAGGCCGACGTCCGACAGCGGAGACGGCAGGGCTGTGCCGTGGTGTCCTGGTTCCCCCGGGTTTTCCCAGGTGCCTGTGGCCCACACAGGGAAACACCACGCCCGGGTTGGATGGCTGCCCACCGTCCTTAACACAGGTGTTAGAGTTTTACGAGTTTTCAGCCTTCAGGGTCAGAACGCAATCAGTCCTTTCCATTGAATGGAACAGGGGGAAGGGAACGAGAGGAGAGAGAGACGGAGGGAGACCGAGGACGCTGGAGTAGACGTTGTTGAGGAACCGTGTTCTTTCTCACCCAGGAGGCCTGTGCCCAGTACTGGGGAGAAGGAAAGCAAACATTCGGAGACGTGGAAGTTCACGCAAAAGACACCACCGCGTCTTCAGCCTACACCCTCCGTGTGTTCGAGCTGAGACATTCCAAGGTAAACTATTCCTGGGGTGCAAAGCTTTTTAAAAAATGTTTTTATTCATTTGAAAGAGATGAAAGGAGAGGGAGAGAGAGAGAGAGAGAGAGAGAGAGAGAGAGAAGCATCAACAATGAGAGAGAATCACTGATCGGCTGCCTCCTGCACGCCCCCCACTGGGGATTGATTCCACACCCCGGGCCTGTGCCCTGACCGGGAATCCAACCGTGACCTCCTGGCTCATGGGTTGAGGCTCAGCCTCTGAGCCTGCGGGTCGGGGTGTAAATCTTTGATGTAAACAACCTGGTGTCCAAATGGACACGAATGACTCCATGAGGGCAGAGCGCCCGTCGAGGTCCCGAGTTCAGAATGAAAGGTGGACACGGTGTCCGGAGAGGACATGGTGCAGAGAGCGTGACTGTGCGATTAGTCCAGGGGCTGCCCCCCACCCCGCCCTCGAGCTCACGTGCCCCCCGCTTCCGGTTTCAGAGGAAAGAGCCCCGCACCGTGTACCAGTATCAGTACAGCGGCTGGGGCGCGGAAGAGCTCCCCTCGGGGCCCAAGGAATTAGTCTCCATGATCCGGGACCTCAAGCAACGGCTGCCCAGGAGGAAGTCCGCGGACGGGAGCAAGCACCACAAGAACGTGCCGGTCCTGGTGCATTGCAGGTGGGTGGTCCTGGTTCATGCAGGTGGGTGGTCCTGGTGCATTGCAGGTGGGTGGTCCTGGTTCATGCAGGTGGGTGGTCCTGGTTCATCAGGTGGGTAGTCCTGGTTCATGCAGGTGGGTGGTCCTGGTTCACCAGGTGGGTAGTCCTGGTTCATGCAGGTGGGTGGTCCTGGTTCACCAGGTGGGTAGTCCTGGTTCATGCAGGTGGGTGGTCCTGGTTCACCAGGTGGGTAGTCCTGGTTCATGCAGGTGGGTGGTCCTGGTTCACCAGGTGGGTAGTCCTGGTTCATGCAGGTGGGTGGTCCTGGTTCATGCAGGTGGGTGGTCCAGGTTCATGCAGGTGGGTGGTCCTGGTTCATGCAGGTGGGTGGTCCAGGTTCATGCAGGTGGCCTCGTCTGTGACAGATGCCTCATCTCCACCTTAAAGAGCGCTATTGGAAGAAGGAGGCCTACGGTCAAATGTTTGCATAGAAATGTTACAATAAGGGAGACGTGGAAATCCACTGAAATGCTTTAAGAATTCCTCAGAAAGCCTCACCATGACGATTAGAATCACAAATTCTAGAATTGAGCCCTTCTCAGCATTTATTCGGGTTTGCCGAGGTGAAATTTATGGGGGACGCTCTTTTTATTGTTCATTCTGTTATCATTTTTTCCCCATAAAATGTAGAGTTATTTTTAAAAATTCCTTCTCCTTCCTGTAGAGATGGGTCGCAGCAAACAGGACTCTTCTGTGCTCTGTTTAACCTCCTCGAAAGTGCCGAGACGGAAGACGTGATCGACGTTTTCCAAGTAGTGAAATCTCTGCGCAAGGCCAGGCCAGGAATGGTCCCTACGTTTGTAAGTACCTCGCTCACCTTGGCTTTTGACGTGTTTTGCGCTTTTTATGTTCACCGTGTCTTCCCCTAGCCTCCTCTCCTCCCCTTCCTTCTTATTCACTTTGCTATTCCTCTATGTCATCTTCCATTTTTGCATATTTCACAGTGAATTATTGGCAATATAATAAGACTAGAGGCCCGGTGCGCAAAATTCATGCACGGGTAGGGTCCCTAGGCCTGGCCGGTGATCAGGGCAAATGTCAGGTTCCCGCATCCGGCCTCCCCGCCTCCTTCTTCCCTCACTGCCTGTGCTCCGCCACCACTGCTGGCTGCCCACCATGTTCTGCGCCGCCCCCTGGTGGTCAGCGCACGTCATAGCGAGCGATTGAACTCCCAGTCTCCTGGTTGAACTCCCGAGGGGACAATTTGCATATTAGCCTTTTATTATATAAGATACCTGATTAGAATTTGCCAGCAATGTGTGGTGGCTCTGCAGAAAGAATATTTATTGGAAGGGAGAAGGAGAGATAGAAACAAACATCCATGATGGGAGAGAATCATGGATCGGCTGCCTCCTGCAGGCCCCCCACTGGGGATCGAGCCCACAACCCGGGCCTGTGCCCTGACTGGGAATCGAACCTGGGACCTCCTGGTTCCTAGGTCGACGCTCAACCACTGAGCCACGCCGGCCGGGCCAGGAGCATTCTTTACCGAATTTCTTTCTTCTCTCCCCTGACCAGGAGCAGTACCAGTTCCTGTATGACGTCATCGCCAGCACCTACCCGGCCCAGAACGGACAAGTCAAGAAGAACCCCCACCGAGAAGACAAAATCGAATTCGATCACGAAGTGGACAAACCCAGACCGGAGGCTAATTGCGTGAGTCCGGTCAGCGCCCCCGAGAAGGTCCAGGCAGACGGCAAAGAGCAGGACGACCCCAAGCCCAGCAGCAGCCCCGCGGGGACAGACCACGCGGCCA
>NW_005371636.1:537558-546573 GCF_000412655.1 Myotis brandtii
CAGCGCTGACCCAGAGCGCGTAGGAGGGGCGCGGACCGGGCGGCGCCAGACCTCACTCCCGAGGCGATTTCTCTTTTTCTACAAGTAGGAGGACACAGCAGGTGTCCAGCGGATTCGTGGGGGGCCTTGGACCAGTGTTGGTGGGGAGCTTGTGTTGTGCTACCGCAGGCAATATTTAAGACAGTTTTGTACAGTCTCCTGCTCATTTTAAAGTTCTATCTTTCAGCAAAAATAACTTCATGGTCTTGGAGTGTGTGCTTGTGGGTATGCGGTGGTGTTTCTTGAGACAGAGAGAGAGGTGAGGGGATTTCAAGTGCATCTACGGGCTGGTGGGAAACCTGGATGTGTGTGTGTGTTTTTTTTTAAAGAAACAAACAATATTTTTTACCGACAATATTAGCTTAGAGCATCTATTTTCTTACATCCTCAAATGTGTGCGGGCCTCAAGAATAACATGTGTGTTCCCACAATGACCTGAAGGTGTCCTCGCTGTTCTATCCACAGAGATCGTACCGTTTGCTGTTTCTCTGCCAGGAATAGGCATAAAAAAGCGTGTGTGTCTCCCACAGGAAAGTTAACGCAATTGCCGTCCGGAAACCTTCTATCCCATATGTTAGCAGTTTAGCAGTCAGCGCGGTCTCTTTGGCCGGCTCATCTCACCCAGTTTAAGAATTTCCAGCCAAACCTTCCTTCCTATCTTCACAGGGTTGTTTACATGTTTGCAAGAAGGTGTGTTCTCTGTATAAGGTGGGACTTTGATCGCTCATTTCTTTTGACCCCCCAAATGATACGTGTGTTGGAATGGAGCTTAAAAAAATATAAAAAACATCTTTAAACAGATGCAGGGTGTCTTCAACCCATAGAACAGACACGGAAATCGTGCGAATGTACTCGTGCCAACTCTTTACAGGTGAAACCTCCTATGGCCGTATCTGTGGACTGAAACTTTGATATGAGTAATGAATACTGTGGCCCAGGCAAAATTCCCATGTTACAGGGTGTCTGAATTTCTCAAATGCTGGCACTGTGGTCAGGTAGTGGTATCAGTCATAAAAAAATGGAAACCCGGTCTTTTCTTGTCCTTCCCATAGTGTTCCGTGTTCCTGAATGAATTATATAAACATATACATAAAACATAGGTGATGCCGTTAACATTTATAGCTCAATGTAACTGGTGTAAAGGTTTGTGGTGGTGTTTCTTTTTAAGATCTATAGTTTAATCATTACGTAGGTTCTAGGAAAAAAATGTCAGCTGTAATGGTATGTTTCAAAAAAATAATAAAGAAAACTCCTTTGGCTAAATTCCGCCCTGCGTTCGGGTTGGTTTGGTTTTCTGTATCTTCTCTCTCCTGAGTTTATTATTTTTATTTAAAAAAACATTTCTATGAACGTGTAGTTGACATACCATATTCTAGTAGCATGTCTCTTCCCTTTACCACACATCTTCTCGGGTTCCCCTTTCTAATTTTTTTTTATCAGACCCACAAAGTTCGCAATGGATCCTGGCATGATTGTCTAGGTCCGTGGTCGGCAAACTGCGGCTCGAGAGCCACATGTGGCTCTCTGGCCCCTTGAGTGTGGCTCTTCCTAAGCCTTAGGAGGACCCTAATTAAGTGAATAACAATATACCTACGTATATAGTTTAAGTTTAAAAAATGTGGCTCTCAAAAGAAATTTCAATCGTTGTGCTGTTGATATTTGGCTCTGCTGACTAATGAGTTTGCCGACCACTGGTCTAGACCAGTGGTCGGCAAACTGGCCCCTTGAGTGTGGCTCTTCCACAAAATACCACGTGCAGGCGTGCACGTACAGTGCGATTGAAACTTCGTGGCCCATGTCACAGGGCCAACGAGCCGCATGTGGCTCTCGAGCCGCGGTTTGCCGACCACTGGTCTAGGTAGGTGTTACTGGATAGATTTCGGAGTGGAGCAACAGTGCCTGCTTCATGTCCATTTTATGTTACGTTTGATTTATTTTAACGCAGGAGCAAGCTGGGGAAAATTTCTTTTTTTCTTCTGCATAAGAGATGCTGCCTTCAAGGGCAGGAGGCCCATGAACTCTGTGCAAATATATATTAATCCGAATCGGCCAGGATCAACCAGGGCCCCCCGCCCCGCCCTGCACGCAATCGTGGGACTATCTATGTCTTTGACTTTTATCTTAAAAAAGAAAATGACACGGGAATCGCACACCCACGTCTGTGACAGGGATTTGCTCTCCTAGGTAACCCCTCACGAGATGCGAACGATTCATTCTCTAAACCTTGGCGTTGCCATTAGGGATTCCGAAACCCAGTCAGGAAAATGAAGCACAAAGTTCCAACTTAATACAGCCTGGCCCGTTTCAGACAGAAGGCTTGGGCTCGTGAATTATAGACTTATCGGGCAGGAAGAGACCATGGTAGGTTCCTTTTAAAGTTTGTTTTATTTTTGGTACCAGAATTCATTGGGAATAAAAGATAGAAAATTCTCAAAGTTCTTAAAAATCCAGCCCCCAAGCCATTCTTTTTTCCCCCCTCATATAATGCACGATAAGAAATTGCTTATTTTTTTTTTAACAAATATTAATTTTTACACAAGACATCATTTACAAATAAATATTTGCAGAAAAGAGGTATACGTTTTAATATTTCCTTGCAGATAAAACTGTGTGATGTAACTAGTTGAATGTCTGCAATGATCATTTTATTTTATTTTTTATTTTTTTATTGATTTCAGAGAAGGGAGAGGGAGAGACTCACCTGCCCAGTGCTATTGCCCGCAATAGAACGAGATCCTAATGCCCAGGGCTGTTGGCCCCAATAGAATGAGACTCACCTGCCCAGGGCTATTACCCGCAATAGAACGAGATCCTAATGCCCAGGGCTGTTGGCCCCAATAGAATGAGACTCACCTGCCCAGGGCTATTACCCGCAATAGAACGAGATCCTAATGCCCAGGACTGTTGGCCCCATAGAATGATCCTCCTGCCCAAGGCTTTGCCTGGATTAGAATGAAACCCTCCTGCCCAGTTCTGTTGGCCCCAATAGAACCAGACCCTCCAGCCCAGGGTCATTGGCCCCAATAGAATGAGACTCACCTGCTCAGGGCTGTTGCCACCAATAGAATGAGATCCTAATGCCCAGAGCTGTTGCCCGCAATAGGAGATTGTAATGCCCAGGACTGTTGGCCCCAATAGAATGAGACTCATCTGCCCCATGCTGTTGCCCGCAATAGAATGAGAGCCTCCTGCTCAGGGCTGTTGCCCGCAATAGAAGGAACCCTAATGCCCAGAGCTGTTGGCCCCAATAGAATGAGATCCTAATGCCCAGAGCTGTTGCCCGCAATAGGAGATTGTAACGCTCAGGGCTGTTGGCCCCAATAGAATGAGACTCACCTGCCCCGTGCTGTTGCCCGCAATAGGAGATTGTAATGCCCAGGGCTGTTGGCCCCAATAGAATGAGACTCACCTGCCCAGGGCTGTTGCCCGCAATAGGAGATTGTAATGCTCAGGGCTGTTGGCCCCAATAGAATAAGACTAGCCAGCCCCGTGCTGTTGCCCGCAATAGAAGGAGCTTGTAATGCCCAGGACTGTTGCCCGAAATAGAATGAGACCCTCCATACAAAGCAGTCCCCTGTGGCCTGAATCTCCCCGAGTGTGTGCAGGGGTGTGGGTTTCCCCCCAAGACAGTCTAAGCTTTCTCCTCGGGCCTCCCACTCAGTTTTCGTTTGAGAAAAATGACTTCTCAAAGGAAACACATGATTTCTGTAAATAAAACATGCCCTGGTAGCTTTCTCTTTGTTGAGAGTCGCATTAAATCACCGGACATCAAATTTCTCTTCGATGCGAGTCCGTGGGAAGCAAGCGCGGTCCGTTCAAGAGGTAGCCAGATATTTGTTCACAATTTAAATGCAGGACGTTCAAAAGGGTCAAAATCAGTCCCATCGACAACTGTCGTCACCGTCGCGAGAGCTCACGGAGTTTCTCTCCACAGACGTTCAGAGCGTTTTCAGTTCGATGCTTCCCGTCGCTCAGAGGATACGCGAATGTCCGAAATAAAAGGAACCTGATCTTTATGCAATTTTAAAGGAAGAGATTAATTCTGTCCAGCACGGCAAGACAGGACACGTGGTCGGCTATTCATGATTTCATGGAATCCTGGGGAGATTCCACAGAAGATCTCTTTCCGGGAATATTATCAGACACTGGTGTTTTGTGATTTCTATGGAGCGTCAACAGCCCTGGGCAGGAGGGTCTCATTGTATTGAGGGCAACAGCACGGAGCAAATGAGTCTCATTCTATTGTGGGCAATAGCCCTGGGCAGGAGGCTTTCATTCTATTGGGGCCAATAGACCTGGTCTGGAGGGCCTCATTCTATTGGGGCCAATGACCCTGGACAGGAGGGTCTCATTCTATTGCGGGCAACAGCACTGGGCAGAGTGTCTCTATTGCAGGCTAAGCCCTGGGCAGGAAGGTCTCATTATATTGCGGGCAACAGCACTGGGGCAGGAGGTTCTCATTCTATTGGGGCCAATGACCCTGGGCAGGAGGGTCTCATTCTATTGCGGGCAACAGCACTGGGGCAGGAGGTTCTCATTCTATTGGGGCCAATGACCCTGGGCAGGAGGGTCTCATTCTATTGCGGGCAACAGCACTGAGGCAGGAGGCTCTCATTCTATTGGGGCCAATAGCCCTGGGTATTAGGATCTCATTCTATTGTGGGCAACAGCACTGGGGCAGGAGGTTCTCATTCTATTGGGGCCAATGACCCTGGACAGGAGGGTCTCATTCTATTGCGGGCAACAGCACTGAGGCAGGAGGCTCTCATTCTATTGGGGCCAATAGCCCTGAGCAGGAGGTTCTCATTCTATTGGGGCCAATAACCCTGGGCGGGAGGGTCTCATTCTATTGCGGGCAATAGCACTGGGGGAGGCGGCTCTCATTCTATTGGGGCCAACAGCCCTAGGCACTAGGATCTCATTCTATTGAAGGCAACAGCCCTGGGCAGGTGAATCTTGTTCTATTGCGGGCAACAGCACTGGGGCAGGAGGCTCTCATTCTATTGGGGCCAACAGCCCTAGGCACTAGGATCTCATTCTATTGAAGGCAACAGCCCTGGGCAGGTGAATCTTGTTCTATTGCAGGCAACAGCACTGGGGCAGGAGGCTCTCATTCTATTGGGGCCAATAGCCCTGGGCAGGAGGGTCTCATTCTATTGCGGGCAATAGCACTGGGGCAGGAGGTTCTCATTCTATTGGGGCCAATAGCCCTGGGCAGGAGGGTCTCATTCTATTGCGGGCAATAGCACTGGGGCAGGAGGTTCTCATTCTATTGGGGCCAATAGCCCTGGGCAGGAGGGTCTCATTCTATTGCGGGCAATAGCACTGGGGCAGGAGGTTCTCATTCTATTGGGGCCAATAGCCCTGGGCAGGAGGGTCTCATTCTATTGCGGGCAATAGCACTGGGGCAGGAGGTTCTCATTCTATTGGGGCCAATAGCCCTGGGCAGGAGGGTCTCATTCTATTGCGGGCAATAGCACTGGGGCAGGAGGTTCTCATTCTATTGGGGCCAATAGCCCTGGGCAGGAGGGTCTCATTCTATTGCGGGCAATAGCACTGGGGCAGGAGGTTCTCATTCTATTGGGGCCAATAGCCCTGGGCAGGAGGGTCTCATTCTATTGCGGGCAATAGCACTGGGGCAGGAGGTTCTCATTCTATTGGGGCCAACAGCCCTGGGCACTAGGATCTGATTCTATTGCAGGCAACAGTCCTGGGCAAGTGAGTCTCGTTCTATTGCGGGCAATAGCACTAGGCAAGTGAGTGTCATTCTATTGGGGCCAGTAGCCCTGGGCAGGAGGCTTTTATTCTATTGGGGCCAATAGCCCTGAGCAGGAGGGTCTCATTCTATTGGGGCCAATGACCCTGGGCAGGAGGGTCTCATTCTATTGCGGGCAACAGCACTGGGGCAGGAGGTTCTCATTCTATTGGGGCCAATGACCCTGGGCAGGAGGGTCTCATTCTATTGCGGGCAACAGCACTGAGGCAGGAGGCTCTCATTCTATTGGGACCAACAGCCCTGGGCACTAGGATCTCATTCTATTGCGGGCAACAGCACTGAGGCAGGAGGCTCTCATTCTATTGGGACCAACAGCCCTGGGCACTAGGATCTCATTCTATTGCGGGCAACAGCACTGAGGCAGGAGGCTCTCATTCTATTGGGACCAACAGCCCTGGGCACTAGGATCTCATTCTATTGCGGGCAACAGCACTGAGGCAGGAGGCTCTCATTCTATTGGGACCAACAGCCCTGGGCACTAGGATCTCATTCTATTGCGGGCAATAGTCCTGGGCAAGTGAGTCTCGTTCTATTGTGGGCAATAGCACTAGGCAGGTGAGTGTCATTCTATTGGGGCCAGTAGCCCTGGGCAGGAGGCTTTCATTCTATTGGGGCCAATAGGCCTGGTCTGGAGGGTTTCATTCTATTGTGGGCAACAGCATGGGGCAGGTGAGTCTCATGATATTGGGGCCAATGACCCTGGGTTGGAGGGTCTCGTTCTATTGCGGGCAATAGCCCTGATAGGTGAGCCTCATCCTATTGGGGCCAATAGCCCTGGGCTGGAGGCTCTTATTCTATTGGGGCCCATAGCCCTGAGCTGGAGGGTCTCGTTCCATTGCGGCCAACAGCCAACCTCTCGTGGTGACTATATGGCATGTGGAAACGTTGGCCTTGTTTTTACACGTGCTGGTTGAACATTTACATTTTCTTCTACAAACTATTCAAGAAATCTTGGGAGAAGCGTCCAAATTCTCAGAATTAACAGAGTTCCGACCCCAATAATCTATCATCTAAAATGTCGGAGGAAGTACGTCCCCTGAACGCTCCAGGGAAATAAATCTTCCCGAGCCGGCAGCCTGACCCCCTCCCAACCGAAGGAGCTGTTGTGTCCCTCGCTCTACAATGTGTGTGTGTGTGTTTAAAAAGTTTTAAAAATAACTTCTGTAAGATTTCATAAGCGTATAACCTTTCTATACAATACAAATGAATTCCGTGGGGTTTGGATGCGAGGGTGACAAGAACCAGACCAAAACGCTCTCCAGTTAATTTTCGCTTGTTTATTATGCGATGTGAAATGGGCATTGATTCGTGAAACAAAAGGTACCTATGCAGGTTGACATCGGGACTGTGTCTTCATATGCATTTGCAATTTCTCTTTCTAGAAACGAATGATCCTTAAGCTCCAACTTCTTCTTTCTTCGACGGAGACCAAGTTGTTAACTTTTAAAACATTTTTTTAAAGCGAATGCTATGGAAGCGACAAACTCTCTGAGCACAAAGGAAAACAAAAAAGTCTCAGGAGACTAGACTTCAGCCCAGGACCCCTTTTTCATCCAAAAAATTATTTATTTCCTTCCTTCCTGAATGAATGCTGGCTGAACACAAAGGTGAGAAAACATGGGTTTTACTTTACCGATGTGCACGTACATTTTATTATTATGAAGCAACACAAATCGTTAACTTTCCTGGGGTTGACTTCTGTTTTCTCTTGGACAGTGGTGTTAACACCGATGTATTTTTTTTTAAAATATATTAACTGACCTCTCATATCACTTTATTATTCTGATAATTATGGGTTTTATGTATCTTTGGCAGCAAATAGAGTATTCGTCTTAAATTATACACAAATTTACTGTGTCCTACCAAACACTCAAATATAAAATATCCTATGCCACAATGGTAAAACTGGATTAGTAGCAGTAATCAGGTCATATTCTGAACACGGGTGTATGTTTGCGTGGAATGTGGAATGGCCACCAGGTGGCGCTCAGACCTCTGGGATGGATTTACCCAGATGGGCCTGTGCCCGTCATGTGGATCAGCTATAGGGTCTGTTCATACGTGCTGGGCTCTTAAGCATATAGTTTTATTGATTTCAGAGAGGAAGGGAGAGGGAGAGACAGAAACATCAATGATGAGAATCATGGATCGGCTGCCTCCTGCACGCCCCACACTGGGGATGGAGCCCGCAACCCGGGCCTGTGCCCTGACCGGGAATCGAACCCTGACCTCCTGGTTCCTAGGTCCTGGAGCATCTAAGTCCATGTGAATTTTGTGATGAGACGATAACAGCAGCTCAAAGGTAAATGCCAAGCCCTGTTCTACTCCCGGCCATGTCGCCCCCATTTCCAACGTGAGCAAGCAGGATGTGCCCACGCCCCTCAGCCTCGTCTCTCTACGGGGAGAGGGGGTGAGCAGAGGGGGGGTGGTGAGCGGGGAGCCCAGGAGGGCCTGTCCTCAGCTCCCCCCCTGGTCAGAGGCCTTTAGTCTAATGCACCGTGCGGTGGGGAAGTCAGCCAGGTGGGACGGGAGCCGTTCAGTCAGGAAAATAAGACGGGATTCCACCAGGTTAGACACTTTTTATTTATTTTTATGTTTCAATCCTCCCCCGAGGATGCTTTCCCATTGCTTTGTAGAGCGAGTGGAAGAGAGAGGGAGAGACAGAAGAGAAACATCGATGTGAGAGACACATCGACGGGTTGCCAACTGCATGAGCCCTGCCCAGGGCCTGGGCCAGGGAGGAGCCTGCAACCGAGGTACATGCCCTTGACGGGAATCGAACCCGGGACCCTTCTGCTGCAGGCCGACCCTCTACCCACTGAGCCACTCCGGCCAGGGCGATAGTTACTTTGAAAAGAGGGGGGCATGTTCTGTTTCCTTCAGAATGCGTGACATAGACACAATAGACTTAAGAAAGAACAAACACACAGAGGCCAGCGTGGGAGCGTTTAGTTGGTCTCCCCTGCGCTGGCCGTGCCCTCTCCTGTGCCCGCGTCCTTTTCTCTCTGCTGACGGCTGTGCCCGTCCACGGATCCTCGGAGAAACGGCTTCACCTCCCACCTCTGCCTGAAAGCACCTCTCTATCCATATAAAAGGGTAATATGCTAATTAGACCGGGTGATGGGACATCTCCAGGACATCCAACTTCCTTCCGGACAGTTAGGGGGTGGCCAGGCCGGCAGGGGGGCAGTTGGGGGGCA